>NW_015090893.1:3512062-4112062 GCF_001431845.1 Calidris pugnax
GGGTTTAATATTTTTCCTAGAACTTTTTTTTTTTTTTTTTTTTTTTTTTTTTTTTTTTTTTTTTTTAAAAAAAAAAAAAAAAAAAAAAAAAAAAAAAAGAAAAAAAGAAAAGAAAAAGAGGGTATGTGAAGACTGGAACCATGAGGTATACGTGGGTTAAGTACCAGGACAAACTTGTGAGGTAGGACGCCTGCCCTGTGCACAGGAGTGTCACTGCCCACCTGCAGTGAAAGACACATTTCCTAAGGACACGCTTGGGACCCTGGTGGGGTTCCAACAGACACAGTAACAGCCAAATATGTCTACCTTCCTATGGGTATCTAAGCAAAAAATGTTTGCTGAAGCACTTATGGTTTCTTCTTACTCTCTTCTTCAAGCTGAGTATATAAATACAGCAAATTTCTTACAGCTGCAGATTAATGCAACTGCTGCTTATAGTGACACTGTCCAAGGAGGAACATACAAATAGTAGGTTCTCACATGCCCATAAGAGCTGTATTGCCACCCCATATTCAGACAGTGCAGAATTGTGCATTGCATATCCAGGCTCTGCTGACGGTTGGCAAGATGAAACTTTAGTCAGTTATGAACCTGCAGAGTTCAGTTTAAACAGGAAAGGCTCAAACCAGTTTGCTACTGGAGAAAAAAGGCTTACATATGGGTGTGACCATAACATTCGATAAGCCACCTGACTAACTGAGCAGCCCCCAAATCACCAGAGAGCAATTGTTCTTCAGACATCAGAACTGCCCCCTCCAACCCCCACACACACCCCAGCTAAGGAAAGGCTCTGGCAGAAGAGGACCTGATCTTAGACAGGACAAAGGAAACCTCTGACCTCTCGGGAGAGCTAGTCCTCTTTCCCTCTTTCCTCCTTCACCATCACTAAACTGAGCATAAAAAACTCTAAGTAGGTAAAAGGAGCCCAGATCAATTTGATTTTAATTAACTTTATCTAAAAAAACTTTGTCAGATTCATTGAATCTGTGTTACAGTAAAACAAGATGTTCCATTTTCCAGAGCACGTGGTTTCTTTCTAATACACATGAAACCACCTTCTATCTCATCAATGAACATAAAGCAAAACCCACTAATGTAGGATATTTTGCGAAGGATATGGAGCTGCATAAATGACTTCGGAAAAATTGCTTTACATTGTTCTGTTTGACATATAATTCTTTTTCCTCTTCATGCGTAAATTGTAAAAGTATTTCTAAACAAAGTCATATCATAAACTCATCAGTATGCACATTCTGTGCTCACATTTAGGATCTATTTATAAAATCAATTCTGTTCTAGGCTCTGACAAACAAAACTGAAATGCAGCTGTGTGACATTGATAATTTTCATTAGTTCTAAAAAGCCTCAATAGAAATTACAATCTTACTTGTTATAACCAAATAACTCTGGAGAACCCACAGGAAAGGTGACTTCTCTATATTATCTTACTTGTTAATGGAAAGAAAGAAGTGGGAGGAAAAAATAGATAAAAATTGAAAGGAAAAAGTGAGATGAAAACTTAAAAACCACAGCTGTACATGCTTGAAGCCATGCTGACTGGAGAAAGTCTTCAGCATCACTGTCAGAGACAAATGTATATTGAATTACCCTTGCACTATTTGCACATCCTTTCTTATACTGGAGGAGTATTTGCTCAAATTTTGAATGAGCTTGTTATTTTAAAATCTGAAAACCTCATGGTATTTAATACAAAGAGCCAAAATTCAGCAACTACGTCTTTGAACAAACAAACATAAGCATATTTTCTTCTAAAAAATTATAGTAGAATTCACAATTATTCCTTTTGGGAATTAGGTTATGGTAAAGAAAATCACAAATACTTGAAAACAGTAATGGGGAAGGCATCAGAGAAAAATGAGATTAATTTCATCATTAAATTGTCTTCACATAGAAGTCCATAAAGTAATTGAGTAAAATTAATGTTTATTTCTCCTTTTCCCATGTTTGATAAAGGAGGCATATAAGGCTGCTCTATTTTTTCCTGACAAGTATTTGAGGTGGGACTTAATTTTGTCTCCTTTTAGTACAATGCTTTTTAAATTCTTCTGAAGAACTACCTGAATTTCTTTATTTCTTAGGGATATCTGTTGATTACAGAGAGATTATTCTGAAGTATTCTTTAGGCATCAAAATTATAGAAGAGTTGTGAAAAAAAAAAAAAAAAGAGAAATGTCCTAGTTAAACATTCCTTCTAATGTAGAAGAGTTGCCAAAAAAAAAATTAAATAGAAATGTCCTAGTTAAACATTCCTTCTAATTTGAATTATTAAATTTACGGTCTCTTAGCTTTTTCTAGGGTTTTATTTCATTATTTCTCCTGGCTACACGCGAGTCCCAAAGCAGGCAAACATCAATTCTCTACATGTGGAACAGAAGAGCCAGGTTTGTCAGCCCAGGCCCAACGGCAAACCAGGCAGGTCTGCACTGGCCCTGCCACACGCTGCCCCTGGGAGAGGACACAGGAGCCTCACCTCGCACATATACCGTTCTCCACTCTCCTGTGACCAAGTTTCAACTAAGACACTAAATTTCACATGAAGAAAAGTTCAAGATATGTCACTGTTGTCATCCTCATCTTCTGGCCAGTGGAGCAATCCCCACTGACCCCCTTCCCAGCACCCAACTCTCCAGGCACTGACCAGGGAACTTCCTCGCACACCTCGTGGCTATGAATTCTTTAACAGTTGTGAAAATAAAAATCAGCACCTCTGCTCCTAGCTATCAAACTTCCCTAACTGCCATCTACGCTTACACCAAGTTTGCTGTGCAGCCTGAACACAGTTGCAGAGCAGACAGAGCCCAAGTTGCTCATTTTTAAGACTTAAACTCAAAAAAATAGGAAAAAAAAAAAAACCCACCCAGAAGAAAACTATATTGCAGACAAACATCTGAGGACTGTATTTAATGACACAGAAAAAGAAATCAAAAGCTTTTACTTGACTGAGAAGACAAAGTTTCCCCCTCTTTTCCTCCCAAATGATGTAAGCAGTAGTCTTCTAAATATCCACAGAGCAGATCTTTTTAAAGATAGTTCTAAAGAAGCAGACAAGCAATGACAGTGATATTCACAACTTCCAGACGACATTTGTTTCAAAGGAAGTTATTATATAAGCACTTTTGAGAATCCACTAACCAATCCTTTACACACCCCAGATATTTTAAATACAAATCACTTCTGAAAATGAAACATGGGTTCATAAAAAAGAAGTATTTTTCAATTTTCTTCATTTTCAGAATATCATAATACAAAAGAAGTTGGTTGGCATTTCCTTTTTTGATCTGTTTAAAATGCTACTTAAATTTGTACGTTTTTGTGCAAACTGCTATTTCTTTAATTCCGTAAGAGAGATAATGAGGACTGGTTTCTTTGTAATTCTAGTATGATAGTTTTGTGGGTGGTTTTCAAAGTCCACGGTATGTAATTAGGGATAATGCTGATGGTTCCTTTGTTTTCTGGTGGTTACTTTCTTTTTTAAAATAAATATTTGGGGCTTTGGGGTGGGTTGGGTTTTTTTTGCTAAGTAAACGCTATGTGATTGGACATAAAGAGGAGAGAGAACTGATGCTTTTATTCACTTGTGGCTATTTACACTTTAACATCAAGATATCTGATTTTAAACCACGTGTCCTGCAGAATATTTAGAGAGAAGGAGGATTTCTTCAACGCAGATGCAAACGCTTTAGGAAAGAATGGCAATTATGAAACAGATGACTGTTCAAATCTTCCTGCAGGACAACTGACATAAGGCAGCAAGAGCTACTTGTGAACTGAAAAAGCAAAATCCGAGTAAAAAGTGCGTTATTGTACACAGTACCATTCTGCTATGCATATGTGACCACACTTTTGAAGATAAGAAAACAGAGCATTCTCCTCAGTTTCACTGAAAAAATAATGTGTTCTGGAGCCCAAAAATCAGGATAACACTGAATGAATGGTTTGTACATAATTATTGGGTATAAAAAAACCTATACTGAATAGCAAAATATGCTTTTGTGAAAAAAATCCCAACACCACGCTCATGTGATTTCTCTTTGTGCAACAGTATGGCAACAAGTGTCTCATGAGGAACTCTATTACATGTAAAATCAAGTATCACGCTGCTCATTATTTCAATGCATTCTTACTAAATTCTTACTTATTCTTTCAAATGAAATTAAATTGAACCAAATTTTCATCATTTATCCACCATCTAGATTAAAAGTTTCACTCCCAAAATCGTAAATTGCTGACAGGGACCAAATCACTTGGAAACACACACACGCTTTTCTTTCCATTAACGCTGCACACTGTTACTTTTTTAAAGTTTGTGGAAGTTTTTTTTTTTTCCATTTTACACTAGTCCCACAACGCTTCAGATCTTCCTCCGATAATTAGACAGCAGTACAGTTTCCATAATTAATAAATCTGCCTCTTTAAAAAGCTTTGTCACCTATTTGAGCACACATAATATAGTACAATATGCATTCGGAGTAAGAGAGTTCTGTTCTTTTAACATTTTCAACAAAAGCAACTATAGGTCAATATTTTATATCTGTTAAGTTTTATATACTCCGTTATTGCTACTAATTTCTAGTGAGAGGGCCCAAGGGTCAGAGCGGGATCCCATCGTGCAGGGACCAGGCCTGAGGCTGGCTCCATCCATGTGCTTCCTGAGACAAAGGAGGCACTTCCAGAAAATTAAATCAAAAGGCTGAGCAGATGATCAACAGAGCGAAATTAATGATATACTGTTTGAACTTGTTGAAACATAAATGTAAGGATTATAAAAAGGCATTCATGGTTAAGCTATTCAAAATCCATTACCATGAAGGGGTGGGAAGTGGTGCATGCTACACATATTACTTCCATGGATGGGGACTGTAAATGAGGGGGCTGGCAAAGCAGGGCAGCTGACATGTGACGGTGTGGTTACACACCGAAAAGTTACAGGCACACTTAGCTGACTCAAAGTTGTCTTGTATTTAAGATGGGAGCAAAAAAACCACTCCACCATTAAAGAAGTCATGGAGCCATGTGATTTTTTCTCCATACAAATCTGCTGTTTGTCATTACATCATAACAATTTGGCACATGCAGTTTCTATTTACGATACTTTTTAGATGACATGTCATTGTCTCAACAAGAGCTAAGCAAGAAATGAATACACCCCTACAATAGGCACGTTCAAAACCACACAGCTACAGCTGGCAACTCCAAAGTCTAAAAAGAAATATCCAAGACCTTGGTAAGTTCCTTAGTCTTACAGAAAACCAATATTAGAAATGCAGCAAAAGCACTCTTACTTGTTATTGATATATCCATGCAGGATGAAATACAGATTTTAGCATTTGGAAGAAGTTTGATGAGGCTGGTTATGAACAGAAAACCTGTATTTTGCAAAGCAACAATTGCAATGCCATTTGCCTGAATTAATCCCCTTGGGGCCAGGACATCAGATAATGCATTGAGAATATCAGCAATGGTGAACAGACTCAAACCCCTCAGGAATATATTCACTGAAATACCTTCTCTTTACTCCAAAATTCAGGCTAACTTAAAGTCAGTTATTACCAGATTACTGGAGGTTAAAAAATGGCCAGGTTACTTATTTTTTTCCAACCAGTTCATGGTACAGATTCCTGTTCTACGATCACATTTGTCATATTGACAATGGCAAATAGGACAGATCCAACACAAATTCAAAGAAATAGACCGTTTCTGGAATGGCAACAACAGTAAAGGAAAAAGGAAAAAAGAAAAAAGGAAAAATTAAAAAAGAAAAGAAGTGAAATGGAGAGAGAGAGAACCTGGTATCATAATGTTGGATGCCCTCAACAAATTCACAGTCGTCTCAGAGGTTTGTCATTTAAATGTATCTATGCAACAGCCAGAAAGCTCACAGCAAAACATATTATAATACAAGCAGCAAAAGGTAAAAGTATGCATTTTCTCCTAGTACTGAAAAACAGAGGAACTAGCCATTAGCAAAGATACTTGGGGTAAAAGAAATAGATACACATTCTGTGCCAAGCAATGAGATCAGGCTCCTGAACGATGGGATTCAATATTGCATCTCTGACAGAGGCAAAGTAAAGGGTGTTGAATAAAGTGAAAATAAAGAAAGCATCCCAAACTATTCTTCAACATATTTGAGGAGCATTGGTTTGACTGACGTTTTTTCTAACTTGGAGAAACATAAATATTGATTTCTTCCCAAATATTATTTGATTCACAAACTCCAAAGGCAGTTGTTTGCATTTTAAAAGATCAGGGTATTTCAATACTATCAGTATGAAAAGACAGAAAACAGGAAGAACAAATGGTAAAAAATGTAGCTTTAAAAGGACTTATTAAGGAGCCCTAATAGGTATATATAAAGCTGGTGAAAAAGTTATGATCTTGGAAACTACATGTACTCTCAGAAAAGATACCATTACCTACCCATTTCTTCACCCTGTCATATGCCAACACTACCTAAAGTTCTGATGAGAAGACAACTGGGTTTCTACACATGGGCACTCCTCTGCTGGGCTTCAGCAAGGCTGTGGGGAGCGGTGGCAGGGCCACCCCAACCCTGGCAGCACGTCCTGCCCCAAAGCTGCCGACGTCCCCGCTGGCTCCTGCTGCAGGTGTCACAGTAAGTCAAGAACTTACCTTAAACCGCAACTCTGCCTGTGGATACTCAGAGAACTTGGAACCACGATACTCAGCTTGAGTTTAAATACCGGTTACATTCAGAGCAGATCTCTCCAAAGAGGAGCACTCCTCATTACGCAAGCCCTACTGTCAGTCACTTGCTCAATCAACTCCTTATGACACAATCCAGATTCCCCGGAAACCAAGTGCACTGTGGAGCCAGGTACAACTCACTCAAGCATCTTTGGGCTCGCGTTACATCAGCATGTTTGAAATTCAAATAAAGTATGTAACTTCGAAACATCCAACACACAAAGGTAAGCTACAATGTTTGAAGAGGCAGCAAAACATTTGCTGGGAAGGCTTCCTGAAATGGTAGCAATGTTAGAAGATAACGCAAAATCTTTATTCAACATGAAAAATTTCTTCAAATGAAAAAAATTTCTATGTTAAAAAAAAAAAAGAAAAGGAAGAAACTGGGATTTGGACCGCATTCCTGAATTCAGATAGACTAAGAATCATACAAAGAGAAAAAAACCTTGATGTTTATTCATCTTTAGGAGATGCCAATATATTGACATGAGATATGAATAAACATAAAATTCACCATCCAGTATCAGAATTAGAATACCGAATATTGCTGATGGATTAATTATGTTTTTGCAAGCTATTCAGATAATTAGACATACTAAGTTCAGAGCTATTTTTGCAATGATAATGGACTTGTTTTGTTGTGGTCTATTTAACAAACTGTTGGACGTTTTTTCTAAAGCTTGTTTACATTCCTGTACATCCTAGCTTTATTGATATTCTGTCCTTTGGATTACAGTGTCATGCCAGCAACGCTGCTGAAAGAGCTCAAGACAATAGAAATCTCGCTTTTCAGAGCTTTTACAATATATCAGACCACAGTAACTCTTTAGAGCCTGTCTAAATTGACATATGACACACTACACTAAATAACTTTTTTAAAAATTTTATAAGCACTCACGTGTGAGAGAACCCTGGACATAATGGCTTCCATTCAGCAAACTGTTTCAGAGCTTGCATTAGTTAAAATTGTTCAAGATTATAGGTAACCTTAAATCATACATAGAGCACTCACCAAAGCCACATAGAAATAGAACAAAATTTAGATATTTTTGGTCTCAGTGCTTGTAAGTAGCACATTTAAATTTAGGCACATACATGCATGAATAAGCCTAATCATACTTTGCAAATTCTTACCTTTTCACTGAGTCAGTTTTTTAAGCTGCAGTGTATATTGTAGTGATGTCCCACTGGTCTCAACAGTCTACTATCACATCAGTCACATCAGGCTTTGCATTTACGCTACCAAAGCAGGAGCGCGTGAGGTGCCAGACATCCTCAGCTTCCAGCACAGTCTGAGACAACATTCTGCACCTCACGCAGCCAAATATTCCAGCAAAAGCATGTCACCAGCACCGGCTAGTCTTAAATACGGAGAGCTTTAAAGAGAAGCATTTATACAGCTTCACACTTTCTTCTGCTCATTCGAAATCTGATTAAGCAATCGAAAGAACTATCTACTCTAGCTGCCACAGAAATCTCATGCATAACAAATATGTATATGCATGCATATGCTTGTTTAAGATATACACAGATATATTTGTAGTCATTCATGTTGTCTGGCTGCAACGAAAATAAACAAAAATTGCACAGCATTTTTGAAAGACTACAAACACGTAATACTAGTATTCTCAAAAGGTAAAAGTTTCTGTTAGCCCAAACATATTAAAAAACATGGCTTTGTTGTTAACGTGTTAGAAATGAACAGAATCACAACATGAAAGTATTGTAGAATTATATAATTAAACACTGCTTCTTTCCTTCTGGGTACCATTACTCACAATGTACAAATGTATTATGCAAAATAACATTAAAACAGAATCTGCATTTTACCCTAGGGTTCATTCAATAGTCAAGATGAGTTATAGAAAAAGAAGTTAATTTAGGATGAAAATAAAGGATTTAATAATGAGATTTTTCGTATTTTCCTTCAAAGATCAATCCAGAGACTTGAAAAGAACAATATGTCTGTTTCAGTGTAGGTCCAGTTAAATCTCCACTTTTCATTCAGAACACACATCCCAAAAGTCTCCTGCAAGCCCTGTTTTCTAGCTTTGCTTTTAAAAAAAAAAAAAAAAAAAAAAAAAAAAAAACTTTATTCTCACACAAATCCACTCCTGCAAGCCCTGTTTTCTAGCTTTTCCTTTTAAAAAAAAAAAAAAAAAAAGAAAAAAGATAACTGTATTCTCAACCAAATGCACTATTGGAATATATATAAGAGCTCTGAATACTAACTTCATATATTTCCAAAGTTACAATTATGTGTGTTGGAAAGGATTACACAGTACTGAATCACTTTATGTAAGCAAAATTTTAGATGAATTTCCGTTGTGTATTCTATTTTATAATCCCAAGATATAAAATTGCATCTATACCTCATCTTTTTAAAGTTGTTGTGGGGTTTTTTTTATTAATCCCTCATGCAAATTAGAAATGAAGATTGATTTATTTATAACATTCATCCAAATCAGCTTTGCTGGTTTATTCTTGTAGCTTACAGTTTAGCCTGAGATTCATTTTCTCAGGGGATTCATGTTCTCTGTCCGTAACAGCTTTTCTTCTTTAAGCAAAGCACTGTCTATGTACAAGACTGGGATTGCAGGAGTTCATTTCTGTCTTCTTTATTGAAAACTGTTATTCTGTAGGTGGCAATTAAACAACGTATACTGTGAAACGATATTCATCTCCTTAAGGGGCATGCCTCAGTTCTGTCCTTGCATTACCCTTGAGTCTCCAAGAAAAAAAATTGAGCTGATGCATATGAGGACTGACATGCTGAGCATGAGATTGCACAGTGGTTTTGGTCAATTTAAGCGAGGATTCCACCGGACAACCCTGCCTTGACTTTCTGTGTCCTTCCCTTCGGCTAATATCGTGCTTTTACAAACACATAGTCATCTATTTCATCCTCCCCATCACCCAGCCTCTCTGCCCACTATTTCTCTGGCTATACCCATACCCTAAATTCTCTCCACACCCAGTCATTAGATTGTCACTATACAGAAAAGGTAAAAACACAGCTTAAAGCCAGAAAAAAGGAAGGCAGGACCATTTCAGGCCCGGTCACCCTAAGAGTCATTTGGCTTTATCTAAGCTAGTGCACCCTGGTATCCTGAGACATAACTTGAGACGATCTTCACCTGGCTCCCAAAGAAGTCATGTCTCAAGGCTCTCACAGCATGGGACAGTTCTGGAATGGACTGGCAGAGAACACCAGGGACACATTCAAAGCCACGGCATGTCAATCCCCAGCACAGAAAAAGAAGAGTGAAGTAGCTAGTAGTACTAGAGCTATGACAGTGTAACACTGATGTGTGTTCAGAAAGTGTCCTGAACCATGCACCAGTGACATATCCTGTTCAAAACAAGTTGTGTATCCAGCATTTCTTTTTAGTAGCTTCACTCATTTTGGTTTGTCTGTTTTTATGTGAAACCAATTCCTTCAGTGCTAGGCAATCAGACATGGCTCTAAGTCAGTCAACAAGTACTTACACCAACTTTTTCTATCTAGAGATAGATTTATCTACAGAGAACAATTAAAAACAGTAAACATTTCCTGTGTCTTTTCTCTCTCCTCCTTAAAGGAATTAAACCACTGCTGACACAGGAAGAAATTAATTGCTCGACTGCAGCGACCACTTCATAACCTCTTCAAACTCTTCTGGTGATCATGACCCTCAGTTTGAGATACAATATCCAGAGTAAATAAGCATCTGCTACCCCATAAAAAAGCCACAAAAAATTCTTTATTATTTACTAGAATAGAATTCTTCATCACCCTTAGCATCTGGGTTTCTCACCTCAAAGGACTTGCTAAAACTTAAAAATAATTCATATCACAAAAAGTCTTAACGGATAGCAAGAACATATATATATTTGTTCAAGGTTGCTCAAAAGTCACTGATGATGGAAAATAAAGAATGCTTTATGCTCCAGGTCCCAGTATTTCTAAATAAAATGCATTAAAAGGAAAAAAAAAAAAGTTTATTATCCCTATCTACAACTTGCTGGGTGATGATTTCCTTTATAATACTCTGAATCTTCCACCTTCCTAGAACAATAAACTTCAGAAAATAATATGAGAGGAAAAATCTCTCTTGCTTTCAAGATTATAATTTCAGAAGTGATTCATTGAAATTAGTTTCAAACAAAAAAGTGTTGGGATAAAAGATGAAAATGGCGGTTCTATTTGCTTTGTATTGATTCTGCTTTAATCTCTGTGTAAAGACTAGCTGTTTCTAGGTGTGAGGCATGGCAAGTAAGTGGAATGAATGGGACATCAAAATGACACAACAGTACTTAAAGTCTACTGTTCTTTGTTATATAAGACTGTTGTACACATATCTATGAGATTCTTCTCTGCTCTGCCCATCTAATTCCAGGAAAAGCAAAGAGAATACTGCTGCTTTTACTCCCCCCCCCCTTTTTTAATAAATCGTTTTAATGAGGCAAATTATTTATAAATCTCACAAAGTCAAATTCAGATGAATCTTCTACTCATGTAAACATCTAACAAAGAAAAAAACTTGATTAACTGAAGTCTTCTCTGTTCTTGAATTCAAGCAGCAAGCTACATAACTTGAACTGGTTTTCTAGCTGAGTTTTCCCAATGGCCACTGGAAACTTGAGGGGTTTTCCACCCTTCCAAGAACAAGGGAGAACTAAATCAAAATTCAGATGCTTACGTCTCAACACCAAAATGAAGCATCGACCTGAACATCAATGCTAGGCTGAAGTTCTTAGGAAAAGAGAATCTAATAGACTATACAAGTACTCCACTGAGCCAACATGCTATTACCATAAATGGATTATTAAAAGCCTAATAAATGTTTCTAAAGTTTGCCACATTACTTTTAAGTAAACTGTGTTTCTTCTCCTTTCCTGCCTACTCCAAATAATAATGGTTTGATTTATAAAATGCTCAAAGATCAAAAAGACAACAGACATCCTACTTGCTCATAATACATACCATAAAAATACAGGGTCAGGAAACAAAAGCCAGAGTTATTTTAAGCCAGACAAACCATAGGTATCCTAGGAAAGCAGCAGGGTAACAGTGGTACCACAGAATAGAATGATGTGCTGTATCCTGATTCAAAAGCCTCAATAAGCCAAGAGATAAATTCAGGTTCCTGGTCACTGTAGAGTTCACAGTTTAGCATGATGCCATCCCTGCTGTGGCTGTGCCTGCACAACAGGAGCAACCTAAGGCCACCACTAAGAATATTGTAACTGAGCTTCCCATTTAGTAAAGCTCCTAAGGACATTCCAAACCTCAAGTAAGACTTTGTATTTTTAAACTCTTCTGTGTTCACTGTCACATACTTCTCTTTTGGTGGCTGGGTTCACATTTCTATTTAAAAGATACATACCTAAGTGCTCTGCTACATAGTACATTAACAAAAAAATCCAAGGAACAACAGAAACCAGTGAGCCCTTGGCTGACATCATCTTTTTGCAGTATCAGACTCACCTGGGAAAGGTAGTAATTTCTCAGGAAAAGCATTTAAGACGCTTAAAAGCAATTTAATTTACATTTTTTAAATTTTGTGGAATGACATTTTATCCCTTTTTTTTCCCATCTTACATACTTAAGACTCTATTTCATCATCATCATCAGTGTTCATCCAGCAAAATACTTGTGTTCAACTTTAAGCCCAACTGTAGTTTCACATCAATGAGATTCTTTCGTCAGCCAAGAACTTGCCTAAAAGCAAGGAGAAGCAAAATTCCGGTCCCTTCCAACTCTACCCATTCTATGATTCTAACATTTATAGCAGTAACTACCACTGCTCTCTCCTCCCCAGAGGGTAGAATACAGCTAAGCATTTACTTGGCTTATTTGAAACGGCTTTTCCTTGTAATGGTGCATCTAGAGACCAGACTAGCGAATTCACTGGTGTGCATTTTCAGTAATCTGTGAAATCCAGTGCTAAACATGCATTTTTAAGGAGGACATTTTCTGCCTATTCCAACCAGCACTTATAAACAAGGGACCTGGCCTAGATTTCAAGTACCTGGGCTGGATAAGACAGTAGGCTTTTCAGGCATGGACCATTTGACAAGACACCAAGCACATGTAACAGGGATGATGACAGAAATAGGACTCGGTCTTATTTAAATAAGGCAGAAAAATAATGCTAAGTATTACACACAATAATACACTGAATTACCTGTTGATCACATAAACATAAAAGAAAGTATGAAAAACTCAGTAATGTTTATGATGAATAAGCACAAATATTACTGAGTAGCAGTGTTACTCTCAAGAGGTCACATTCCTGGTGGGAAGGCTGGGCTCCTCTCCTAAAATAACATGAATTTGGGTGTCTGTTAGGACCTAACTCTTCTTAAAATCTTCCCACAAAGTAGATTGCTAAGCCTGTCTATGCTAGTGTATATTCAGACCTGTTATGAACTCTAGGCAAGTATTTGATGGAAGGAAACATCCCACAAACTTTCATGACCCACTCGTTCACATCACAATTCTCTGAATTTTACAATTCCCATTTTCAGTAGCTACAAGAGATTAAATGCTTTCTGCTGATGAAATCCACCAAGTCATTCACAAACAACTCCCTCCACACATCACCAAGAGCACACAAATGAGTCCTCAGCTCTCCAGAATCAGCGATGACAGAGGAAATTCTGGACCATGCCTTGTGCACAATCCCAAGAAGGACTGAAAGTTCCCCCAGCCCACACTGTTACACCTGGTACACAACTACTGTCACCTGCGAGGGACTGTTCTGGCATTGGGGATCATTAAATATTGTAGGACCTTAATTACTCTTCTTCTATTTGAAGAATGTTTTCTGCTCTGGGGCTTCCAGAGAAGCTTTATAAAGCAAAAAAACCCTTCAACTGCTCAACATCCAAAGGACATTTCTTTGTGTCAGTGAGGCAGCACACTGTAACCAGCGAGTCATGAAAAATGGGACTCTACATGTGTTCTTATAATGCACATATATGAAAAAGATAACCTCTCTTCAGTCAAAGCGTCATCATGTAGGCAGTTCTTAAACATGACCAACAGCACAGACAGAAAAGAACAGCAAAAGTTCTTTGAAATTTTTGGTTTGTTATAAAACACAAGATGTAAACCCACTAATTCAGTCTTTACTAGCTTTATAAGTAAAAGGTAGAACTGAGACCTGCTTCAGTAAGACAACACACTAACCCTTTCACCTCTAGGACATCTGTTTTGTCTAACCCAAGTCCCTGAACAAACAGAATATGGCGTTCTGCTTTTGGACAGTAGTTCCTATCAGAAACCTGATCCCCACACATGATTCAGAACAATCAGCAGCCTTTGGCAGAGACTCAGCATTAAGCTGTGAATCATCGCTTATCCTGGAAGGGTGCAATCGGGAGGAGAGGACAGAGGTCAATAGCGATGCCGGGTAATGACAGCCTACATTTTTGACCAGATGCACAGTATTTGCTTATACGAATAAGAAGTGAGAACTCTCTATTTTCACCATTACTCTGACCTTCACTGTTTCACTCACTCCAGGATTGGAAGGAGTAATTGAAAAAAGAAAATTAAAATGTTAGAGCAATTACAGTCCCATATATGACCTTTAGAACTTTAGATTTGAACTACTGAGTAAGGTTGAATGCATAAACGTCTGGCCATTGTAAAGTTAAATTTTTTATATATATCAAAAATGTAATATACACGTGGAAAGCTTTCCAACGAAATCTTAGCCATAAGCAGCCTCTGCAAATTTTGAACTGTCAGCCAGCAACAGGAAATGAGTGCTTAGTTTTCTGAAGACATTTACTCTGAAACATTCTCTACTCCATAACCTGTATGCCTTGTTTGTCAATGAGTCAGTTCCTGTTAATAAGTCATGCAAAATGATGCAGATTGAAGTTATGCAAAGAAAATTATCTTTCTTGAAACTACTGTGTTAGCTGATTTGCCTACTTAACATGTTGTGACAGCTTCAAGATCTTGAAACTGTCTAGAGATATACACAAACCATTAAAAACTCCAGAAAAGCTGCATTTGAAATAATAGCAAGTGTCAAAATATCTTGGAAAACGTAGGGCAATAAAATATTAATAACAAAACAGCTGTTTAATGGCAGCCTACCAAACACTTACAACATGTTGATGTTATTTATACAAGAAGAGAGGGTATGTCATGTTTGGAAAATGATGTCCTATGGCTCTCCAGGATTCTTTAAGCACATATTAGAATAAAAAAGGAACTATTTCACTATATTTAAATTTAACCAGTGTAGTAACAAAAATGACAACTTACTTAGCCAAAAAGCTTTCTTTGTACACTGACTCTTGACAGCCTTCAAAAAAATAAGAACAAATAATGCCTTATTCTGACATAAACATTTTTGTTACCTGTCAGTGATTTTTGTTTATGGGTTGGTTTGTTTTTAAATACCAAACACACAACAGCAGCCACAAGACCCCTATTATCCATACAGATTGAATGAGCTTAAGTAGATACATGTGACCTCCAGCTCTAAGAGACAGAAAGAAAATAAAAACTTCAGATGGAGCACTGAAGTTCTAGATTATTCTGCAGGATTAAGGATCATCAGAATAAATGGATTTTTCTTTTATGATCTCCAATTTTGAAATCTTGTAAACATGTAAAATCCTTTTAAAAAAATAGATAGTGACAGGTTTAAGCACTCCAGTATGAACCTGTAGTTGCAAAACTTAAAGAGCACAGAGTAGTTGTCTTTATGAAAAGGGCTACCTCGTCCTGGCTTTTTCAGTTTGATTTTCTGGAATCTTTAAAAAAAAAAGACAAACTTTTCCTTTTTTTTTTTTTTTTTTTTTTAAGTGCCATTTTCTTAATGAGAAATTGATGAATGATGACATCTGGCAAGAGAAAAAAAGCATATGGTGTAACTAGCTGTTTCTACAGAGGTTAAAATCAGCTTTGCAATTTTCTCTGGTTGCCATTCTGATTGACAGATCATCAAATAAATCACTCACCTTTTCTTAAGTGCCATTTTCTTAATGAGAAATTGATGAATGATGACATCTGGCAAGAGAAAAAAAGCATATGGTGTAACTAGCTGTTTCTACAGAGGTTAAAATCAGCTTTGCAATTTTCTCTGGTTGCCATTCTGATTGACAGATCATCAAATAAATCACTCACTCTTCTCCCCCTCTGTGCTGGTCCTCTGTACCACCGAAGACACCAGGGGGTAAATTTTCACTGCAGTGTATGAAGAATTAGACACGCAAGATCCATTAACATAAATGGGATTTTTGCACCTAATTCCCTACACACCATGCTGAAAAATGTAGCCGTAGGATATAATATTCATGTTTTCTTCTTTATTCTATTTATAATTTTTAATTATTAATTTCTAGCATAATTGGGTTCTTCTAAAGAAAATGAAATGCCTAGTTCCCTAAAATATTGTTTAAGACCCCTTGGGCTTGATGTAGAAGATGACAGGGAGTATGTATGTATTCAATCCAAAAACTCAAAGAAACTAGGATGAAATAGGATTTTTGAGCACACATTCAAATTGGCTCTGCTTCCTGCACAATTAGTACCTAAACCTTACCTGTTTCAGCCCAACCCATCTTATCCTCATCTCTCTCTAAAAGTAATCAAAATGGATAAAGCATTTGAAAACTAGAAGAAAACAAAGGGTGTTTAAAACTAACTCAGTCACTGAAACATGGTTTTTTTTAAAAAAATAATTATTAGAGCAACTCTGGATCAATAGAATGGGACAGAAAGGTTGTTTTTGAGGCTTTTCTTTAGTGATCCTTCATGCTGTTAGATTAAAGCAGTTTTTCTGAATGATACTTAACTGCAGTCTGCTTCCACTCCTTTGCTTTCATTGAAAAATCCTGAAATTGATTCATCTAATTTCAGTTTGCAGCGATTTTAAATCTTTCATTTTGATAAATGTACAAATAATCAATTTGGCTTGATCTATTTTCTTTTTTCAGAGGCTTGATGACTATACTGAAAAAATTATAATTCAACTGCATTGACATATAAATGAGATAAGAAATGAGATATGGCAAGTTCATGATCAGGACATAATTTGCTATCCTAAACCATTTCCAGTTACAGAATATATACCTTTCTATAAGCAGACATCATTCTTTGCTTTTCTATGTTACACTGGCAAAGGTACCAGAAAGAATTGTTTCTCTACGTTAAATCTGTGCGGTATGACTAACGTTTTCCAAAGATTCAAAAAGAAGTGGTCCTCCATACTGAAGGGCTCAAAAAACAGAAGATAGTAGACAAAGATTCAGGAACAAAAAGCACCCCCCAAAACATCAACAAACCCAAAACTAACAAAAAGAAAGTGCCATGGGGGAAGATGGGGCAGGTTCAAAGAAAAATAAATGACCTGAATAGCAACATAGAGTTGAGATGGCTGAGTTTGCTATCACACAGCTTAAGATCTGCAAAATTGAGATAACGCTAACGAATTGCTGGGTCAGACAAATAATTTATTGCATTTATTAGGCACTGAAGAGCCGCCAAAGCAAAGAATGCTCTATCAGTAAAGAAGCTGACAATGAGGATGAAGCAACTAAGTCTGACATTGCACATTTGTTGAGGGAGAAACTGAGATTTGTGAGATGACATAATGTGCAAAAAGAAAAAGTCCAAAATAACTCCTGGCTCACAGATCTGAACAAAAATTGTCTTTTTGAAAGTGGTGAGGAAAAGTAGGAGGAATGCTGAGAGATTAAATGTCTCATTCATTTTGGCTAAGATTAATATTACAAAAAAAGGTCAATGGAACATGCCAGAGAGAGAAAAAAACACTACGTGACAGAAGAGAGACAGAATGTGAGTGTTAATCTTGCAACTTATTCAACACATTAAATTTGAAAGATACAATATAAAACTGTAAGACACTATTGGGACCTTTCTTTCCAGTGTGTGCTGCCGTGTTTTCCTCCATGCTGTCAGAATGCACTTTGTTAAAAAAATACTTTCCTGGTTTGAGGCAGAACAGAATTCATTTTCATTTCAGTAACTTTACCTTTTAGTTAAGTGTCTTCTACCTAACAGCACTCTCTGAAATTAACGTCATATGTTTTCAGGCAGTGTCTGCTTTTGGCAGTGATACGGCCTGATGTTTACAGTGAATACAAGGAAGGGTACGCAGAGAGGCTCTTATTGCTTTAACAGCCAAAGTCAGCTAACTTTGTTGTGTGCCCCGTTGGAGGGACAGAAACAGAAGAGCGTAGAGGAGTCACACCTGCTGGAAGGAGCAGGTGACCCAAACCTGACCAGAGTATTCCACCCCATCTACCTCATGCTCAGTATGAAAGCTGAGGGACCAAAGGGGTCAGCCTCCTTCTTCAATGCCTGGTGTCCAAGAAGGAGTCTGTTCACCTGCCTTTGATCTCAGTCCTTATGTTCCTATATTCGGTTCCCATCCATCACTGACTCCACTCTGGGACCTTTCCAGTGTCTGCTGGTGACGTGATAATCATCCTGGGAACTTGAAACTCTTTATTTTAATAGATTGTATATATTCATTACTTTCTTCTTGATAGTATTATCTTTTAATTTTATTATTAATATTTATTTTATTAAAGTATTTTTGTGATTTTCTGAACACGTTAAGTGTCTCTTCCTTATTCTCTCCCCCTTCTGTTCTAGGAAGGGAGCAAGAGATTAAAAGAGTGCATATGTCATTTGTTTACTGGCCAGCCCAGCCTAAACCATAACAAATAAAAATTCAAAGTCTAGACAAAGCATGTTCATATAAGAATGGTATGAACACAAAGCTTATTTTCTATCTTGGTCCCTTTCTGATAAAGCCTGACGAACAGTGCCTGTGTTCCTTACAGTTTGGTTTTATATAACACAAGCTTCTTTTGAACAAGTATTCTGGTAAGCAACAGCTATGTCTGAAATGATTTCTATAAAATGTTCTGCTTACTTTTTAATCTAACAGCTATACACATCACTTCAGTAAAGAGAGAAGGGAAACCTGTGCCTGTTTGCTTCTTGTGTGACAAGTTTTTATACAAGAATATATTTTCACATAGTATAATGGCACTTTTCATACTTTCTTTTCCTTAAGATTTTTGTTTCTTTTTACTTTTCAGAAGCATACATTGAGAAAATGCTGCAATCTCTTCAATTTTCAAATAGAAAAACACAGTAAGCCTGTTTCCTCCTGTAGTGTTTTTTAAGTTTATACAGACTTTTTTTCTCTCGCTACAGCCAAATACAATGGGAGAAATCCCTTCTGTTCATAATAATGCTCTTTCTGAGGGTAAGGTCTGTTGCGGTTTGGGAGTTTACAACATCTTATATAAGGCCCCCTCACATCTGACATAACCATTTATCCAAACAATGCTAACACTATCTTTGTTTCTGCTGAAGTATACATACATTTTTCAATCAATCCTGAAATTACCGAGTAGGAGCTTTTTTGGATGCCTGCTAAAATGGACATATTCGTATTTGTCATAATTTGTCCCACTTTTATTAGTCTGCATTTTTCTGTGATGAACAGAACGTGAACTGACAGCTACATTTCTAATGTTTCCAAAACTCTGTTGTTTTCATTTACCTAACAGTTTATGGTACTCCAACTGCAGCTGCATCCCCTGTGAATATACTTTCTGGTTACTGTTGCTAGATTACAATGGAGATAATTAATAAGAAACACTAGGCAACTCAAACACTATGCCTCAAACATGGGATATGACAAATTGACAGTCGAATAGACCCAGTTTTATTTCTCCTGAAGACATGATGAAATGTCCAGCAAGTTACCAGAGATGGCGTCGAGAGATTAAATCTTCTTGTCAATAGCATAGAAAAGTCAATGCTACTTTCAAGAGATTGCTGATAAAAGGTTCTAGAAATATTTTGTCTCTTATAGGTAACAAGCACCCCTGTTGCCCTTATCTTTTAAGTTCTTAATTAGGAGATTCAAAATACTCTTGGTGACACACTTTATGCAAACTTTTGGACTTACACGGATTCAAGTTTGAGAGCACTTTTGCTTCCATTCCCTCAGAAAGTATTGTTCCCTAGTGCTCTGAAGAATTTGATTTCCAACTAGGGCACAAGATACATATCGCATATAGGAAGAGAGTGATCACTAGTTTAATTTCTATATAGTTATTATATATATATATATGTATGTGTGTTTGTGTATAATCTAAGTTGCCTTCATTGTAGTTATTACTTATCTAGTTTTGTTCAGAAGAAAGTAAGTGGCCCAGATAGTTAACATTAAACATACGTTTTGTACCTTTTTAAAATCATGAAAGGAAAATGGCACAGGTACTTGTGTAACTGCACTCTGTTTGAGGGTACTATATGAAAACAGTATATATTATGCACCTCATCTTATACATATCTAAGAAAATCATTGTCTGCCTAAAGTATTTAAGCCCAGTAAAGCTTTAAAAACGTGGCCTTCAGCACCTTCATACTGTAATAACAAAGCTTGCAGTTTTGTTGCAATGTACTTGAGTAGATGAACAATATATCCCTTAAAACATTAAATGAAAGTGCTATTTCTCAAGCATCACTGTTCTTAAAATCTGACTCTAGCTCCCTTATCTATCTTGCTTTTCTCTAAGCAGATTATAATTGATCAGCCTTATCAGTAATGTGGTTTATTATTTCATGAGCTTTATTGAAAGAGTCTCCTCTTCCCCTGTCCAAGAGTGAGAGGAGTTTGTATATGCCATTTACGGTAGTACTGACCACTTCTGCAGCTCTATCACTCTGCAGATTGACACCTAATTTGTTTTCCCACTATCACCTCAAGGTCTCTCAGTGCTGTTTCTTCACAGTCATTTCCTCTCAGTTGTATGAGTTTTCTTTTTCCCCTGATGAACTTTCCTATGTTCATTATGAAATTTTACTAAGATAATCTATTGAAAAGAAATACAAGACAAAAAATACTTAAAAAAAAAAAAAATCCTGAACAATTATGCTGAAAAGGAAGACCCTGAAATCAGTATGTGAAATTCTCTGTAATGTTTCTCTCTCTTTATCAGAGGAGGCATGTTTTTGCCAAACTGCTTAAGTAGTTTCATAAATATTTTTGTCATAATTTATATTGGTAAATCACTTGAAAAAGAATTTTATCAAATGAATTGCAGCCAATGCTGTAATTACCGTCAGTTAGGAGGGGCTAGTAAAAGTTATTTCAGTTTTCATTAGAGTGACATGAGAGATACTGTTCCTTCATTGGTCAATGCAATTCTGTCTTCATATTTACCTTTACAATGTAGATACTTCCTACCTCATAAGAAAACCTAAAGCCAAATTAATCTATGGAAAAAATAAATTTAAAAAAGTATCAACTAAACTAATTGTCAATGTGATTACTATTGTATTTATTATACCACGTACCTGTTTTTTTATAATCCCTATGACAAAGCTAGATATATCTGATTGATATATCTAAAGATTCAAAATTACCAGAGAAATGAAGTTCATTTCATTTCACTAAGGCGAAATTAACAAAATATAAAGTTATTTTGGAAACTATTGCTAATCCTGATGTCTGTTGGGGTGGTTCCTTGGTTCAGATAAACAGTATCTTGTTTTCTATCATAAATGATGTATTATTTTATATATGAATACATTCACACACATTCAAAACTTGTAAGTTTAGAAACATATCTATACGTATGCTCAATCTCTTAAGCATCATATTGGTATTATTTTACAATAAGTTACTTGCCTATTAACATTAATTGACCTATTTCCTACAAATTGTTAACTGAGTAATGAATGCAGAAATCTTCCCACACCCAATGATCACACTGAGAATACTTAGTCCCTCATATCCTTGATTTGATTGTCTATAATTTTAAACTGCAAGGCTTGCACACAAAGGGACCACTTTATGGTAATAAAGTTCTTCAAAGATGCCACCATCTACTGAAAGACCATTTGCAGACCTTAATTATTATGACTGTTTAAAAGGAAAACTGTAGAAGAAACCTACCATGTAGTTAAAACTATTGGAAAAAAGCAGCTTCTCCTTCAGTGGTTTGTTGCTATATTCCACAAAGAAATACACAGGGAACAGTATCACATGTACTCCTTTGCAGAAAACGGACCAGCTTAAAAAGGGCAGATTTCTTGTGCAGTTAAAACCCAATTAATCAAAAAAAACCACAAAAACAACAAAAAAACCCCCAAAACCCCCAAAAAACCAACACACAAAACCTAAACCACCAAACAGTAGTAACCAACCTTAAATTTAAATGTCAGACATTTAAGTTTCCCACTTAGTTATGGATGATTTCTTTCTAGATCAATAGACAGAAGAAATATGTCTGAATTATTTTAATATTTTATATTTTGCATAAAAGCATTTTGTAAATCATAAGAATAGTGCTGTGTTTTGAGACTTTATTGTAAACATAATTTCTCTTAATTTCATTCATAATGATATTTGTATTTCTGAATCAAATATAAATGACAGGTAACAAAAGAAGTATTTTTGTGCTCAATATATGAGAAAAAAAAAACAACAAAACAAAAAAAACCACTTTGTGCTCAATATATGAGAAAACAAAACAAAACAAAACAAAACCAAAAAAACCACCAGAAAACTCCCAGGAGGTGTTTACCTAAAGGAGAGTTAAGTATAGAAAGGATGTAAACATTTACTACAGAAGCAGATCTGCCATCTAATGTTAATTTTGTACAACAAATGAACAAAAACCACACCACAAAGAGCAGGACAGAATCTGCTTCCTATCTCATGTCAAAATACTGCAAGTTCACCCAGTAGTTGCTTTATTTTGTTAGTCTTATTTCCACACATCAGTTGTGCAAGCTAGAAACTTTAAAGATTTTTGTCTTCATGGTTGTGAAAACAAAACCGGAACTGTGAACACCTAAGCCTCGAACAGCAAAAAGGAAATAAACCCGGAATATTTGAATCTTAATTTCAGGACTGTTATAGTTCATACAGGTTTGTTTGCTATTTGACTATGTAGCATTATCTGTGGTCAGACAGCATCTGATTTTGTCTCACTAAACCCTGTACTGAAAACAGAGAAAAGAAGGAAAGATTCCGACCTAAAATATATGGAGAATATTATCTTAAATGTGTTAGTAGTCCCTGACCTTTCAGACTTGGTTAAGGAATGGACAAAAGGGTTTAGCAAAATTTAAAGGAAGCTGAGAACTCCAGACAGGGCAGCTGGCAAGGATAAATCCAACATCAATGATAAAGACAAAGGTCAGGGGGCAAATATATGAAAATTGCTTTGTAGAAGTGAGGACAGCAATGCTATCACATCTGTCATTTTTTTAGAGCCTCTGAATAATGATTTCCCATGGATCAGGACCCAAATGAGCCTTAAGAGACTGTAATTCCTCTTTGGGTAAAAACCTCCTTTGAATACAACAATAGCCTAAAGATGACTTGAACAGGAATAAACAACATCGCTTGGTCACACAGAGGAACTGCACCACAGACAACTCAGTTATGAAAGATTCCTCATTACCAGAACGTACAAGACAACGTAGGCATTGCAAGACAAAAAGAGCAAGAGCTTGAGTGAAAATGGACTCAAAGTCATCAGAATCGGTAGACTAAAGGAATTCCTTTCTCAGTTTGGATACACACAGACAGGCTAAGAAGTTCTTTGCCGTGACAGGAGCTTTTAGCCCATGACTACTTGAGGTGTGTATCCCCCTTCTCTGGGGCCTGCTGTCCTACACAAATGGTGGCCTGCACAGAGTAGGGAAAGATGTGTAATCTGCATCTGTACTCAAAAGATAAAAAAAGTAGAAGTCTGGAAGGCTGAGAGCAGTACAGTCATGCAGTTAATGCCAAATCGATGGCAGAAATATATGTATTAGAGCTTCCAATGAGGCACGAGCCCAGCTGAGTAAGAAACCACCACAGGCTGGGAACAAGAAGTACCTTTTGAAGTGAGACTTCATCCTATGCAAACAGACCTGAACCCCTTGCTCCTTGGGAACATTGGTGGGATCTTCAAGAAAGGAAAGGCTGGTATCGAGCTTTAAATATATGTTATTTTGAAAATTATACACACACTGTTCTCAGCACTATGATGATAAAATTGGCCTCTTACCAAAATGGAGATATATCAAACTAAGGACACTAATCACAGTAATAAAGAGATTTTTTTTTCAGAACTCCTTAGCAGGATAAAAGCAATGCATCTGATACATTTGCCCTTCTACAGTTGCTTTTGCATTTCCCATATCTGATGGAAGAATGCATATGCACACATGCAATCCAACGCTTCGCATCACAACAACCCATACTCCTATCTGATAGTGCATTCTGCAGCCCTGCCTTCAGAGAACATAATTGTAAAGGGAAGTGATACATTCTGAATAAGTCAGTTATACTGACAAGTGGTTTTGTGCAATTGAAAGTCTTAAGGCACCCCAATACTAAAGGTACAGAGTATTCCCATTGTCCTGATGACGTCCAGCAGGACTGGACAACATACAACTCAATCCAGTGGCATAATTTAAGATTCCCATTTGGCATTGTAGTTTTCAGCCAGGATTAATCATGCCCATAATGGATGGTAACATAAACACAATGTCTTCCTTATTAAACTCTCACTTCAAAGTCGTAACACTTCCCATGCAGTAGCAGTACAATTCATAAATTATGGGAAAGCATTTGACATCCATTTGTTAAATAACCTCTTTCTGAAATGGAACAATGGGTCAAGATAAGCCAATTACTATTTACACATTTATCCAGCTGCATGACAGCTGTAGCCATAGGTAAAGCTCACACTTGCATACGGGAAGAGTACTGTAAAATTAAAGAGAAATTCAGAGGTAAAAGCAGAAAATGAAGAGAAGGGGGAAAGAAATAGACAAAATGTAGAGATAAGTAGTAAGTGACAGGGAAAAAGCCCACAGGGAATGAAATACTTGCAGTAGCAAGGAAACAACAGGATAAGAAAGTTACTCTTCAGTTACTGTTTTATAGGATTCTGTCTACCCAAAGCACAGAAATGAAACATAAAATGATTAACAGCCAATGGAGTAAGTAATATTTATAGCCATCTATCATTGTAGGAAGTAAATTCAAGTTCATGTTAAAAGAAATATCAAACTTGCTGGCATTTAAAATAAGACAGGGTTAGATTATTTTAAATTAAATTTTAAATGCAGGTGAAATTTATAATTTGTTGTACAGCTGCTGACATTTTTGTTTTTCCCCAGACTCCTGGAGAGGCTAGAAGGCTTTATTCTCAAAGAAGAGAGGGAGGACAGGAATCAAATTCCTGCTGAAAAGATGTATACGTAAAAACATTCAGCCTGCTCTATCTCACGGTTCTGATCACAATCTTAGCCTTTAAATCAGTGCAGCTCATTGTCAATGAGAAGATATGGAATGGGGAGACGAATCACACAGGTACGCATGGGGAAGTAGGAAATCTAGCAAAGTAGATTTCTGGATGAAATAACAACCCTTTGTTAATATTAAAGACCAGGATACAGCCACTCTACAGTCAATTTCCATCACGGCTACTCTGTGTACTCCTTTATATCGACACAAAGTTAATTTTAAATACTTGAACAGACTTTGTTCTCTGGTAGTGTTTTATACTCACTTTGCACTGATGCATGATTCAACAGTCATACAGGAAAAAGGACATTAAAGTCACTGCAAAGAGGTCTGGTGGTTTTAAATAACATTTTAATTTGAATTATAATAAGGTTAAGAGTGGAATTCTGAAAAGTTCATGACAAGCAACTCCATAGGCCATTACAGCTGTGATCATTTGAACTTAAGGTCAGGGAGATTATGTTCTAATGATTCAAATTTCATTTTGCTTTAGCATCTCTATGTTTCTTTAAGTCAAAGCATTGCACTTAAACATGCCTCTGATACCTGGGCTAAGGCTCTGAAAGGTAACAGGAGACAACAGGACACATACACAAGCCTGAAGTGTTACCTTTGGAATGTGTGAAAAAATCCATTTGACAAATAATCAAAGACACAATAAAAGTACGTACATGTGGGCAAGTTTGTCACAGAATTTGTTGCCAATTCTTCCATCTTCTGCACCAAGTCATACCTGCAACTGCAGTCAAGACTTTATTCTTGTGCTGACATTTTCTTTCCTTTAATTACCCAAATGAACAACTATCTCACAAAAATGTTGTTCAATAGAGATCCTGTCTTCAATTTTGGAATCAGTCTTTGGAATCCTAACCATGTAATGCAAGTGGATCAGACAACACTAAAAGTTTCATACAAACTACTGATTTAAGCATGAATTGTACACAGATTTTACACCTGAAGCCAGAAGGAATTTATTTTTTTTTTTTCCCCCTAATGCGGGCATTCTAAGCAGGATGCTTAGGACAAACTCCATTTTAAGCACCAACCCCATCTCAAACAATGGCAATCCCTGTTAATCACTCTAAGTGCATCGCTGATTTGTTTACCAGCAAAACTGCCACTTGTCAAACTGCTCGCAGTACTGTTGTTTACAAGCTGCAGATGTAAATCATGATATAACCATAGCAAGGTGACAGCAACAAAATGTCCAAGCTCCTTTGAGGAGACAAGATGACAGGGTATAGAACAAACCTGCTCAATTGTTGATTTCCTGACACTGAACATAGGTTGCCAATTTCAGTCAATATTTCTTCAGTTTTAAATTAAATATGATTGATCTACAAACACAATCAATGGGATATTGCTGAGGGGAACCTACCTCACTTCACAGAGCTGTGGGTCACACAATAAAAGCTGTCAAAGGAGGGATAACATAAGAAAGTATTTGGAGATGCAATTTTGTCCTGTCTGGTGATTTCATCTCAGTCCACCATGCCCTTTGGCAGGGATAAGATGTATTACTATTGTAATAGGGAGTAGACAAGAAGATAAAGATGTCTTTTATTTCTCTTCAGCCATTCTCCATGAAGGAAAAATGAACTTCATTTAACTACAACCATACTGACTTAGGAATCTTCTCAAACTTGCATGCCGTGAATCCCTAATATTTTGCAAGAACAAAGACTCCTACCTGAACCAGGTCCACTGCAAAATGGGAAAAGTAAATACGCAGAAGATAATGTAAAACTGGCATGATAATTTTGTCAGGACTAGATAATGAAGTAGAAAAAAAAAGCAATGAACATTAATCTTCACTCAGTAAAATGACCTTCTGTTACCCCTTAAACAGCTTGCTAGTACTTATAATGGCAACAGTTTGATCTAAACCTAGTTTTCTAAGTCAAAAAATATTATAATTAAAAGTTGCTTTGGGTGTACAGGGGCACAGCTGTTTCTGAAACCCAGCTAAGCTGTTGTGACCCCTGTGGGTTCCAACTTGGCCTTCACATAAGACGGACAGCTGGGGAAAAGGGAGAGGGGGAGATAATGACCTTTTAGTCCCCATTATGAACCTGATCTAAAAATCTGCAGAGGTCAATGGAAGGCTTCCTGATATTTTACATTCTCCAATTGTGTTCCAAAGGTTGTTGACTTTTTCTAATGTCTTAAAAGAAATTACATATATGTAGAATCAAACATACGAACAAGAATGCTAGGAACACACTTAACAGCTGTACCCAGCTACCCAGTGTTTCATTAGTACTTACAAGTTAGTCTGATTCAGCATTCCAACTTTGATTAAAGAAATAGTAAAGTATTTGTTTGAAAAAATTGCTTAAACCTTGCAACATTGTCCGTCCACAAATCTGATACTCACATCTACAGAAAACACAGTCACGACACCATACTTCATGTCATAAGCCACTGCAACTCCCTCATTACCATGTGTACAGAGCACAGCTACTGGTCCATGCACTGTATTAGTGTATATAAACACTCTGTGCACCGATTCCGCATTGGTTATATACAGAGAGAGAAAATGCAAGGGAACTGAATGGCATGTTTGGTTTTCTTTGCTGCTTATTCTGACCACCACCAAGAGGACCACTGACACAATATCAGAGATGCTAATGTAAGTATTACTGTCTGGAGATCGATATTCACTATTATAATCACCTGTCCCTGGCCAAGTAAAAGTCAGATAGGAGAACTGCTTCTCACAGCTTTCTGGTACCATTACCATCATGAACCGAATTACTGGGATAAGCATTTGAATTAGGAATAGACATCAAAGAATACATCGTTTCATCAAGTCTCGCAGGGAGAAATGGCTGCCTTCAGAACATTTCCTTCCACAGAAAGCATGAGTAATGCAGCAGGGAGGAAAAACAAAGAACAGACGGCAACCTCAGACTCTCTAAACGGGGGCACTGTGTTGTCATTAATGACTAACACCAGAAAGTGTCTAGAAAAACTGCAACAATAAGCATAAGGGAAACTGAAGCAATAACATCACACTTTCACAGTTATAAAATCTCTCTGACATGCTTGGCAAGGGAGTTTAGTGTGAAGGGACTAGTACATGCAGGATGTAGTAGCAGCAGAAAAAGAAAAAAAAAGCCTCTGTGTTCGTTGATTAATCACAACTGTGTCCTTGAGTTGCCTTCAAACGTTTGACTATGATAAAAAAATTACTATCCAATGAAAGAGAATGACACCATTTTTTGAAAGCAAAAATTTGACAAATCTATGACAATATACCCTACACCAACCTACACGACTGGATGAAATTAGGGTCTGTCAAAGTCAGTAGATGTCTAGTAGCTTTTTGGATACAGATGCAGCTTGTGAAGAAATCCTGAACGCTATTTGCAATGCTCTCTTGTACCCACATTTTTTTCTCCAGCAGTTGTTTTGTTGTAACTGGGAATATAGACTAAAAAATAGAAGAAAATTCCATTTTAAGAAGTTGGAAGTCTTTGCTAAAAATGAGATCTCAAATGCAACACTTGTGTGCTTAAACCATGTAATAATTTGGTTCTGGATGAACACTAAGTTCTTCCATGACCCCTGTGCTCTTCTTTCATATGGCAAGGCAATTATTTTCCTTTTGGGGATTCTGATTCTCCATCTAAAAGAAAGCCGCTCTCCACCTATAACCATATTTCGTAAAGACTGTGCTTAAAGCCCTTAAAGTATCCTTTGTTTAAAGATGCATAATTTTCCAAGAAAAAAATAGGTATTTTGGTTAACTGATGAGTGCACTGTAATGAACCCCAGGACATACACTCACCATCCACTGACAGATTGCTGCAGGCAGGGCAACACCTACTTTCTGTTTGCTTTTTTCAGGCAGGCGACCTGACACAAGGAATTCAGGCAAAATTATCTAGAAATAAAGCGGTTTTGATAAGACTTCTTTCTCCTCTACCATTTCTTTTTTGTTTCTTTTCTGTGCTGCAGTTTGCTTGGCAAAGCGTTTTCTGACGTATGCCCTAAAATTTCTCTGAGCTATGGGGGAGTAATTTCCTCAGCCTAATCTCCTCCACAAGACTGTAAAAACTGTAGGATAAAAGGGGAACTGTGGCGATTTACCTACTAATTAGTTGCTCTTATTAAGAAGAGCGAGATAATTGATTCTAGGATGCACTACCCCTTATTAAGACCTAATTTAACTGTATATCAAAGACTAATTAAATGGCATTATTCCATCTCACTGATGAGTTTTGATGCTTGGTGAATAGACTTGGGTGGAAGAAATCTATTTCTGAGTGTTCATCTATCTCACACAAATAACTATAAACTAAGAAATTGAGCAAAGGGAATTTTGGATTATCTAAAACTAACACATTTATTGGTATTCCTTCACACTGATAGTTTCCAGTGAAAAATTAAAACATTTAAACACCTGCTGGGCATTACAGGGAAAGGGAAAGACAACGATTAGGCTCTCACTGTAAACTGTTTATTTAAACATTTAGGTAATTTTCTTACATTGAAGAATTGCATTCGTGAAAAGGATATATACTTTCATAGCATATTTCTCTGTTTATTCCAAAGAATTGTGTAGCTACAACAAATCAAGGAACTACAAATAATAGATACTATTTATTTGTGGCATTTTTTCAAAACAGTTTAGAGAAAACAAACAGCATCTCTCTCCACTTTAAGTATTTGAATTTCTGATTATTTGTATATTTTGTATCCAAGTACATTTAGTGCTGAAAAGGAATAGAGAGACAGAATTATACACCTGCAGTTCTTCCAAAGTCTGCAAGTTAAATTAAATGTAAAATAAGAAATGATTATGTTGCTTTTGAGCAAAGGAACAGTGGGGACTGAGTTTACTAATAAATTCTGAGGTTTTTGATCCTTCACTTTTCATTTAAATGAACTCATCTGTCCTAAAATAATTCCTTTAACAATCCAGTGGCTGGTTTAATAAAAAGCAACTTACAGTAAATTTGTGTGTGTAAAGCAAATCAATTCAAAGCTTTAATCCCATCAATCTACCCCCTAAATAAAATGTTTTGTCCTCTAGACAGAATTGCTCTGACAATACAAACTCATCGTTCTATTTAATCTGTTAAATCATGGCCGCAGAGATTATGATGAGCTGCCTCTCAAAGCCCCAGTGCACTGCAATACAATGTCTCTTGGATAAATCACAAGATCCTCACTAAAAAAACCCCAATGACTTTGCTACAACTCTGGGGTGTATTTCCTTGTTTCTAATAGTTTCTTTCACTGGCAATAAGATTATCTGCACACAGAAGCATCAGTCATACGTCACTTTTTCATTCATTTTTGGCCAAGGTATAACTATCCAGCAGCAATCTAGTTTTAGACATCTAAAATAAATATCACCCTTTACTGACTGTAGGGTATTAATCTGAAACGGAAATTTTGCACGTATAAAGTTTATTCTCTATTATCTGAATGATATTTGTGCATTAATTATTCTTTTGCTTATGCAAAAGGGAACAGTACTCTGCAGGGAACAGATACTTATTTCATCATTTGCACAAATAATATTTATAAACAGGTAAGTGAGCAAACTATTTGTGTAAACAATCCCTAAAGAACATGAGGCATGACCAACCTTGCAGCTAAGCTATATGCAGGAGATTTTGGAGGAAAGAATTGCAATATAGAGTTTACTCTTCACTTCATGGAATGTTATGAGGTTTTTACATATGAAGAGAATTATATCCAAATACTTCGATGTCACTAGAGAAAGCTTACAGCTTTTTAAAAACAAAGAACTAAAATGCAAATAATCTTAAATATTACATAAGAATATAATGCTTTTCCTTCCTATTTAATGCATATGTCCTTTCCTAGTACCAAGAAGCCAATGGCTGGATTTATAAATGCAGATTTCCTTGACCTTCTGTAGACATTCATGTTCATGAATGCATGTGCACACTCAAAAATGCTCACAACAGAAGCTGCTGTGCAACTAGGCATAATTTTTATTCATGTTTTTTGCCTAAAACTCAGTCTCTCTATCACAGATATTTGCTAAAACTGTAGGCAAAGAAGGGATACCTTCAGTAATTTGCAGTCCAAACACAGACATTGTACAGCTACTAATCCAACGTAACAAGCAAAAAAATGTTGCTCTAAGACCTTTCCTCAAAATCTTCCCTGTCCATCTTTTCTCCTAACTTGGTACTTCATTAAAAACCAGCAGGTTATCTTCCAAGTCAAGGCTCTGCTCTTACCTCGGACTTACAAAATAAAAATAAAATATCCCACAACCCTCTGGCACTTCTACGCAACTCTCCATCTCCCTATTTTCTTCATTTGCATTTTGCTCTTTCAAGATTTCTGCTGGCATTTTCTGATTAACACCTTGAGAGATTACAGTACCATCATAGTGCTTTCATGTTCTACTTCAGGCCTCTTCACTTTATACTTAAAACAGAGACTAGTATTAAGTGAGCGCAACCTTTGATCTATCCATAAAGTTCCCAATACTACTGACATGAAAAGATACCTCACTACTGCACCAGAAAACAGTTTAGAGAGAAAAGTAAACAGTTTGGAGCCTCCACCTTAATGTGATAGTGCTGTCTCTTAATGGAGTACTTGTCATAATAATACTTGCAGACTTTGGTACAGGAGTTACAGAGAGATTCTATTTATCAACAACTTTTTTGAAGAAGTCCACTGGATTCAGTGCCCAATACGCAGATACGCTGGCAGCCCCCCTTTTCATTTTGTTAAAGATGTTGGCACAAGGATGGATTTGGCATTAAATAGAAGACGTTATACTAGATACAATAACAATTATTTCACTAAGATGTTTCACTACACTCATCTGATGAAAAGGTTAATCATATGGGGAAGTTAAAATATCAAGTTGGATTTTTTTGTTGTTTACTCACAGAGCAAAGGAACATAAGGCAGCTAAAAAAAAAAAAACACCAAAAAACCCAAAAGCCACGATTTTTTTTCCCCCCTTCCTTCAGTCAACATTTACAAAAAGGAAAATCTGACAGTATTCAATAGCCAAACTTTAGGAATTATTAAAAAGCACGACACATAGATAATCAAGTCATATATTACTAAAGAAAGAACCAATGCTAGAACATGCTAAATGGCAAAACAAGTAAACGCTACGTGTCTAATCCAAAAAGAGATTCAAAAATGACTGACATACTTCTCCAAAATGGGAACATTCTATTCTGGCTTCAAGGTGCTACTGCATAGACAGTTTGCTTCCTTCCAGTGAGCAGTAACTAAATAAGACAGCAGAGTTTTATACTCGTTTCAGATCTTTTGTCCACCATGCTAGAATGTCAACTTTTCTTCTATGTCTTTCTATCCTTAATGAGAAATCTGCTATTAATTTACAAGTGTGTGCATGATACCAACTTTCTTGTTTATTTTGCACATCACGGTCTTAGGAATAAGGCAAACAATTTGCATAGAGGAAAGAGATTTAGTTTCCTTTTTTGTTGTTTTTTGGTTTTTTACCAGAACCGTAAATAAGACAAGCATGAGGATCAATTGCATTTGAATTTCTCCTGATCTCAAATGTTCACCTGAACATATTGTAAAATCAGAGCACAGAAGACACTTGGGGAAAGAAAAAAGAAGGGAAACAAAAAAAAAAAAAAAAAGAAAAAAGGGGGGAAAAGGAAAAAAGGAAGAGGAAAAAAAAGAAATACCTAAGAAATAGATGGTGTGGATTACTTGATTCCTCAATTTCAATTTATATTTATTAAGTTTTTTAATAAATATGCACATTTTGATAAAGACCAAATCATTCTGACATCAAAAAATTTGTGTCAAATAAAAAAGAGAAATTATTTTTAATGCAAAGATTTTCTTGAAGATTACAATAGCAAAATGTGTGTCTAGAAAGCAAGTTGGGTGGAGGTCTTTTTTATGACAGTTTGACACTGATACCCTTTTATCTTTCCTACCTAATTCAACCAGAGTTGTTTGATGTATTTAACATCACACTGCAAGTGAGGTTACAGAGGTTACACTGACTCTACATATTCCAAACATGCCTGCTAAAAATCACTTCTAGCACATTTGAGAATTGCAAGGCATATCACAATCCTGAAAGGCAGAGAACAAATTTGATCTAACATTCATTGTAATATTAAACAAATAGCTCAGTATTCGTGGTGTTTTGCTTTCTCCTGTATAAGAAATGAATATAATTTTAAAAATAATCCAAATTTTTCTCATAAATAATACTGTGACTATCTCAACACTTGTGCAGTGGTCCACATAAAACTTCAGGAAATTAAACCACAAGCCAATGCATTCTATATAAACAAGTATTCTGGAAGGCCAGCAACAATTTATGGTAATAAGTTAGCTGCAATTAGTAATAGAAACCTTAAAATAGCTGCATCCTCCTGAGTTTGCTATATTCTGGAAATGATAAAATAATTTTTTTCCAGTGTAACTAAAACGGTAATTGAAAGCAGATTTAGGATCAAAGAAAACCTCAAGGTTATAAATATTTGTAGTTGGCTATGAAGTATTCTCATCAAAATTTCTTGAAAGTGGATGCTCCAATGGTAGTACACTTCCATGAGCCAAACAGAAATAAGATTTTTTTTTTTCAAAGACTTATAAATGGAAAAAAAAAAAGTTAAAAATTAAAAAAAAAAATGGCTTTGATGGGGAAAAAAGTAAAAATGTTTTACCACAGAATCTAAGTGCTGTTAGCTGAAGATCATTATAAAATGGTCTGTTTGACGTAGCTGGAAAAAAACCCCACAAAACCAAAAAAAGAACCCCAACACCACTAATGAGTAAATATCAATTGCCATTAAGACATCACAATTACTTCACCAATTCTTTATTTTTTCCATCCATTGTTGTCACAGGACACCAGCCATTACAGCAGCTTTGCTTTTTCTTCATGACTGGCAAAATCTGGTTTATAATCCCTCCATGTACTGACCTCAGTACTTGCATTCATTTTTAAATTATTTTCTTCCTATGTACAATAGTTTCCAGAACACACACATCAAATTTTTAAAGCAATTCCATAAATATGCAAGTTTTTGACCCTAAGTAACACTGGGATTGAAACTAAGGCAACAGTTCCAAAGTGAGCTGATCACATTTAAGGATATTAAAGATGAAAACAAACAATTCCCATGCAGGAGGAAGGTATGAGGTAACATTCTTCCATAAACCATGGGTTCTTCAATTGCCTGAATCTCAAGAAAGAAGCAGAGAATGTAGCTTTGAATTGCTGACATTTATCTTACATTTCCTTAAGTGTCATTAGCATCTCACAAGAAACTGTACTAACACACCTAGTCAATATGCAGTATGCAAAAAAATTCCCTGTGGATTCTCATCCAGTCTTTTGGGATGTATCATCTGGATTGCATTCACTTCCTTTTAACACATTTATTATCTAAAAACTATTAGTAGAGCTATTTATTCAAAATTGTTGTCCTCTTGAGCAACCTGACCAATTCATTGAAGGATTTAATATAATTAAAAATGAAGGAATTAATATAATTAATACATTTTAAGGGATGACCTATGACATAAAATGTTAAATTTCAAATTGTTTTTCTCCCCTAGTTATCAGGGCTGAATAATTAACATATGCACAAAATCTTAGTTCAAAGCTGAAAAGTGCACTTGAATATTTGAAACCTACTTAGAAAGTGATGACCTTTCAGGTGTTGCTGCTAAGGAAGTGAGAGATCAGATCCAACAACTTGCTCATGTGTTATGGTGTATTAGCATAATAAATTCCAGAGTCTTTGGGACCGCAGAGGCTGGAAGGCTACAGGGGGACGTACAATTGCAAAATGAAAAAAATCTGGTGACAGAGGAGGATTATTATTTTCCATTGTCAATTAGTGTAACTCCGTATTTCTCTAGGGTTTTGACCGTATCTTTCCCCCTGAAAAGTAGGTTAATTTCCTCAAAGTTGACTACTACTAAGTTTTCCAGAAGAATCACTGTCTAAATTTTTCACTCTTCTGACACAATGTTCTGCCTGGCTATACCATATACAGGCTGCAGGTTTTTCATCTGGAAGTTCTACAAAACCTGCAGGTATGAGCAATCCTGTGACCAACCGGAACGATCAAGCTTGTCTCCCCAAAACCAAACATACACAGTGAAATCCCAAAGTAGCATTCTAAGGTGTTACTATGTTGAATCTCAAAACTCAGAAATAGGTCTTTCAGTACACGTCTGACTTCAAAGGGGAAAGGGAAGCTACAGAGAGACAGAACCCCTCACGTCACTAATTTATATGTGCCATAACCTTCTGCTGACAAGATTTTTTTTTTTTTTGCTGTGAAAAAAAACCATATTGTAAAACACACTACTAAACACCTAGGGGAAAAAACAAGAAAAAAAAAAAAGTGCTAGGGTAGCACAAAGGAACAGAGAAAAACTCTCCTCAGTAATTCCTTACAACAGTGAATTGCAAACCAGTGATACATGGTTAGCAAATTACCATCTTGCTGCATCCTAATCTAAACAACACAGTAACAGTAATCAATACCAGTGCTTGAAAACACTCACAATTACATCCTATGTCTTTAATTTTCAACAAGGAGCCAAAGCACTGTGAATAACATACCCATTTTTATTTTCCCAAATATTAAGACTTCCTCATAAAACAAGCCAAAGAAGAGGGAGGCAGACTGCTGCAAGTGTCAGCAGGAATCTAAAAAAAACATGACTACAGCCTGCGCTATAATACAATAGATGTTGTTTATTCTGCAAAGCACAAAACTATCAACACAGCTCAGGAAGCAGATCAATAGATTACAAGGACCTTATAGTCATCACAATGTCCTCCTTTCTCAAAATAGAACCTCACTTAGCCATTTAGTTATCTATGTATAGTCTGTTTTAAGTGTAGCCACAAAAGTCGTAGATGTATACACATGTACACATATATACGTGCACATTTTTATATGCATATATAAATGTGTATTCAGATGCATTTACATGTATATACACAGACAATCTTGAGGATTTGAACACACAAACATTCTAGTGAAGCACCTAAAAGTAACCATTACACTGGAAAACCTTTTGAAATTTGCATAGATAATAAACTTGCATCCAAACTGCACCAAAACTACACTCAGAGTTATTACAAAAGTGAAGTGCACAAGCTCATTAACATGGCCATACATACAACCAACACCAAAAAATATTCTCAATAGAGAAGGAAATTAACTAGTTGAGTAGATGTGGCAAAAAAGTCAGAACGGCTACAGGCACTAATCAAGCTGATTTCTCAGAAAGAACAGAGGGAAAAATTCAAGCAGGATATTGAGATCAGTTGACTGCAGAAAAGGAAAAGATAGCACAAGCAGAGAGATGAAGCTGAAAAATTTGGCCAGCAGCACGGAATGTGGAAGTATGATTTAAAAAATTAACCAAAAATAACCAGAAGAAAGACTTGTATCGCTATTTAAGAAGCAAGACTGACAGAAACCGCTGCTGGTGCTGAAAGGAATAATACAGAGTATAAATTCATAAGCTCTTTGGATGAGCAAGAAACATTTTTCAGAAATTTTGTTTACAATACACTTGCTGTCATTCGTAACCATTACCTTAGAGGAGACTTTCAGCAGGGGATAAACTCCAAAAACACTTCACAGAGAGGTGTCTGGATTTCTCTGTTGAATCTGAAAAACAGAAAATCACTAGTTAAAGCCATCAGCTTATGACATAGAGGTAGCACTGGCAAAAGTGATAGAAAATATCCATATAAGAAATCTGCCCACTGAACAGAGAATGTGCCAAGGAGAGAGGTGGATTAGTGGGTTTATCTCAGAAGTGACAGATTTCTGCATTTCAAAAGTGCCTTGCTGGAGTGGGTGATGGAGGGACTTACATGATCAAGAAGAACCTGTGGTTCACCAATAGCCAAGGGTTTTGATTTGATCTAAACTCTGTGGTAAAATCCCGAGATTAACCCCATATAGCCACTTTTCCCCTTTGAGTTTCAGGAAGATTTATTTCAGGGAGGTTGAAACAGCAGTGGGAATATATCTAAATAATGTAACCATATGAGGACAGGTCAGAAAAAGAGTGTAACATGGATGTTTTTAACTTTCCTTCTACACCTCCCCACCCACACAAGCAATAAAAAGCAGGTTTGGGTGGCAACAAACTTTGTCATATCATATATGCAGCTGGAAGGCGGCATATTCTTTTCATTTATCATTTAAAGACAGATCATCAGGAAGTCATTACATTGCAAAGATTGGATCTCTGCACAATTGTGGTGTAATTGAGCACTGCAGTACGCAAATATTGTAGATTATAAAATAGAAAATGGTTTGCAGTATTGGACTTGTCCTTTTCCTACGCTATGGTGCCACGTTTAATCCAGACAGCAAAAATAAAGTAAGTTTTCTCGAAACTCAAACAGACTTGGGTGGATTGGAAGCGATTTCATTAACTACAGTTAAACTCTAAAATTAGATAAGTTTGACCCCAGCTATGATTCTAGCTAGCTTGTGGCTCTAATCTGAACACCTTTACCTGGCAGAGGGTTACAAACATGAAAGGGACTATTATCAGAATATAAAGAAGCGGCAGGGAAGGTGGAAAAGCAGGCAGTATAGCTTAATGCACACATCTCAATTCACAGGTCAGTAGAGGCTACACTGCTTTTAAGTCAGCACCAATGCTCTGACAATATTTTTAAGCTGCTTCTTGCAACATCAGCTGCAACATCAGAATCACCATGGATGACAGACTTGCTGCAGGCTAAATTCAAGGAATATGCAGAGATCCTGTAACGGTTACAGATACTTCAATATATCATGTCTGTTTTGGCAGGGGATAATATTAGCGCTATTGAGATAAGGATACAGTAGTGCTGTTTGAAAATATCTGTATCCTGCCTGCTGGGCTGTGATAAACAGTTGTGTGTTTCACACATTAGGTATGAGTATTAACAGTATGCGTGCAGGCACTTAAAAGCAGTAGGAAAACACAAATAAGTTTGCAAGTTTGATCAAGCTCGCGGTATGCTGGTAGTAGGAGCAATTCTGCATAGGTGAACCCGTATTGCTTAACTTCTATCTCACCTCGTGATCTTAAAAGCTCAATTCAACTATTACTGGGTTCAGATTCTGATTAGAAAATATAAAAATAAATTGAGATATGAAGAGACGTGGCAGAGAGCAAAAATTTGACACAGAAGAACGGAGCCAAGTGAAGACTGCATAGATACATATACTCTGTGACAAAAGAGGGCCAGACAGAAATACTCTATAAAAAAAAAAAAATGTATACCACATTTCTATTCTACCAGAATCAAAATGACACAACACCATTTTTATGGGATGCTTTGTTTTCTAATAGCAAAGAATTCTCATCTCCTACAAAAGGCACTTTTGTTTCAGTGTCTTCTTGAAGAGAGGAGGATACTCAGCAATTGCTTAAGACTGAAAAAAAGGACAGGAAAAAATATCTGCAATCAGAAAGGTTTTGCTGTGCCCTAGTTAAAGAGGTTTACAAAACTCCACCATGCTGTATGATCCACTACACTTCCACAATAAATTACTGCTTTTCCTTCTCCTTGATGCATTTGTTCTGTCTGTCACTGTGATTAAATACTACCTCCAAATTTTCCAAGCATTCTTCTCTACCTTTTGAAAGGGAACTTCTTGTTTGGAAGTGGCTTTGCCAATCTGAATGCACACATCAAATCCAAATGCATTGGTCAAATCGCGTAAGAGTTCTGAGGCTACAGGATTCGTTTCAGGCATAGAAGGAAGAACTGTGAAATTTCCAAAATGACTTAATGTTCTGGAATTCTTGCCATCCAATAATTTGGGGCCAAAGAACTGCAGCTCAAGTGACTTTGGAATTGTAATTTTTTTAAGAACACTGATAATAAGTTCTCGTGGATTTGTACTCACGAGGAGTTGCCCCTATCAATTCACTTCACAGGAACTGCACAAGAAATATTTGAAAAAACGGTAACAACATTTTGTTCAGAACACTCTCTACAAACAAAAGGGGTAGGGGAAAAAATGGTAACGACATTTTCTTCAGAACACTCTCTACAAACAAAAGGGGTAACCACCTGAAAGCAATTTCCTTTCCTACAGTATGTCTTAATATTAACATGATCATAAACACTTAAGACAGCATTCCCCTCAGATCTCCATTATTAATCTCTTAAAGCTGAGTTATGACCAACCTAAAACATTAATGCATCATGCCCTAACAATTGTAGCCAATATGGCTCATTAGATGGTTTGTGTTCGTAAGAAAGATGTTTCCATTTACCAGAAGATATTTAAGAAAAAAACCAACCCCAAAAAAACCAATGCCACACAAAAAAAATGCCAAACCAAAAATGAACACACTCTGTCAATATGATTTCCATCAACAGCATTGTCATAAAATAATAAAAAAATTATGAAGCAGACAAAATGTAGTAATCTGGTTAAATATTCATTTTATACTTCCTAATTTTTTAAGAGCATGTCTGCTGAACTTTGAGCGCTCTTTATTGACAGCATCAGAGCCAACACCCTGCCTCCTTCTCCAAGCAGCTTTCTGTACCCACAGAAAAGCACAGGGATCCCTCTCACCCTGGTGGGGACTGCCCACAGCCCCAGCCACCGCACTGAACAGCTGGCAACCAGAAAGAGCTACAGTCACAGCACCAACAATTCCACCATCTGCTCACCCATACCTGGACTTGTTCCTCACATACATACATTTGCTTAATCTTTTGTCTACTATTACACAATATGCAAGTAAGAGACTATAATTTAGTAGAGGAAGCGAACCCTGATCAGACACGCGAGGAAGGAGCAGAAACACGTCTCTTTCTGACACCTAACATACCTCAAAATGAAAGGATTTACGTTCAGCATTTTATATTCTAAGAGACAAATCTGGAGTTTATTATGCACTTTGGTTTGATCATTTAAAGTAGGGGGGTGAAGAAGCAGTCATTCTAAGGCCTATAGGGCAGTCTGTCATAAGGCTTTCTAGATCTTTCCACTTACTGTAAGCCACACAGCCTGTGCTGCTCCGCTAGTGTAAATCTCCTTAATGCTCTTTCACACTGAGGAGCAGAGCTTTGCCAAGAGGCAAACTCAGATTTTATAGAAAACAGGGTCCCAGTCTCATTGTACATCCTCTACCCAACAGAAGAGATTTTACATTAAATGGTAGTTTCTGCTTAAGACGGACCTGGAGTTTTTTAAGCACTTTGGTTTGATCATTTAAAGTAGGGGGGTGAAGAAGCAGTCATTCTAAGGCCTATAGGGCAGTCTGTCATAAGGCTTTCTAGATCTTTCCACTTACTGTAAGCCACACAGCCTGTGCTGCTCCGCTAGTGTAAATCTCCTTAATGCTCTTTCACACTGAGGAGCAGAGCTTTGCCAAGAGGCAAACTCAGATTTTATAGAAAACAGGGTCCCAGTCTCATTGTACATCCTCTACCCAACAGAAGAGATTTTACATTAAATGGTAGTTTCTGCTTAAGACAATATATTTTTAGTCTGGGCGGCAGCAGCATTAGCCAGCATGGGAGTCTGACAATTACCAAACTGGGAGCCTGCTACTTTCTGTGCTGATTTTCCAGGCAGATCTGGGCAGTTATCATTACTGTATGCTTTAATTACGCTTTCTGTAGTAGTAAGAGTTTGCTGTCATTTGATCTACGCTTAACATCACATTCACTATTTGCCTTAAAGTTCACATTGTGATCCTCCTCATTCAGTTTCAGTATCACTGATACCATCATTCATCAAGACCTGTGAAAAATCATAGATGAAAACCTCTCCTGTTCCCCACTTCTGCCTATACACCCAAGCCTCACCATAAAAGATGTGACCACCTGGATGCATATCCTCCCTGTTGTATCTAGTAGGCCTTTTCTCAAGGCTCCACAAAAATGGAGTTTTGACAGAACTTTTAGGGCTTAGAGAACAGAACTTTCAGCAAAACATATTTTTTTTTTCATTAAAGTATCAATTCTACAGGGAAAAAAACCCCACAGCATGTGAGGATCTGAAAAAAAATTACATCATCCAATTTGAAAATATCGTTGTAGCACCTAGCTACAATTTGGGTGCTCCCACTCCTCCCCTTTCTTTATGTCCTCATCAGGCTTCCTCCTAACAGAATGCAGCCAGGAAATCACCTAATGCTTATCAAGGCAGCAAGAAGCAGGCACAGGATATCCAACACGATAGCCCACTAAGGAATTTATCCCATAGAGAGCAGAATGGATACAGATCGTGTTATTCCTGACTTAAATTTTTCAGTTTATCACCAAGAAATTCAAGTTTTATTTCCTGAAGAGTTTACCATTTTTACTATCTGAAGCATTTTAAAATTAGCTATAGCTGCATCCAAAGTAAATAATTTCTGGTGCTCTGGACCGTTCAGGAAAAAGTTGCAGAAGAGAAGTTTAAAAAGATAACAGTCTGACTACAAACAAATTTCCCATCAATTCCTAACAGGATTTAATTAATAGAAACTCAGCCCTTAGGCGCAGTGAGGGTACTAATACCTATATGTACATTTGTCAAGAGAGGAACGACATGGCAGTTGGAGCAGAGAACCTGGAAGGACAGGTCTGTGCATTCTAATTCCATCTCTGTCACCAACCGTCTCGGTGATCATGAGCCAGTCACAAAGCGTTTGCTTCCCTTCCTTCATCTGTGTAATGGCAATGATATCTAACTCAGAGGGACGCTGTGAGGATTAATTAGTTAATGTTGGTAAGTGCTTTGAAGATGAAAAGAGCTACAGAAGAGATAATCAGTTTTACAGTCTCTAAAAGCTTTTACCATGTCTGCAGAATTATTTTGGAGTACCACATGAATATTATCTGAGAGAATCTGTCATTTATCACGTACATCCAGAAAAGGGGGGGTTAAGGGGGTAGAGTGGAAGGAGCTGGTATGCTAATGCTTCAGTGTTAAATCACGTATCCTGTTCTAAAATCTGTTGAGACGTTGTAAGAATTCATTTCTGAGCCCTCTGAAAAATATAGGGTATGCTGTTTTGAACACTGACTTTATCCAGGGGTGGCAAACGTCAAAAGTAAGCGGATGGAGCTGAGGCAGAGCCCAGGGGCAAAGCTCAAACTTCCTTGCTACAAACTAAAACTACCTGTACATTGCTACCACTTTCTTCAAGAAACAGACACCAAATGGCTTTGATGACTTAACTCTTCTTTTCTTTCTAATTTAAAATTCTGAAATCACAGCCAGCTTTGGGATTCTCTTATATGTGTGTGGATACTCTGGCTTTTTCTCAGTATATTTATTACAAAGGACTGGGAGATGACATCCCATGCTCTGAAGAAACGTCCTCAAGGCAGAATATATATATTTAGCTTTGGTAGATTTATTTTCAGTTGCCTTCAGAGTCTTCAATATGTACATCCCAGCTGCATTTCCTCCATTAATTGATTTGCATTCCAAATAATCAAAATGGAAGTTTTTAATGAAATAGTCAGAGTCCACTTAAATTTTGCCATGCCACCCACGATACAGAAGCATAAAAAAAGTTCAGATTTTTCAGAAAAAAATATATCTGTATTAACTCCACCTTACCCAGATATTTTTATATCCCAGTTAAGAACAACCATATCCTCTCTTTCAATTTTAAGCAATTCTCATGAATGATTTGAAGCATAGAACATTAAAAGAATGTCAGCCTGCATACATGCAACTATTTAATAGCTTTTGTGTTTTTCTGGACAGACTGCTTCCAAGTGCCATAATTATGTACAACATTTTGATTAACAACATATTCCCGGATATACATTTTTCAAATGACTATCAGAAAAAGAAAAAAACCCCAAAAATTATTCTGAAAGAGGCTCTCTACATAGAGCAGAACATGACTTCGGTATGAATAACCAATGCATTACAGTGTAAAGGTGGCAAGATGTATATCCGTGCTTCTGTTACAAGCTAAGTGCAACACTGGCTGGCAGTAGATACTGTCAGAAAAGAAGAACATGTGCGGTTTCTGCAACAAGCAAACTTCAAAACTTCATTAAGCCATACTTTCCTCTAAAAATAATGTCCAGTGGCAGTCTTACTGATTATCAGTAGCTAGAGTACAATTAACACATTATCAGACAATCCAGATTCAACATTATTCTGAAATGAAATATATTTTACTGTTGCTTATAATCATTACATTTTGCCCACAGCCCTTTTCCTATCTTATGTCAAATGTCGACATTGACAGGGTTGAAGGGAAAAAAAACCCAAATATTTCAGCTTGCTCTTCTTTCTGAAGTCCTTTGAGCTTCACATTGCAGTAATAATTATTTATAGCCCCTCTCTACTCCCAAATATGCTATCTACTCATCTCCCAACACATTTAATACTGCAAGACTACACTTCTATTTTGTAAAAGGAAGTGGAATGTCTTGACTTTGATGTATCCTTTTATAGAGAAAAAGACACTTCAAGATTTGAAGAAACAGTTACATATCTGGAACAGAAAATCTGGATAACTGAGACAATCCTTTACAAAGAATATAACAACAGGAGTAATTGGAAAAGCAAAGTGACCACATTCTGCCTTAAAATAAGTCAGTTCTGCTGACCCCATTAAACTAATGAAAGGTGACTCTAGGTTCTCCAGTAGGTAGGACAAAACCCAGTTTAATCATGGGCAGATGGTACTCTTTGGTTCTTTTACCAACACTTTCTTTCAGGTTAAATAGTTCTTTTGCCTTTCCCAATATTTATTCTTAATGCATTTATAAAAAGTAGTTATAAATTCAGATCCTTTCTCATGCAGGCCCAATGATTAAAGGCCTTTTAGACTCATTTGCAAGATAGGTTACCCATTATCCTAATTGTCATTGTACTGTGTCTGACCCATCCCTTTTTTTTCCCCTCCATTTATTTAACAAGGAAAACTGGATTTTAAACACTGTATTCCAATGCAAGGTCATTTTAACACTTCCCTGTCTGTAGCAAATACATTACGAATTGTAGTCTGTGGGCAAGCGGCCCTGGTGGCAGCAGCCCTCCTGCACCCGGCTCTCATTTTGTGCATCCAGCTGACGAGATTCAAACTCACAGCAGAAATCTTCCCATTCCTTGATTACATACCCCATACCTCACACTACCGGATTTAAATTTCACGTCTGTTACTGCTGCTCCTGAAGTCACCCAGCTTTCCTGTATGCTGGAATGACAACAGCGTCTTGCTTTTTATACCAGCAAATGTCACCTACACTGGTGTGTTCGCACCACTTGCAGAACTACTAGAGCAAAACATGTTCTTGAGCAACCTGACCCTACCGGCAGCACAGTATCGCTGTCATTTTCTGTTCTCTAGCCAATTACTTCCTCAGTTTACACTTCTCATTTCCCCATTTTACCTCCTCAGGCCGGTCCCTGTCCCTCACAGCCGTGGTGGCTCTCCCTGCCCAGGCCCCTCTGAGGAGAGGCCGGTTCTGGCCAGCCCCACCACCGGACACAGCTCAGCCCGTCAGGCAGTCTGAGGGGGCCTCTGGAAAAAAAAACCTTCAAGAAAGGGCAAAACACCCCCTCGGCAGCAAGGACAGAACGTGTGACAATGAGTCCTGTGAGCGGCAAGGACGGAGCATGGAAGGGCGGAGGTTGGGGCTGCGGGCGCCACAGCCGGGCCTGACCGCGGGGCCTGTGGAGAGGAGGGGCAGCAAACCCCAGTCCACCTTCGGGTACCCCTGGGTCACTTCTCCTGGATGCTGCCTTTTGTCTATCACACTACACGTGCGGTTGTTGGGTAGTTGTTGCCCGTCTGGTAAATATATATAAAAAAATTTTGAGGGTTCCTGTGTTTTAAAACCTGTGAGCTTTTCAGTCAAGTTCAGCTTCACAATCTCACAGACATTCCTAGGTATGCAGAGGTAAATATTTTACCTAACACCAGTATTGGCTACTGGTAGCAACACCATCACTGCTGTCCCCCCCAAACTAGCGTTCAGATGCAAAGTTAGAAATTTCTCCATTGGCACTTATCTATTAAAGGTTGTTTTAAAAAACAACAAAACAACCTAGAACTACCATATGCATTAAGACTCAGTGGCACCCATTATTTTTTTCCCCTTTCTCAAGAGTAAATGCCTCAATAATTTCTGAAAGAGGATCCAATACCATTATTTCATGTGCTGCACTGCCTCCCGCTCACAAATACATGGTTCCTGCTGAGTACCCAAAACCTGCCAAGACAATTTACATCCTTCAAAATGCACAGAACTTGGTGTACCAACCACACAAACACTACCCATTAATTTCATGTTGCTATACATTAACCAATACTAGAAAAAATACAAAAAATAAAACAATTCCTGTCTGCTGCACGCTGGTTCCTAGCCCTCAGGGAGTGCTGGTGTGAGCTTGCAGAGCTGCTTGTACCTGAATTTTCTGTGGAGTAACTGAGTCTGAGAGGAAGCCATCTTGATAGAAATGCACAACCCCCCCAAAATATTAATGAATTCTAGACATAGACAAGACAGTAAGTTATATATTTCACCTAACTCTTCTGAATCCAGAGACCATCAATAAAAGGGCAAATATCATTCTTAAAGTAATTATCCTATCTGATCTCTCTCTGTTGATGATCAAGGAGCAACATACCTCAGTTCAGGGGAATTAGCAACAGGTTATCTTTCCTTTTAAAGATGTTTCCGTTCTGTTTTGTCTGTACCAACTACACTTCTTGCACAATCAAGTTTGAAAAATGAAAAAATTATCTCAAATTGTCTAGCTGATTAACATCATTAGAGGACATACCAATCACACATACCAATCTAAGAACAAGTTCAGAAAAAATTTCTGTGTTTTTGCGTTCACACCAGACTTTATGAATGGTTTGTGTGCCATCTACACTTAGCATTTCTAAAAGCCCCATAAAACATCACAGAATTAATCTGGGTAATACCCTCCTGGACTATCTGCAGATTTTCATAATTCAGAAGTGCAACAGAAGGCTGGGAAGAGAGATTGCTGTAAGTATTTCTTAAGAAAGGTTTCTGCTGCTACCTTTTCTCCCCTCGTTCATCTTTAAGGATCAGGTTTTAGTATGATTTTCCTCTGTCTTCTTCAGCTTTAGAACTAGACGTTTTATAACACAACTTGTATGCTATTACCTGTGTTCAGATCGGAATGATTTAATTTAGCGGGAATTCCCTCTTTTAAGAGACACCCAGCAACACAGGTCTAAACGGCTACCTGGCTAAATATGGTGGTTTTCCTAAATCAGATTTATACTTTGTCACCTAGATTGCAGAAAAACGCAGTCTTATGACCAGCTTACCTGGTTGCTCTTAGCAAAGCTGCAACCAGGAAGAAAGCAGGCAAAATACTTATTTTTCTGGCTGAGCTCTAGGAAGAATCTACACCCTTTCAAACTCCTAGATTTCTGTTTGTCTGTTTTCCTTCTCTGGCAGAGTTCACAATTAACATGCAGTGACCAGTCTTTATTAAGCCCTCCTCAGTGCTCAGACCCATCTAAGAGTTTCCCTCAGGCCACCTTTTTTTCTCTTTTTGGACAGGGTAAAGAAATGGGGAGGAAAGCAAGTGAAAGAGAGGGAAAGGTATGCATCATAAAGCATGGCAAAATATATTGGCACATTCTTCCCACAGCAACTTTTGAAATAAGAGAGAATGCATTTTGGATTGATTTCCTCTTCCCCTCATCTGTTTAATAAACGTATTTCTCAGAATTACATTAATAGTCTTTCTTGCTTTGAGAATGCTGTCAGTGTTTACAAGAGATGAACTAAGAACCAACTAAATTAGCTTTCTCTCTTCTTAATTTTTCAAAGGTATTTTTCAAACTAGCTTTTAAACCACAGAGAAAATATTTCTTAACTAAATTTCACAGAGTAGGAAAAAGTACGTCTCCATTGCTGTAACATACAGACATCACTTCTAAGAAGGCAGCTCAAGCTAAAATTAACACAGCAGCTACATAGAAATGCACTTTATCTGTTAAAAAAACAAAACAAAACAAAACAAAACAAAAACAGTGCAAATACTCAGGTAGTTGATGGTACTGAAGCACAGAGCATTAGGAACAGTGAACTAGCCAGTCTGCATAATAACTGTAAAGATTGTCATTACAGCAGTATAGACATACACTATAATTACCTCAGTTTGGCATAGTAACAATTAGTGCGGGGGGGGAAGAGGAAAAAAGAAAAGAAGAAAAAGAAGAAAGGACACACTTTTAATTAATTAAATCTGTTTGTTCTACGTATAAATACTACCTTACCTAATCAGAACATAGAAATATCCTCCATCTTGCTTCAGATCTACTAAGGAAATAACCACGCTCACAGCAACTATCCATTAGCTGCAGCCAGCTCAGCTGTAGCTAATTTAAAGAATCACAAGCACAGCAGTATGAAATCAAGAGAACTTAGGCAACTGAAAGTACTTTAACTGTGTGAGAGCTCAGGTACCCTTAGTTTTACTTCTATTGTGTGTTCCAACTGTGAGATAGTAGTTAGAAAGACTGTTACAATGTAGCCCCAAGAAGTTTAATTAGACACCCCCTGTCTTTCCAGAATCTGGGAATTTCTTATTTCATTTCAAAATAGATGTTTTTTAATACCTAAAAAATCACTTCAGTGCCTTTCAAGTCATTCCATTTGTGATACAGGAGAGAAAATTAAAAGAGTTCCAGTCTCCTGAATCACAATCTACTAAACCAAAAGGATACTTTGCTTTCAAACTTTAGATAGCTTTCTTTAGGCAATGCAATTCTCAAATTTGGTAAATGTATTACCAGCCACTACAAGCAGAATAGGGAGAATAACTGGGTAAACTGGAATACAGTTGAGCCTAAAACTGCATTAATTTTAAGCACAGTCTGACAGGGCTGTACAAAACAGGAAGACGCTTTTGCTACTTCAACATATGCTGAGCTGGGCCATCATTTCTTAATGGTGGGTTGTTAAATTGACAAAGTTCTTGCCAACATCAGTAGACTCTATGCTTCATTTTGGAAATGTCTCCTTAGTGCTATTTTATCTATCGACTAGATTCTTCTGTCTCACCCAGCTGTCAACTATTCTCCAAAGCATTATAGAAATGGTCACTAACCTCTCCTCTCCCAGAATGGTCTCCTCAAGTCAGAGCTCCTCACGATACAAAGATGCAGTAGTGCAAAAACTATGTTATAATATTTTAAAGCATGGAAAATGCAGCCATTACCTGCTGAAATGCAAATTTTGGGTAACAATTCTTGGGTTACAATTGGCCCAGTCCTGTTCAACATATTCATAAATGACCTGGATGAGGGGACAGAGTGTATCCTCAGCAAGTTTGCTGATGATACCAAATTAGGAGGGCTGGCTGACACCCCAGAGGGCTGTGCCGCCATCCAGCATGACCTGGACAGGCTGGAGAGCTGGGAGCTGGGCAGAGAAGAACCTAATGAGGTTCAACAAGGACAAATGTAAGGTCCTGCACCTGGGGAGGAAGAACCCCAGGCACCAATATAGGTTAGGGATGGATCTTCTGGGAAGCACTACTGAGGAAAAGGATCTGGGAGTCCTGGTAGATAGTGCACTTTCCATGAGCCAGCAATGGGCCCTTGTGGCCAAGAGGGCCAATGGGATCCTAGGCTGTGTGGGGAAGAGTGTGACCAGGAGGTCAAGGGAGGTCATTCTCCCTCTCTGCTCTGCACTGGGGAGTCCACAACTGGAATACTGCGTCCAGTTCTGGGCCTCCCAGTTCAAGAGAGACAGGGAACTACTGGAGAGAGTCCAGCGTAGGGCAACCAAGATGATTAAGGGATTGGAGCGCCTCCCTTACGAGGAAAGGCTCAAGGAGCTGGGGCTCTTTAGCCTGGACAAGTGAAGGCTGAGGGGAGACCTTATTTATGTTTATAAGTATCTAAAGGGTGGGTTGAAGGATGTTAGAGCTAGACTCTTTTCAGTGGTTTTCAGCAATAGGACAAGGGGCAACGGGCAGAAGCTGGAACATAGGAAGTTCCATTCAAATATGAGAAAAAACTTTCTGGTGAGGGTGCCAGAGCCCTGGAACAGGCTGCCCGGGGAGGGTGTGGAGTCCCCTTCTCTGGAGATCTTCAAGCCCCACCTGGATGAGTGATGTGCTCTGGGCAATCCTGCTTCGGCAGGGGAGTTGGACTAGATGTTCTCTAGAGGTCCCTTCCAACTCTAACAATTCCGTGATTCTTGAGATGACACGGTAAGCATATAGGAGAGATTTCAAAAGTAGACCTGCTGTTTTGCAGAAGTGATCAGGTCAAGCGGGGGGTTGGGGTGTGCAGCCTTCCTCTGCCACCTGATACAGGGATACGTTGTGTCTCAAGAGACATCATTCATGACTGAATCATCATCAATCTGCCCATTATGTGATTGTCATTGACTTCTTTCATGAAAGGGATTTAGTCCTGAGGGGAGGGGGTCATTCCCAAAATGCTGCCCTAAGAGGAGGGTATACTTCTCTCGGGTATTCCATTCACTGGAGCATTTTCAATAAATAATAAGTGGGCCTTGAGATCCTACTCCCAGCCATGATCTGCCCAGTAAGAACAACAATATTGGCAAGAGGAATATACTGGAAAGAACATTTTGCTACAGACAAAGTGGAGAATTTTACATGGCGATTATATCTTCACATAAGGCTGAAAACTGGAAAGAACGCAGTTCAAGAGCTGAGTTCAGGGTTGGATTGCTCAGAATAGGGTCAAAGTACATCTTTCATCTAGGAGCTGGCCCTGAACTGCCAGTGCTTTAGCCAATTAATAAAGTTCAAAATGAGCTGAATTTCACCACAAGTATTCTTTTTATCTATTACATCACATGATGTCCCTATTGGCTTAGAAGCCACAAGTATCAGGCTAATGTGTCAAAAAATCAGTAGCTGCTTTATTTCAAGTCTTTATATCAAGGCAACTTTTCACAAATCACTTTGGCACAAACAACCATATCTGAAATTAAGCAGAAGTGCTTCAGAAAAATGCCCATCGCAGGCTGCTGGGTAAAGAGGTTTGAAAATGTCCCTGACAAGCCTTTGAAAGATCATTATGAGACCCTGCTCTGACTTTGGCATAATAAATGCACGCTACCCCAATGAGGTGGTAGAGGTTTATTTGATTTCAAATGCCATATTGGTTGCTTAGTACTAATACCACAGACTGGAAATGAAAAACATCTAGCACTATCACCACTAAATAATTTATTCAGACCTTAATGTTGTCTGTATAATACATTACTCAAAACAGACTTGTTGCACTGCCAGCATGTATTGAAATATTCCCAATAGAAACTGATCATATAAATCTAACCTTGCTTTTTATAACAAGTCAATGTAAAGAGTGGAAGGAGAATAATCTAAACGCTGTTTAACACCTTCAGCATCTGTTTGAAAACAAAAATGAAGACTAATGTTTTCCTAGATAACTCATTCCATGTTTATCTTAATGAAGGCAAAACAAGCAACAGAACAACTGTTGAATGGAATTACAATAAAATTATTTTTTTTCAGACAAAAGGGCACAAAATCAGTTTTCATTTGGCTCAGTGACTATCCTGTATTTGAAAAGAATGTTACATATTCATTTCATTTATCATTTAAAGTCAGATAATCAGGAAGTCATTATGTGGCCTAGATTGGGCAGCTATTCGATTAGAGCGTAATTGAACACTCTGTAAGGCAGCCAAAGCTGACAGGTTGGGAATGCATAATATCCTTCCCGTGATATTTTGAAGCAGGGGAAAACTGTAGGAAAATCATTGTCAATCAAAACCTGACAACCAAGTGAGACAGGCTGGAATCTCTGCTACTTTGAAAACAGAGAGCCAACTTTATTTTGTAAGCTACTGAGACATGTTGTGCTTTCTCTCTTTATCAAACTATAAAGCATTGTTATGAAAAGATTATAACTGAAACCAGAAGACTTCATTTGGTCCGCTTGTCTTTGTCATTTATCTGAGGCAAACCAGTGATCACATATGAAAACGAGAGGAAAGGTTAGACTCACCAGGACAGTGTTTTACACCTGGCTTTGAAATGTGCTGATTGCTGAGAACAGCTATTAACAATGCACACACACAAAAACCCCAACACATTGCTCGCAAAAAAAAAAATGGCCTTCCAGTTGTTGGCTATTTAAATTACTGACCAGTATTGCAAGAAGCTTGAGATTAAAATGTTATTTTTATTAGGATACTTGAAACTGTATTTCCAATTAGCAGCAATATAAGCTTTGTAATGAAAAACCTGTTTCCCAACATTATCAGTATACATTTTAATAGGAGCTTAGAATTCCTTTGGTGAGCACCTATGCACTTTTCTGGGGATCTAAAATATGCCCAAACAGGTAGGTCAGTAATATGCCCATTGCTACTCTATAAAAGAGCAGGGAAAGGCTTTAGAGTTGCAGCTTTTACTTGAGTAAATATTCTTGTATCACTAGCAAGCAGAGTAACAGGGCTAGCACATGACATCCAGTATCACTGAGATGGCTAAGCATGTGTTCCAGCTACTCATGGGAGCCTGAAAACACTTTTTAGACCCCAGGATCTTTGAGCAGCTATAGCTAATATCATGAAAAGCCGGTATCTTAAGCTTTCCAGAGTGTCCTTGAAGACTGTTCTTCTCAGCCAAAGTGTCTGCACAGCATCACGTGTCAGAAGATGTCAGAAGGTGGTCATGAGGAGATGAAAAAAATACATATGCAGTGCATTTCTACATGTGTACAATTGAGGAAAGTAACAACTGACCACTGAAAGATTAGTCTAATTTCTATTTGGTTGCCACAATGCTTTTCTTTTTTTTTCTTCACAGAAAACAGCCCTGCACGTAAAGGGTTGAGAAACACAAGCAGGAAGCTCCTGGTGTTATCCAGACAACACAATAACCACTGATAACCACCATCTTAAATCATTCAGCCTATGCCACTAACAAAGCCTGGGAATATAATGGAGCCTTTCAACATGAGCTGTAAATCACTTGAGGTAATTCAAAACCCAAGGGGAGTTGTATCCCAGGCTAGGATATATTCACACGTTCGATGCCTTCCTTTAAAACAAAGGCGACATCTTGAGCTCTTTTGTGGGTATAGTGTCAGGACCTGGAGGGCAGAAACGTAAGTGCTTCAGGCTGTACTCCATTAATTCCCCACAGCTGCCAAACCCCTTGGGGTTTACAGTGAAATTAGCATGTACACTAAATGTCAGAATTTCACTGCATGACATTTAGCTATCAAAGGTATCGCCGGCTGTACGGCTGCAGAGGGTGTGCGTCAGTGGGGCTGGCAGCCGGGGAAAGCACCTTGTCCCAGTGCTGAGAAGCTCAAGTGTGAAACAGAAAGGAAGAAACAAAGGAAAAATCCGAGGAAAGAAATTGCTTGGAATAACAAGATTCTCACACATGTTCTAATTCTTTAACATTATAATAGTAACAATTACAAACTGTATGTTGTTCATGAGATCCTCTAGAGTTATTTCACAGAAGATCAGTACCTGATTTACAGAAGAGACAGTAACATACTATTCTTAGCCTTCACTATCAATTTATAATTATTTTAGTGCATTTATTTATGCCAATTAATTTGTAAACTTGCAAATTTTCTAATCTAATATGAAAGTCGTAGAAGTATTACAATCTTTCCAAGCATTTACCTTTCTTTGACTTTCCTTACACTTTTTCTTTCTCCTTGCTGTCTGGCTTTTTGCCTTCTAACGTTAACAAGCACAAACAGGAGTAAATCCAGTGGAGCAGCACTAAATTGCATTATTCTTCTAGAGGTCATCTCTCTCCTCTATTTAAGGAAGAGCGTAGGGTTTGCACTCTGCTGCATTATCCCAGCTTTGTTACCCGATACTACAAATCTTCACAGTTGCTAAGGATTATATCCAATGAGGAAACAGTGGAGAAAATTAAATGAAGAAAACAATTACTTGTCAGACACTTCAACGTTTCATATGGTTTGGGTTCTACAGCCAACTGAAAATATTAAATGATAGGAATTTTAAATGTTTATTTTATTTAATTTTTGCAGTGGGGAATGGGACTGTAACTAAATCTGATAGAAACATCTTTATCATTCAACAGCAGTAAATGTTTGCATACATACATTTCTTTTGCCATCTGACAAAATAATTCAACTGAATTTACTGACCTAAAAAAAAAAATCACTCCTTGATTTTTTAAAAGTTAAAATAAGGGGCACAGAATGGTCCTGTGATGATGATTAAAATAGTATGAACAGTATGAATAATAGTAACATAATTGCTAAATTATTTCACCAGCAGGTCTCACCTTATTTAATAGATTCCACCATTTCCTTTCATGAGGTTGTACGGTCTGTCTAGATTCTTAAGACCAGCCCAGAGCAACTTTTCCCCTTGGTTTAGAATAAACTAATGTCCCTCCTTCTGTTGACAGTATCTCTCTATCTCATACTAAGTTGGCATATTTCTCTGCTTTTGATCAGAAAGTTTATTATTAAATATGTATACAAAATGAGATCCTGGGGAATACTGACGTTTCCAAAGTTCTTTTACAAAAAGAAGAAATGTTTTCAATGCTCCTGCTTCTAGAAAGTGCTGACTCAACCCCAAATATGAGTGCAACAAAATCTTTGGGTAGTTTTGCATTTAGAGATGACACTTTCAACTCGGATTCATTTCTGTCTAAAGTTTAATCATCACAAAATTGTCATAAACCATGCAGCACCAGTAAGGTACCCACATTTTTTTTTAGTCACTCCCTCCAGCTCCAACATTAGGAGAATATTTGAAAAAATAAATTTATTTCAGCTGCTGTGCAGCATCAAGTTTTTTAACTGTACTGGACATTTTTACAAATTCCAGAGGATTGCTACTGCCTTTCTTGGTTTTCATTCAATATAGACGTCTGTATTGCAGTTGTATTTCTTACTCATGTAACGTATCATTAGAATAGGCACACAAGGTCTACAAGCAGCAAAATTCAGTTGTCCACAGTGCGTGTCAGGTCAAAATAATTTTGTATCAAAAGCAGTACTAGAATGGAGCTATCAGGATGCTGACACGTATCAGGACACATAACATATCTAGGCACAATATAAGAGTATCAAATAATTTCCATGAGGGTATTCTGGCAAAAAATTAGCCCTGCAACTGGACACAGAGAGGTTGAAAAGACAGAGCTACATTTCCCAGAAAAGCTGCACACCACTCAAAAGCTTGAAATACTCAACTTAAGGGTATAAAATGAGAAGCTATAATTTAAGTAAGATTCAAAGAGCGCTCCAACATGCGGCTTTATGGGATTTTCAATTATAACTAAAATAACTGAAGATGTAAACAGAGACAGAAATGACTGTACCATCAAACATCTGCTTCATAATTATTTGAACAGCAGAATGCTTATGAATCTCCCATCTATTTATAATCCTGGCATATACTGAAAACTCTCATTTTGTTTTAGTCTACTCAGAAGGATGCCATTCAGTTAAAATATTATTCCCCATACTGATATGTTGTATTTATTCTATGAAATAATAACCTACGCATTGAGGCTTGGATACATGCTGTTTAAGGTTGTGATTTTAAGAAATGATGTAAGAAATCACATCTGGCAGTGATCTACATCATTCATTATCTAGGGTTTTACAGATTGGTACTGCACAACATGAACATCTTTTATCTTCTTATCTGAAGATAAAATGGAGGCCACGAGTGCTGCTTCCAAACACCTCTTTAACAAAAAGCTATAGAGTTCCACATAGAAATCTATTTTAAAGTGAAACCATGTAGAGCATTTTTCCCCATAATTCATAAAAGGAAAAAAAACCATGAAGTTGGAGGTGACTCATTATTACAGCTCTCAATTATATTCAACTTTAGTCTACACAAAGTTAACTCAAGCAACTAAGTCTCTCTGACAAACAAAGTAAAAGTTCAAATTAATTGAAAAAAAAAAAAAAAAAGGAATTTCAATCAGACTGAAAACATCTGAGATGGTCATAAAATGCATGGGCAGAAGACAACATTGAAGGCAGCATCGTTCCACCAGAAGATTTCTACTTATTTATTTTGGAATGTCAGGCAACCCTTACCCTCTAACCTCATCCCTCTTTTCATAAAGTGTATACGTAAAATTTTCATTTAGCGTCTTTAGCAATCTTACATTTGGTTTGAATAGTACATTTTCATTTCATTCATCATTTAAAGACAGATAATCAGAAAGTCATTACATCGGCTGACACCAGGCCCTCCGCTCGATTGTATTGTAATTGAGCACTGCAGAGCGTGTGCCAGATCTAATGGATAATGAATATATTATGTCAGCAGAACCGCCTCGGCAAAGCTCCTGGGGAATCAGAGGGGGCTACTGCAGTGACATGGAGGGTCACAGATGTTGTGCTGATTTACTGATGGAGTGATTGTGTAATTAGGTAATCAATGGTGGGTAGAGGACTATATGTGAACAGCTTATTTTATACAAATACAGACCATACGAGTACAAGGCTTACGGTCTGGACAATATAAGACTATATTTTGGGTTGGCTTAATTAATTGTAAATTCTTGATGATACATTCCAAAAGTTTGAGTGTGGAAGGCCAGCAGTGGAAGTCTGACTCCAAACACTACAGTGACCTATTTTCACAAACATTTTACAATACTACCTGTGCAATTTAGAAAGCTCAAATTTTCTAGCTAGATTAAAATAAAATTCACCTTGCTTTTGGTTCAGCTGTACTTGTATTACAGATTTTAATATTTCATGCAGAGGTAAAAAGCATCCCTTATGATAAAAATGTGAAACATCTCTAAACATTTTCTCTACATTTATTCTGCTCTCACTAAAAGCATTAGCAACATTTACTTTTTCCTTCTGAATGATAGTAAGTTTTCAAAAGAAAATGTAGAGGGAGAGGGTTCGCATCCTCAAATATTGTTCTAAACTTTATGCGTATTTGTGATAGAAGAGGCTGTTAATAGAAACATGTTACTATTTTAAAAAGCCAGATGATTGAATTCTCTACCAAAGATGATGAATGATTACTAATACATATTTCTGTCTTTTCCCTAATTTAGACTGACTGTATAGCAGCAGCTTCTCTCTGAGCTGTGCCTCTCTCTGCCTCCATTTTAGCGTGACAGTGACACTTGGCTTCCCGTACGGCGCTCAGCAGAGCCCTGTGTCATCCGAGCCCTCTCCAGTGCAGGAATACACCTGTCTGGTTCCCACTCACGTTAATGACACTGTCTCAGTTGGGGTTTTGGCATCCGTAGGAACTTCCCTACGGTGTCTGTGACAACAAGTTCCAGTCAAGGTTTGGCATCCACAGGAATTTCCTCCCAGGAGCCTGTGACACGTTTGCAGTGACGTGGATCTTCAGGAAAAAGCGTTATTTGCTCATTACTCAAAATTATAAAGTAAGGAGACAAGAGGTATGAACAGGCAAAGACCTGCAAATATGGTTATCACTTACAGCAGTTTGTTTCATTCGTGGTAAAGAGAAGCAGATGGTTTCTGCTCCGTTTTCTACCTTGCTCCCTCTATAAGCCCTTGCCAAACTGTCAGCTTTTCACTGACACCCTGGGTGCCATTGACTCAGTTCACTCAGTTCCCCGAGCTTTACTATGGACAGGGGATCTTCTTTGATGCCAGGCTTTAGCCCAGGAAAGAATAATCCATTCTAGCTGGAGGGAAGCCAAATAGAGAACATGCCTTAACAAAGCGGGTCAAATCCTTTTTTTTTTTCCTCTTTCCTACTACATTCCTTTAAGATTTCTTTTTGGGCAACTCCACAGCACACAGACCACAACAAAGCAGCAAATGGAAAAGCGAGGCATGTTCATAGCAAGTAATGCAAATTTTTCTCAGTTTACCACATTCAGAAACGTGAACTCTAACAAACAATTTGTAAAGAATGATATAATTTTGATTCTAACAGATGGTTTCCCCTGTACTCTTTGGAGGTATACAAACCTCTGGACTGTGTTGTAATGATTTGGAATTATGCACTGTTAGTAACCAAGCATTCCTAGCTTATTTAAGGATGCATATATAGAGTATGCTGTGCCTAGATCAACCTAAAGTTCACTAACTATTACATGGTTTAACACCTCCTCCTTCTCCACCCACCCCTGGTCTTGTGCACCTTTCACTAGCAACTATATAGGTCAGTACTGAGAATAAAACCAGGCTATCACTTTACCTTATTTGTCCATCTGTTTGCCCAGTTTCTTACCCCACTGAGAGACCAATACTCCTAAGAGCCTCGTGCTTCAAATCCTTTACTGCTATACTTTTTTTTTTTTAAAGTATACAATATCTGGAAACATTTTACTTGGTCAATGATTACTTTCCTTACTTAAGGCTTTACTGGTCTATCTGAATGGTGAATTTTCCTTTTTTCAGCTCCTCCTTTTATCTAAAAGTATTCCCTGCTCCCAAATCATCTCCACTTTTCATGAGTCCTGAGAAGTAGAACAGGTACACCTGCTCCTTAGCAGGAACAGAGAAATTTGCTCAACCAGGATTCAAAGACAGCAGTTCTTCAGTGCTTAACAGTGAAGAGCCCAGACAACACCTATCACATGTGTATCTGCTTGGATTTTTTTCCAGACTGAATTTCAAAGTCCCCAGGCTCTAGAGAGCCATCAGTGCCAGCCTCTTCCTGAAAGTAGGACTGTCCTGTTGCAGAGTAGTGATTAGTGGAAACAAGAGTTATGCACTGTCTTAACTGAGACACTCAAAATATCCTTAGTGTCATTAAGGAAACACTCTAGATCACGTCGTTTCAGGTTTGGTTTGTTGTTTGGTTTTGTTTGGTTGGGTTTTTTTCATAGAGCAGCCCAAACTGTCCACAGCCAGAACAAGCAAAATCTGTGGTTATATTTAATAAATTGCAAAATTAGCTTTTTTTTTTTTTTTTCAAATTAAATTACCAGCATTGTTTAAATCTGTTCTCAAGTAAGGATATTACTTTCCATAATCAAATCTTGAGATTCTACTGGAATTTCATGGAATTTCATGGAATAAGCAAAATCTGAAGTTTAAAAATAAAATTCCTATTTTTATCCACAAACACATCTAGGAGATATCAACCATTTTTAAACTGAAAGCTCTTAAGTCTCTTTATGACTGTCCAAGCACTGAGCATGACAGACTAAAAAAAAATAATATTCAAAAGTCACCATAACCAAAGAGGATTTGCTGGCAAACACAGACCAATGTAAAGCTTTCCTCAGTATTCCAGCACATTCAGGCTGCGTGAAACCCCTCAGGCTAAGAGGTAACACCATTATCAATGGGAGGTAATGGGTTTTGAATGGTATTTGATAATGTTGCAGGATATTTATTATGATAATGAGATAAAGCACTTGCCTCTAAAAAATACTAGGATAGAAAAATGCGTATTTATTTAAATAATTAACTTCAATCACGCAGAGTCTAACTTCCTGGCAAAAATCTCTGTATGTACTACTTACCAAGTGGTAAGGGCTCTCTTTGAAATCAAAAGTTAACCACCTTATCAATAAAGATTCCACCCCCCCAGGCACACACCCCTCCCTCCACCATGAATCCTGTAGATACCCTAAAAAGAGGTAACACCATTATCAATGGGAGGTAATGGGTTTTGAATGGTATTTGATAACGTTGCAGGATATTTATGATGATAATGGAATAAAGCACTTGCCTCTAAAAGATACTAGGATAGAAAAATGTGTATTTATTTAAATAATGAACTTCAACCAAGCAGAGTCTAACTTCCTGGCAAAAATCTCCGTATGTACTACTTACCAAGTGGTAAGGGCTCTCTTTGAAATCAAAAGTTAACCACCTTATCAATAAAGATTCCACCCCCCCAGGCACACACCCCTCCCTCCACCATGAATCCTGTAGATATCTGAGTTTCTGCAGCATCCGAGGATTACCCCGGTGCCAGCCCCTCGCCTTCACGCGGGGGTGAGCTGCCTGTGCAAGCCACACGTATACTAGGATAGAAAAATGTGTATTTATTTAAATAATGAACTTCAACCAAGCAGAGTCTAACTTCCTGGCAAAAATCTCCGTATGTACTACTTACCAAGTGGTAAGGGCTCTCTTTGAAATCAAAAGTTAACCACCTTATCAATAAAGATTCCACCCCCCCAGGCACACACCCCTCCCTCCACCATGAATCCTGTAGATATCTGAGTTTCTGCAGCATCCGAGGATTACCCCGGTGCCAGCCCCTCGCCTTCACGTGGGGGTGAGCTGCCTGTGCACGCCACACGCGCTCCTCGCTTCAACAATCGTCCAGAAGAGCACAATGAAAATAAAACCCATCCAAAGACATTTACCTTGGCACACATGGAATAGTTTCTACTCACAAGGGTTACGCTATTTCCAACTAGTTCTTCAAAAACATGTTTTGATTGTGGGAGATGACAAGTGAAAGCCTAATTCCCAGAGCCGATGGTTAGGCACACCTCAACACACATCAGTAGGATGAGTAAATTTTAAATATTTTTAAAAGCCATACTAAAAATGTCTTATATGGGCTACATCAAAGTGATAGCAATTTGAAAACTGAAATTTCATCTCACACTGCTTCAGTTTTCTTATATAGGAAACAAGGTTTTCTTTCTCTTTGGAATTAGAATAATATTCTAATTTTGAATAATGGTTTTATTGATCTTTAATGTTTGCACAATGCTTAGCCCTTTTAAAAGCATATAGAGCAAGAGGGTGAAAATTCTGGAAGCTGTAAAGAGACACGGCTGGAGCAAAGTGTGCTCTGATGCCTTACAAAACCTATAGGAAAAGCAGCGGAAGATGTTCAGACATGCCAGAGGAGAGGAAGGGGTAAACAGAAGAAATGTATGGATGAAAGCGAGGAATCTTTAGTAACTGTTCCTCGGTTCTTAACCAGGAACAGAGAGAACAGTCTTCATACACTAGAATCTTTTCAAAGCGCAGAGAAGGAAGGAAGGAGAAGAAAAAAAGAACAGACAAAATAAGTAGCTAAAAATGAAAGGAAAATGAAACTGAGGTGGATGTGGATAGAATGAGTATAAAAAGGTTAACCACAGCTATTATTTATATTTCTAGCAATGTTCTACTGTTTTAGAAGAACCTGAAATATACCTTACAAAGCCTTAACTTTAAGGACTTGCAATGTTCTCAGGCAGATCTTTATTACTATGTTAGTTTATTATTTGCAACTTCCACGCTGCTAAGTGTGGATTTTATGATTAAATCATTGACAGCATTTTTGCAAAAATCTTAAAAAAATAGGTTTTAATCAACTTTATCAAGGACTCAAATGCTGAGCAGAAATAATTTGGAGGTATTATAAAACAGGATACATAATATTAAATAAAGAATTATATTAACAAATGAAACAAAATATATCAATATTACAAGCAAAATAAGATATTTTAATACTGAAATTAAATGGAATTTAAGTGATTCAGATGAACTGTTCCCTTTCAAAATTTCAAAAAATAACTACTCAGTATAAAATACTGAGTTTTTAATAAAACAGCATTTTAAAAGAATTTTTTTCCATGAAGATTCTTTGAGTTGATTATAATTGAAAACCTTCCTGTTCTTAAATACCTTTGTATGGACACAGGACTCCTACACCTATAATCATTTTCAATGGTCAATATAAATCTTTTTCTGCATAAATCAAAAGCATTGCTCATTCTTAAACTTAGAGACCTTTTTAATATACAAAAGAGGATGTGCCATCTTACTTCTGATAGAAATACATGTTCTGGCTGGGCTCTTCTTGGTTTTATTGGAAGTACTGATAACTGCTGGGTTGAGGCTCACCATCAGTTTCTATGATTTCATGGGATTATTCCCGATATTGCAGTGTTTGTTGCTGTTTACTAGTAATTTTAAAGAGTGACCGCTCAGTAGCTACTCCGTAGTGTCCTTAATACAGCCCTCATGTCTCCACATGCTGCCATGCCAGCCCAAGACTTTTGGATTACCCCATGACTTTATCTGGCAGCTATTTACCCCCTGCTGCCAGTTGTGTAACACGCTGACTGTCCTAATCCCACTGCAATCCTACCTGGTTGCTTCCTGGATGCTCCTCGATGGCACCCCTTTAGTCCCTGCACAACAGGACAAAACTACAACAGTTTCAGAAAAAGAATTCCAGATCTATGACACTGTATTATTTGTACATGATAGGGAATTTTTTTTTTTTCTCCAGCCTGCCTCTACCGTGTCAGAAATGAAAAATGGACTAATTTATCTCCTACTCATGTCTGAACTTCACCTGAAAAAAAGAGGACATTCCTAATTGCGAAGGATTAATCAGAAGAGAGAAATGGATATTATACAGTTTCCCCCTCACTTTAGTATCTCTTCTAAGCAACAGCATTCATTGTACATATAAACTCTTCCCTTCAACTCTTACACCCTAAACAGTTTTGTCCTTGCCAGTGAGGAAGAATATACCTTACACCAAGGTGTGCGACAGAGATGATTTTTAATGGAATTTTTCATTGCTAAGGAAGTAATGATACAGCAGCCTCACAGCACAATGTCTTATTCTAGAGATGAACTGTCATTTCATTCATGTCATTCACACAGAAAACTTTCCTTCCTTTCCCTATAAAGCCAAACATTCAGCATTCTCATCATTTGAGAACTGTAACATTTCCAAAGAGGCCTAAGACAACATTATTGCATGCCACAAATCAGTCTTGCAAGTTCAAATGATGAAATGCAAAGTGTCAAACATACACTTTTTCTTGTCAAATTGGTATTCTTCTACTGTATATTTAATGTACAACTTCTATAACTTCCATCAACTTGCTGGATTTCTTGAAGGCAAAAAAGGCGGTTACACTTAGGCATTTTTAAAAGGCCGAAGAAAGGAATTTTAGAAATATTTCCTTCTGCAAAGCCTCGCGGTATAGATTTTGGAAAACATGCCACCACACAACAACGTCCACAATGTCTACGTTCTACCGGGCTTACAATTGTATTGAGCTTGGAATATATTTTTTAAATTTCTGAATATTTTCTCTGAGTAATCTGCTTTGAAAAAGCTCTTGTCTTTGCACACCCAAAAACTCACGGCATTCTTGATAGGGGTGATAAGTTATATTTTATAGAGCTTAAGCATAATGGGGGAAATAACTTATGTAACCCAAGGCTCCAACTCAAGGATCAACTTCACTGTGAATTTCATGTACTATTTCCATTAAACTGTTAAATATTAAACATAAACAACAAATTCACTATCATCAGAGGTTTTCAACTCACAATTTCAACACAAATAAATGTATTCAAAACACTACATAGGCATAAATCTAATTAACGTTAAATCATTTGCAGGATCTTTGCAATGAGATGCTGCTGTTGTTTTTAAGCCCCAGAGGAGCAAAGCACCCAAGAACACCTCTGATTTAAGTGGGTAGAGTCCCACACATGACGAGTTAAGACTGACCATAATTACTATGCTGACTTTCATCATAATGATTAAAAATACATTTATCCATTGAAACTATGTATAATGCAACCTCAAACAAGCCTCTTCTCCTAAGGCTCCTGTATTAACTGTTCAACAAAGGCCATTTGCTGAAATTTTTCTCTTAAACTTTTTGTTGGTATGAAAACAGAGTGGTTTGTTGTTTTCTTCATTTCTGTCTTACAGAATGTGGTGAGTACTTAAGAAAATACATTTTTCCTCTCTAACCTCCATTAGAATATACATGCTAGATTTGTGCTTTATTTCTTTCTTAATTTCTGTTTTACATGGTGGTCTAAAAGCATTTCACAGGTGTTTGCTGGAACTCATTAGACTATTTGGAACTCCTTCATGCTCTCTAAAAGGCAATTAAAATGTGTCTGCAAATTACCTCATGCGGTCTGAAGCACAGCTGCCTCTCATCCCCCTGTTACTACGCGGTGTGTCCAAACAGAATAGAAAAGCTGCTTTGATACCTGCAGTTTACAAAGGCAATCCATGCCTTCATGAGTGACAAAAATCCCCTGCATGCTTCTTAAGTCTTCAATGCAATTGCCTTTGTTGCCACAAAAAAATTTTTAAAAAGTTGATAACAAGTTAAGAGACAGAACTAGTTAATTAGGTAGCTAATGCAGACAATGGGAAACCAACAAGTACTCAAATAATTCAAAGAGTAGCTGCTGGATACTCAGAAAACCCAGGTATGGGCAGGTAAAGCATATGCGATTCGGAAGGGGTTAGATGCATGGGACAGTATTTCTATTCCTTGCTTCTGCTCAAAAGGAGGGGTTAAAAAAAATCCATTATCCAAGCATATGGACTTGCAGAACTTACTGTCATTCTGCAAATAACTGGCAATTAAAAAACTCAGTTTGAGTTTCTATTTTACCTGTTTTTCTGAGAGATCAATTTCACTAAAATAAAGAAATAAACTTCTCTCTCAGTCCTTACTGAACTGCCCACTTCATCGGAAATTCTCTCAGCCCTTACTGAACTGCCCACTTCATCGGAAATTGTGCCCGAGTAAAGACTGAATGAAAGAATCTTAAACCTTTTTAGTTTCAATTGTTTTGTCCAATCTATTCTACTTTTAAAAATTAGCTATTTACAACACTGAACATGTATATTTTCTCACCAGATGCAGACAAATGAAAGTAAAATTCAACGAGGTGTTTAATCACCTGCTTTACTATCTGCATTTGTCAGTTCCAGAGGAGCATGGTGTTACTGATGTCTAAACATGAAAGGTTCAGCTCCAACATTGTGTTTTTCTGGCCAGCTGCAGAAGGGGAGGGCATGGCTGGCCTTTCTCAGGGGGTAACAGAGTCCAGAACATCTCCCAGGCTATGGCTGCATCCTCGTGTCTCCCTTCTGTTCCAAAATCACTGCCATAAATGGCAGCAAGAAGGGCTGCAAATCCTTTAACCTTCCTTGTATCTCCAGCACCCATCACATCAAATGTACTTGGAGCTCTAATGATTGACCTGGCCCTTTTCAGCTACGGCTGATCCCTCATCCCATCACAACCCATATTTTCCTGCCTTTTCTCCCCCACTCAGCTGTGATCTCCATTTAAGTTTCTGTAGTCACGATGCTTCACTGCATCCAGCTGCAATAATACCCAACAACACACCTGCATTTCTTTCAAACAAATTTCCATCTCTCCCATTTCTCAGCTTACCCTCTCCCCTTTCAAGTCTTCTCTTAGTCCTTAACGCTCATTCCCTTCCTGTTACTTTCTTCCAGTAAGCCATAAAAGATAAATAAGTAATTATCATGCATTTTAAAGAAAGCAACGTCTAGCAGTTACAAAACAACATACTGTTGCTTGATGGGAAGCTTGACATGAGACATGTCAATTAAATTGTGGGCTCAATAATACTGACTCCTCTGAAAGCGGCAGCTCTGGGCCTGAAGGCAACCCTAAATGTATTCTACTTTTGAAAGTGCAGTCACATACTCAGTAACAGTGAGAGCAGTTCTTAGGTTAAATTGCAATTCCTAACATGTAGAGGGGACTTGCAGACTACAGCAAGATCTATCTGTAGATATAGAAGAATAAAACGTAGTCTAGAACGTAACAGACATAGAAATTACACAGAATAGAAAAAATCTTTGGGTGTGATCCCACAAACTCTTACGCGAATCATTTCAATAGACTCAGTCTAGGTACTTAAATATGAAAAAAAACCATCTCTCTGGACCCTGAAGTCTTTATAGCACACTTGCAAACAAACAGCACATTCTTCTCACAACAGCCTGAGGGATAACCTTGTCTTTTATGTGAATATGAAGCTATTAGCTTTGTCAGAATCTTACAAGACATCAAAGTAATTGTTTTGGTCCCGATTTCACATCTGTTTTCAATGATCAGAAAAAGAACTTATTATCACATAACATTCAACCATCAGATTCATACAATGAAGTTTGCAGTAAGCTCAATCATGTACTTGTTTAAAAATTCCTAGAGATACCGACTTCTGAATTCCCACAGCACCATGCCTAGTCTCTGTCCAGCTCAGCTGTTTACGACACGAATTCTTGTGCCTTACGATGGGATTACGTGAGGTAATTATTGTACCTTTGCAAACCTTTCAGAACCAGAAGAAAAATGAAAAGTTGTATTTCAGTTTTAGAAGGCTGAACTCTTCTCCCCAGTGTAAGAAAAGAATTAAAACTCTACCAACACATAAATAAATTATTTTTCTACATGGTAATTGAGTACAAAGGCATTGCCAAAGCTTTGGAAGACAACTAGTGAAAAGTGCTTTTGAAACAGAAGCATCTGAACCTTCTAAATCTCCTCCTGTGCTCAGCTGGAAGTGCAGTCAGGCCTGGACCAAGGCAGACAGACACACACTGTTAATTAGATTAACTAAACATATTTGTAATTTTTAAATAAATTCACCCACGATTAAATCAATCAAATAGTGATATGACACTCACAAGAATTATACTCTTTTCAGAACCACAGCAATTTTGGGGTGTTGTCTTGTATAATTACATGCCTTAGTGCAGCGGTGATAGCTCTGCATTTCATTGCTTTCAATGCAGTTTAAGATCCTGTCGTTACACTAATAGGAATTTTTTAATTTAATGGTGTCGTCGTTTGGGCATTTGTTGTGTAATACAACATTTAATACAGCGTATTTATTACTACCAGTAGTCAAAATCTTGATACTTGTTTCTGCAGCAAAGTTGTATAGAAGTTTTACCGAGTAAATCATGTTCTCTACCTGTGACTCACTTAATTATCAGCTCCATTTGTAGAAGGAAGATTCATGTAAATATCTTGCAGAATCTATTTCTCAGTAAATTTCCACATACTTTAGAAACTAAAGATTAAAAAATGGACAAGGAATCAGGAAAATGGTCTAGATTTTCTTTCAAATTTGTGTTGCTATATTTTTCAGCAGTGTAATACGTGTATTTTTTAGACTTGCAGGGAATGTGTATAAGAAAAAACTATTGGCAATGTTCAAAATGAGTAAGAAAAAAAAAGTTACAACTTCATTGGGTTCATACCTATCTAGTTACTATTTTAACTTTACCAACTCCGGGTTGTCAGGTTGCTGTAGTATTCTCATGTGAACTGACATTTGGGAAGTGCCATCCCTGATGTGTTTGTCCAGTAGCTGGAATAGTCGGAGGAACCGTAGCTCCTATGTACCACAAACTCCAGTGAAGCTACTCATCAGTTTTCCATCATGTATTAAGTATGTGTTGAATCATGTTAAGAAGATCTTTTTCTTCATGTTGAATTAAATAACATTTATTCCACTTCATCCTACAGATGTATCATTTTCGTTTCACTGGAGACTGTTCACATACCTCAGACACAGTTACTGGTATGTTCTCCCCCACCTTCTCAAATTGACACCACTTGACAACCTGCCTGATGTAACTGAAATAACTTTACCAAATACAAATCTATAGTGGAAATACCACAGGAGTTACACATAGGAGTTCCATGTGAAAAACCCCCAACCTGACTGCTTCTCCTATGGGGCTCTTTTCCAGTATAAAAAGAGTATATAAACTAAATGTCTGCCACTGATTTTGTACTTTTACAAGCACTAACATTTTAACAGCAGAAATGTTAAATATCAAAGTAATAGATGAGCATTCCACTGGAAGGCAATTTCACTAAATACCACAGGTATTAATCTTTCTGAATCTTAATTATACCCTTTTGACATATTATCCTTATCTGACCTTTCCTCCAGAACTGCATGAATAGATGTGAGACAGGTAGGCAAACGCAGCTGTGGTTGCCACCAGACATGCATCAGTTTAATGCAAGAAATGAAAAGACATAAAGATGCAGCTCATATGCAGTGCAAAAAGCCATTACACCACTATTTTCTGAAAGTTATAATTTCAGTTCTAGCTTTTGTTCCAGGATTTTTTTTATCAGCTTCCCTTTTCTGGCTTTGCTCATGCCACAGAACATAAAGTTTTAATGAATTACTCGGAGCGTAGAACTATAAGATATCGCTGAAGAACTAAACTTTTTGAACTAGAACCATCCAAGCAACATTTAAAAACAATTAGTAATGGCAGTCCTTAATCGAAGAAACTGAATTTCAGTTGAGAATAGTAAGGGCTGGCAGTTCCAAGATTAAAAATGTAATGATTCTGCCATTAAGCCACACTTAGACCAATCAATACTGAAAAGTATCCTGATTTTATGAGATCAACCGAATAAGCAGAAGTGGGTAACTTGCACGTGTAAGATCCAGGACATGTTGTGTGAGCAGTGCAGCCTAGTGAGCAGGCACGAGAGATCCCAGTCCTACTCTCACCTTACACAAGTTACTTCATCTTCCTTGGTCGCAGTTTTCACATCCCCATAGATGTCTCAGATATTCTGCTTTTCTCTGATGCTTACATTGTTCTTCGTGCCATTTACAAATCTACGGCAACTTTTTTATTACGCGTTATAGAATTTGACTCTCAAAGTGAGGTTTTGCATTATAAATCTTAGCTGGAAGAATCTGCAGCACTAAACTATGTGTATCTTGCAACAGTTCTAGCAATCCACCTTCTCCACAAAGTTCCCTCCATGACCCGTTGTGCAGCGTAAGTTCTTGCCTGCACCTCTAATGGCCCTTCATTAGAAACACACAGCCTCTCAGATCCCGCCTGAGGAACCTGAAAGCAGGATGGCACATTACAAAAGGAATAAAATTGTTATAATGCTGCCCCAAAGCTGAAAATTAAATGGGAATAGTTTCTTAAAACTAACCATCATTTCAAGGAAAGCACAGAAAAAAATTTGAGCCAAAATGCTTGCCAACTCAGTCTAAGACTTACGGTTGATTTTTAAGACTATTTTAACTTTTTTATTGCCTTGTCAGCAAGATTCATAATAATTCATAAAATCATTCTCATATATATCATTAAAGCTGAACATAGCATGAAGATGAATTCTTATCAATTTACGTGCACAATTCCACTTGAGAAATACAGTATCAACCAGCTCAAATAAAAATACACTAATTAAAACACAAACATATCTCCAGAAAAACAGACTTTCTATGAACTAAAGATGTTCTCCTCATATTTATATTATTTTTATATGTTTTATTATTTTTTATATGTTTAACTGGAAATTAAAGACATAACATATAATAAGAAATTACAATGATGAAAATTATCAACTTCTGAGTTGTTATTATATAAGTGCAAATTTTTTTTGTAATACCATACATTAAGTGGGGTTTTACTTCATCATATATAAATATGATCTGAGACAAGTCCACACCTTCTTTCAGAGTCCTTCCAACAATCCCCATTTCCTGAGTAGAAACCAGCGGAATGAATAATATTTGATAAATATTTACTCCGCATACCTGCACTGATTTTTTTTTTTAATTTTCTGTTTAAATTTGGATTGCATTAAGAATTGCCATTTTCGCTGATGTTTTGTTCATAAAGGTTAAATGATTATTAACTCTGACTAAGTAGCAGAATAAGCGTCCTTTAAATTTGTAATTGTTTGATCGGGGCTGTTCCACTTTGTTATATTCTTCATTTCCTCTCATGTTTCACTATTAAAAGTCATTTTCATATTTTATATCCATGGATACAAGAGAATTAAGCTGAGAACTCCAAAGCTCTGCCTGTTTGCAAACCCTAAACAGTTTTAATAAGAGAATATAAAATTGTATCCCTACAATCACTGAAGTATTCATAAATGGCATCTTTTTCAGCATTAAACCTGTTGGATTACACATAATCAGTGCATCTGGTGATCTAGTCTTTTTTTCCAAGAAACATGTTTAAATTCCTAATCATACATTTCCGAGAATAGGGCTTGATCTTAAAATTTCAAGTGTCCAAAACTTGACTTTCAAATCTGTGAGTCAGGTGAGAAACAGAGAGGAACAAGGTGATTGTTTGCACACCTAGACAGGAATGGGGGGCAGGGGAAGCATATTAAAGGATAGTCTAATTTCCTTAATTTTTATTACATTGCTAGTGAAAGGTATGTTTGTGAAAACGTCTCCCCTACTATTAACACCAAATGCACGCACACATAAATAGAAATGTAACTATGTTAATAACTCTAATCAATTCAATGTGAATTGTGTCTGTCCAATTTGGGGTTTATTGATTGTGAAGGCACGAGAAGATTTTCAGGAGTGATGTAGAGCAGCACTTTCTATTGCTCAATGGATTAACTCTCTTACGTTACTGCTGTCTTACCCAGAGGTATTGTACCTACTGGATTAGGACTTCAAATACTGCCAGGGTACAAAAGCTCTTTGCAGTAAAATCCAAGACTCTAGTAATTATTAGCCAAGTCTTTCAATGATTTTTTGATGTTTGGGTTGCGCTTTCAGCAAGAAGATTAAAAAAGAGAGAGAAAAAAACTCAAAAAAATATTTTCAGTTGATATAAGAGTCTTCAATGTCTCATCTATTGATTTTTTTCAGATCTTTAAATTCACAGTGTGACTTGTATTCCATGAAATAGGGTCATTGACATCTGAAAATGTACTACAAAAAATATACACTTCATATCCCACGGACTGAAACACATAATTGTCTAATGAAAAGGTTATCCAGTGTGTTAAATCCATCACTTACAGAAATTTTTTCTTGCTTCTAAGTGAACAGATTTTGCTGCATTTTAAGAGAGTAAAAGCTTCATGGTGACTGAAAAAGTCTGTGGGTACTGTACTGTTTGACTGCTTTTTTTCCTAATTTTTTTTAAGTGTTAGATTGTATACAGTGATATACCTAAATTGACCACCACAGTAACACACTCTCTGGCCTGCGAATGTGTATTTCTTGTACTACTGCCCTTCCCATTTCCAACGTTTATCAAAACAGAAAATAAAGAAGGTCCAAGATTTAAAGGAAGCCTTGAATTAAATACTGATGAACAAAAGCAGTCAAAACCCATTAGCAAGCTGTTTCACAACACGATACTGTCTTTACAAAGTGCAACCTCTAAGACAGTACTTTTTGTAATCTTATTTATTTCCCCTCTATAAAATATTTTTAGTACATATTCAAGCTTTTTTCTTTCTGCACATGAAAGCTGTGATGCTCCGTAATCAAACGATCTCTAGGGCAGAGGCTTTAAGAAAAGCATGGCATAGTGTATGATTAACTTTTCTCTTGCCAGTTGCATCGTTACCGCATAGCAAATAAAAAATTGCAGTTTTCTATCTAACAAAATTGCAAATTAAATGACAGAATAAGAAAAGAAAACTGTAAACTATTAAAATAACCAGATTATATTTTAGACATTAACATGTGTATGTGGGTTTAACTTTTTATTATTCCCAATGAAGTCAATTAAGTTACTAACATTACTTTAATCACACCTGCATTTATCAGATTAAACTTTAAATTTCCATTTTTGAAGCAGACTAATTACTGGAAGAATTTTTTACATTTCCAAGAAATCTTAATTCTTCATCATTCAAATTAAATTAGTTATAAATGAAGAATTAGTACACTATTTACAGTAACTTTGACTGGAAGAATGATATTCCAGGTTCTTTTTAAGTGTTATCAAAGCTGAGCAGAAGAAGGTATTTACTTGACTTTTTATGTTATAGGTGATCTCAAACTGTGCACTGCAGAATTCACTCACGGGAGGCAATAACCACATAATCTCACCACTCCCTCACTTTCATGTTAAAGGAGACCTCAACATTGCCCCTACCGAGATATTTAAGTGAATAAGAGATTTAGAGGCACGATCCAGAAGAAAGTTCCACATTAGGTATTAACAGTCAGAAATACAAAAAACCAAGTATATTTCATACATTAAAGCCTTGCAGAAACAGTACTAATATATTTTAAAGGCTTTCCTTGAAAAGATCATTTTTATCAAAACACTTTATGTTTAATAACATAACCTTAATCTTAATATTCCACAGGAATTGCCAAAGTATCTTATGCAGCATAATTTAATTTAATCCTTTTTATGAAAGATGGAAAATTTTGGCACTTCACTGTAAGTAAAATGAGATGCCTATAAGAATAAAATGATGCAATGCAGAATTTACAATCCTCTTCACTCCCGGACTGAAAACTCCCAAAAGATGTTAATTTATATCCCTCCAAGTAGAAAACAAAACCCACCCCTTAAAACAGAGAGAAATGTAGATATCAAAATCTCACCAAAATCCAGAGTTTTAAGAGAGCATTTAAAAGCAGAGACCCAGAGAATGCCTTCCATGACGTATCAGCTCTACCACAACCTGACAGACTTTGCTCAACGTTTGAGGCTTATTTAAAATTTCCCTGGGGTGCAAAAGTTGATATATCTAAAAAGAGGACAACTGGTTTTTTTTTTCCTTGACGTATTCAGGCTAACCCAATGTTTTCTTCTCAGTTTCAAAGGACTCTTGAAGGAAAGATTGTCCCTGCCCATTTGAGGATACCAAACAGTGAAACTGCCTGAAAACAGTCATCACTATTAAGCATTAATACAAATAAACATGCCAACAAACACATAAACAAACATAAAACCGCAACAACTGCCATCCCAAACACCCTTGCAGAAGTTGCCAACCTTTCCAAACGCTTAGGAGCATTCCTGAAGCCCATACCTCTAAGAAACCACATTATGGATTGCCCAAATCTTTTCCACTTATTTCAAAATCCAACTTTCTTCCTTAAGTAGATTTACTACTTTAGAAGCTCTTGCTTTTTGTGGCCTGAGAGATAAAATACAGTAGTAAAGTAGCTAAAAATTACCATTGCAGTACCAACTTCAATATAGATTGTTGCTACCGATACACATTTTTTCCCCGAGGGATTTTTCATGTTGTCATAGGCTTGTAAGGCTCTGCCCTGGAGAGAAGGAATGAGAGTGTTTTCCGCAAGGGTGACGCTCACTGGAGCCGTTCCCACACCTGGAGTCAGTCGCCTTTGTACCTCTTGCTGGACACCACCCGTGAAATCTCACTGTAAGTCTCCTGAAGTCTTTGGAACATTTTGTACTGATTTCAATTGATTTTAGATCATACTTTCATAGACAGGTTGATGGTATCTTAATTCTATACCCCATATATGTGTGCGTTCATCTATGGCATACAAAGCTTTCACTGAATAGTCTCCTACTGTCCTATATCTGAGGAAATGAATAGTTGAGTTGGTTCAAGGGAAACAACGTTAAAATACAAAAAAATGTTGATGAGAGTTTGACTGTTGTCAGTTAATCTATACTGATCAATTTAGTCAGCAGTACTTCAGCAATGACATTCTGAAGGATCAAATTCTCTCTGTAAATAAATACAGTCAATAAGAGTTAGAATTGAGAGTTTTTACAGATGAAGATCCAGAGTTCTCTTAAGCAAGATGAACACTATCACTATTAAGCATTAATACAAATAAACATGCCAACAAACACATAAAGCCAATGTTTTCTTCTCAGTTTCAAAGGACTCTTGAAGGAAAGATTGTCCCTGCCCATTTGAGGATACCAAACAGTGAAACTGCCTGAAAACAGTCACCACTATTAAGCATTATGAGGCAAAATACAAATAAACATGCCAACAAACACATAAACAAACATAAAACCGCAACAACTGCCATCCCAAACACCCTTGCAGAAGTTGCCAACCTTTCCAAACGCTTAGGAGCATTCCTGAAGCCCATACCTCTAAGAAACCACATTATGGATTGCCCAAATCTTTTCCACTTATTTCAAAATCCAACTTTCTTCCTTAAGTAGATTTACTACTTTAGAAGCTCTTGCTTTTTGTGGCCTGAGAGATAAAATACAGTAGTAAAGTAGCTAAAAATTACCATTGCAGTACCAACTTCAATATAGATTGTTGCTACCGATACACATTTTTTCCCCGAGGGATTTTTCATGTTGTCATAGGCTTGTAAGGCTCTGCCCTGGAGAGAAGGAATGAGAGTGTTTTCCGCAAGGGTGACGCTCACTGGAGCCGTTCCCACACCTGGAGTCAGTCGCCTTTGTACCTCTTGCTGGACACCACCCGTGAAATCTCACTGTAAGTCTCCTGAAGTCTTTGGAACATTTTGTACTGATTTCAATTGATTTTAGATCATACTTTCATAGACAGGTTGATGGTATCTTAATTCTATACCCCATATATGTGTGCGTTCATCTATGGCATACAAAGCTTTCACTGAATAGTCTCCTACTGTCCTATATCTGAGGAAATGAATAGTTGAGTTGGTTCAAGGGAAACAACGTTAAAATACAAAAAAATGTTGATGAGAGTTTGACTGTTGTCAGTTAATCTATACTGATCAATTTAGTCAGCAGTACTTCAGCAATGACATTCTGAAGGATCAAATTCTCTCTGTAAATAAATACAGTCAATAAGAGTTAGAATTGAGAGTTTTTACAGATGAAGATCCAGAGTTCTCTTAAGCAAGATGAACACTATTTTCTAAGTGAAGGCAGAAATTAACCTTTGCCTCTTTTGGTTTTGGTCATTTAAAGCACTTACTGAAAGCCACAATGAAGTAAAACGAAAATTTAAATTAATCAAAGAGAATAATTTACATTGGTTTCAGAGCAGTAATTACTGTGCTTCCCCCGTGCTGGAAGTTGAGCCCTTCCGTTGATGCACAGGCTGGAAGGCAGTTTGTCCAGCCAGCTCACGCACAGGGGTTTCTGAACACCCCATGAACAAATTCTCCACTAATACTGCTCTGGTTTGTGAGCAACCAGCTTTTCCTCACTGCAAGCAAGTGAGCTTCAAGTACAGTCGTAAGCAAGTACAAAGAAGTCAAGGAATGACGGTTCTTATTGATGGGACAACGGGAAATAGCCTTTTACTAGTTGTGGGTAACAATAAATTACATTGTTCATACTGTTCAGAGGAACACTAGCAGCAAAGCACAGCAGTAATTTATGAAAAATGGATTTATCAGTGAATAAGAATTCCCGATGTTTAACTTTAAGGCAAAAGCAACCAAGGAACTTTGAATAACAGCTTTAAGTTGATGACTAGCTAAGGGGATTCAACGCTTAATAGCCAAAATAAATTACTATAATTATTTTATTACCTATGCTAACTGATTTCATTGTTTTTATTGAAATAAGAGCTCCCTAAAGAATAGAATGTTGCTTCAAAGAATCCCAGCTGCAAGCTTCTGTGTTCTCTTGTGGCAATCAAAAACAACAACAAAAATAGCTGTCATTAATAATACTCTTAATAACTGTGCTACAGCATCTTAGAAATACATTCCAGATTTGTCTGTACACCTGGACTTGAATATGAAGTTTTCTAGCCACTGGAGGGTTTTAGGTGGAATTAAACTAAATCTGTAAAGCACTTATTAAAATAAACATGAATATTTATGGAGAACAACGGAATGCTTTAAAGAGATTTTTAATAAATAAGTGTGTGATTAGTTGAGAAGCCTAAGAAATCTTTTCATTTGACATTAGAAGAATTATTTAAAAATCTGTATACTTCTGCTTTTGCAGAAAAAATGCTAAAACCATATACTCTATGTCAGAATGATTTTCAAAGAACCTTACTGAAACATATAGTGAATTTTTACGGAGTTCATCTATTTTTAACATCCTACCCAGGTCTAACTTTGAGCTAATTTGTATTCGTATCAGTCTGTATTGCTGTTCAATACCCACTGCACCTTCCTTTTTTCTACCTTCCCCCCTCTGGAGGATCCCATCTTACATCCCGCTATAACTTAGAACTTACTGGAAAAACTCCAGCTAGCTGCTAGGAGCTACAGGGCAGAGTCATTTCCATCATCTCCTCTTGCACCCTTAAAAAAATAGTAGTAAATAAGCAAGAAAGAGTACTGATGGCTTCATTTGCAGGCAGCATTTTCCTGATTTGCACCAGATCTGCTACAAATGGATACTTATAAAATGTGCACCTTCTTTTCTCTAGTGGTTTAAGAAGCCAGAGCTGTGACACTGTGAGGATCTGTTGTATCAAGGACAAGAGAGCTGAAGTTCTCTGTGATACACAGAGAGCCCAGTAGGAAACACGCGCATCCTAAGGACGCCGATCAACAGCATACTCTGACTGACCAGTCTACGTCCCCCTGCTTTTTAATAACTTCACAAATGTCTGATTCTCCCGCACAGCTGGGGAAACTGATTATCATTACAATATTTGCTGGCAGTTTTTGTTATTTGTATAATATAATACATTACACATACACATAATTAGACACTGAGATTTCGTCATTTGTTACTTGTGGGGCTTCAATAAAGTTTTGGGTCTAACAGATGTTACCCTGAACAGAACAAACAACTACCTGCGGTACAGCTCATCACCACTTTGTCACAGGAGCTGGGACCTTAGGTCAAAGCAAGAGATGAAGACTCGAAGAGTCTTCACAGCAGAAACACAAGTGGCAGAAAGGCCAGTTGAGCCACAACCTTGCTACTGGTGTGATCAAATGTGTGAATCTTGGTCCACCTGATGGAAATCATCTGATTACATTAACAAAAAATCTCAAGTCTATAATCCAGCCTAAACTCCACCTGGAGAGACAGTTCTCAATGCGCTGATAAGGCTTCAACATGGTGTCACACGGCCAATGAACTGATGATAAAAATTGGTACGTATCTCCTTACTCTTGTAGAATCCAAAGAAAACAGATCAATGAACTTTCAGTTAGTGTACAGAATACTGAAGAAGTTCCACATATTATTTGTTAGTGTTACTTGTGATCCTAAAAAACATCAAAAACGTCTTAGCATGATTCCTTTGTTTTCTTTCCCAAGAAAACAATTTCTTGGAAGGAAAAGTAAAATAATGCATGTAAAAAACTTTCTAAAATTAAATGACACTGCATTTGCCAACAATACTGGCTAAATTGCTGGTAGTGTTGTTAAAAAGCCCCATGTCAATCAAATAAGAATTGCATTAATGAAGACAAACTTAAAACTTCAACCTTAAAATCAGGCATTAAATATGTTATGGCTTCTCGGTATCATTAAATCATATTCGCTATGTGTATCTTCTGACATTTTCAAAGTTAATATTTGGACACCTAACACTGATAAGAATAATATAATCCTCACAGGCTTTTGAAAAAATAGTATTTGCATTAGTAGTCGTGTTGTAACTGAGCACGGAATAGTATGAAGAAAAGGCTGTTTGGTATATGAAACGTTTTTGCACTGACTTTGGACTACTAAAATTATAATTTTGATGCTGCAGTAATGCAGATGTTGGGTCTTAATTTGCTTAATTTTCTGTTTAAAAAATATCTAAAACACCTCTACTGATTACACAGCATATCTACTTGTGTTACTGGTATTGGGAACTCCACGATATCACAACAGCAGTAAACAAGAGTAAGGAGTACCACGTTCAAAACCTGATACTGTACTTTCAGTAACCTAATACCATGATTAGAGATGGGAAAAGCTGACTGGCTTTCAGGCCTCTAATTCCTTTATCCACACTAGTAAGAAAAAGCATAGTCCAAGTAAAGCACAGATTGTAGGTGACTGTTTAATACTATCTTAAAACTTAGGGCCAAAGAGCGGTGAAGAGGGGCACGGGGACATCAGGCTGCTGGGCAGCAGGCCCCGGGCAGGGCTGGCACAGTCCCGCTCTTTGGGCAGCTCCATGGCAGGGCCACGCGCCTGCACACCCTGCTGTGTGACTGATACCCGAAATCTGCAAACGAAACCAATGCCCAACCAGAAGCCCCTCCCCAGCCATCAGTCTGGGGTCTCACAGCAGTTGTCTGCGGGGACACATCTGTGCCATTCCAGCACTAGTCAGGCAATGGGCTGGCAGCAGCTCTTTGAAGGGCTTCTCCCCAGCACCAGCATAGCTGTTGAGGGGCCATACTGGAAAACAGTCTGGATTTACACAATCCAGACATTCCTGTTTGCCAGCAGTTATTTTTTTCCTAACTGTAATAATTTCAGTCACCCTGGTTATGATGCAGCTCAACAAATACTTGCACCAACCCAGGGGGGAGCAGGGTGCTCGGATAAGGAGGTACCCCTGAAACAGAACTGTACCTGAAAAGCAAGGTTTTGCCACTTTGCTATTATTTCTTATATTTTAACGCCTGGATTTGGAGTTGTTCTTCCTCAGCACTGGAATTCAATCTCTTTGAATGTATCTATCAGTCAACAAAATATTCTGTAATCAAGTTGTCAGCTAATTCAGGTTGGATAAAAATATTCTTAATCCTACTTCATGTATTTAGGACCTAATTAACCTTAGGTGCATGAACTGCCTTTTATCTTTCATATAGCATTGCCTTCAAATGGCTTCTTCACTAACCACCTTCAGACCATATCTTTTAATAATTCTATTCAGACTGATTTATTTTTGTGCATTCTCTTTATCACTGCTGATTTCCAAGACCGTGCATGTTCACATGTACCACAGAAGCAACTTCCCTCCTAATTACAGTCTGTTCCTCTTCTCAACTAGAGGCACAGGGAAGAAAACAATGACTCTGTGACATCAAACTCACTTATGTAGTAATGAACTGTGATGCTACAAATAGTTGATTGTGGCAACCTGGAATGAATCACAGCCAGGGAAGGATGATGAGAACAGAAATGCTTTCTCTTATGCACCGATCTTAGTAATTAGCTGCAGTGGTCAAAGGCATGCAGGAGCAAACACGATGTTTCTTTATTTTAAAAGAACTTCATAAAATAAAATCTGTCTGGAAAAGCACATGATCAGTAACACTGTGGTCATTTGCCTGGATAGAACTAAAAACTTCAGCCAAAAATTAGGAACCAAGGAGACCGTGGATTTAAAATATTTGTTATGTAAAACAGTGTGAAGCGGTTGCAATATAAATTGTTTGGCTTGTAAATTTTATGCCTGGAGGTAAAGACTGGATCATAATGTGAGGTAAATCAGTCAAACCTCAAGAACATTAAAGGCTGATTTACACCAGCTCAAGATGTACCTCCACGTATTAAATCAGTCTTTGCACAGAGTGATCTCACAGCCGTAATGAACTCACAGAGATGAGAGAAACGAGCCCAAGTTACATGAAAACAAACCAAAGAAGATGCAGGCACATTCAAAAGCTCTTTAACAGCTTTCACAGGAAAGAGGCAATGGGGAATGTCTTGCCTCTGCTGCCATTCATCTTGCAGTAACTAACACTCAAACAGTGTAAAACACAAAGGCAACAAAATCCATCTATTTCAATTTAGTCATCAGTGCACTTGGTGGCTGCCCAAAGGACATCTCCCACTGCCAGCTTGGGTCTGCCCTTCCCACTGAGATCACTTTGCTTTTTAAGTTAGTTATGTACCTGTTGTTTGAAGAACAGAAGCACACAGAGGAAAGCTTCACATTGGGTTCCTGGCAAACACTTTGTTCAATGTAACTAAGCAGTGTCTACTTCAAGGTACAGAGACATTCCGGTCTTGATTTTACATAGATATCATCCCTCAGAAGGGGTACTCTTCATAGAAACATTTGCCTAACAGATTGCTAAATCCAGTGAGAAGTGGCTCTTTCTGTTATTTGTATCAGTTCTGCATCTACTCAGCAACTGAAAGGTATACATCAAGAAAAGTTCAGAATGTAGTGTAAACTGGGATATAAATTAAACCAATTGTGAATCAGACAAAAAATGAGAGCGAGAACTGAAGTACTAAATAAGGAAGTAAAAAGATTAAATAAATAAACTAAACATATAAGTAAAGATTTCTCTAACATTTTCCTTGCTGCTTAGTCTTGCCACTTTATTTATTCTGACAGCCCTACATCTTTAACCCTGCCTGAGTGTGAGAACAGATGCAAATGCTTTGCATGGCCATAAAAAAAAATTATTCTAAACTTTCTTACCCCCTCCCCCAAAACAGGACGACCAATTGTTCATTCCGGATTTAGAACCAGATATTCAAGTAGCCTCTCTTCTGGGTAACCTCAGATGAATTTGAAAACAGAGGTATGGAAGATGTCACAGCATCACATTCCCCCGAGTAACAGCAGGTGAAGATGAGAAGAGTCAGTTTATTTTGCTGCCTTCAGTGACTCCTTCCCTCCCCCCTGCTCAAAAGCAAACATGCAGGACTAAGAATCTCAGAAGATATAAACCATTTCAACACACCTGCTTCTACTAGACATCTGCTACTACTCTTTACTGATTTTAAATTCACCAAAGAGCCTGTGTCAAACTATTTATCTTTACGCGTTATTTCCAACAACATGCTCTTACCCAGGTTTCAGTTGTTTAGATCACTGCTGGCTTTGGACATAGCACACACCTCTGGGAGTTACACTAACAATATCACCGTACTTAAAATTTCATGTGGTACCAGCGTGACTACATTTGTCTCCAAAAGCAAATGTTTTTAGCTAAAGAAATAGAGAAAAAAAGCAGAATGCCAAATGCAGAAACCGGGAACATAGCTCTCCACTAGCGTAACACTAAAGATCCTGCCCTACTGCTTTCTGTACTTCTATAATTTAACAGTGGTTTAAAAATACAAGAAAGAAAAGCAGAAAGGAAACATTAAGAGACTCAAAGTTTGCATTGGAATAGAAAAACTCCAGGTTCACAACTATCAATAACAATGAACGTACACACAAGTACACGTATTGCATATATGTATGGTACGTACTGTTTCTCTAACACAGCTCAGGTGCAAACCTCCTGTGACACCCTTGCCAACTGCTCCAGAAGCACAGCCCAGCAGAGCCGTCAGGTACTTCCACAGTTTCTCCCAGGTAATAACTAGGAGGGGTTTAAATGTTTCCCTCTGTTGACCAGGATATTCTACCCCACACTAAGCTGCGTCAGATGTAAGATCTCATTCCTTTTGATGACTGTGATGTATTTCAGGGACTCCTAACACAACACGTGTGCTCACTCAAAGTGAGAGAGGGACAGGGACAACTTTTTAGGAAGGCGCTCTGCAAGGAAGCATTGTAAAAGAGAACAAAAGAGGTTGTGCTGGCAGAGAGAGACCACCAGCTCTTCTTCTGTTCGCATCCTCTGGGCAGGGCTACAAGACAATGATTCTGTCAAAACTGTCACAAGATGGGAAGAGCATGGTAATCAGCCACTTGTAGCAGCAGCCAGAGTAGCCCGTCTGCCTCTACAAAGCAGTCAGCCTGGGCGAGTCGGTGAGAGTTCGACTTTTCCAGGGAGTTAAGAGGAAAAAGAAAATAAACATCCTACCCTTACTGTGCTCCATTGGGGAGGGTAGTGCTAGTGTTGCTTTACCATGAAGATCCTTACTGAAACTTGAGCCGCTGCAAAGCCAGCCAAAGTCAGCAACTTTTACAAACTAAGTCAGGTAACATACGCTTAAGTACCGTGGTGATGCTCTAAGCTCATCCAACTGCCTGAAGTTCAGGTCTTTCCCAACTACTACGTGGAAATGCATATGTTATGAAAAAAAAAGAGATTTATAAATGTTTTTATTGTTAGGAAGAACATACGGAATCCTTTTATGATGTGGCCCACTGCAATTTTACTAGTGACCCTTAGCTCTTCGAAAAGAAGAAATGAAGCACTGGTAACGGATGCTGCACTTCACAGCTAGAACCTCCACATCATGAATCAAAGTCTAGTTTCAGAGAACAGCATTGCTTATGTGTAGTCTGTTCTCATATGACGCACTGTTGCACCTCTTCACGTGATGGCTGAAGATAAATGGACAACTGCTTACAGAGTGACTCTATGAAGGGTCCCTGGATTGTGACAAAGAACAAAGAAATGTGCCCGTTGTGAGCAGTTTCAAACATTTAACCTAAAGTAATTGTTATTTCTTCTAGGTGAGAAAATGACAGCACACAGAGAGAAACCAATAAATTATTATATTCTATTTTTATTAGCGTGGTCACAATCCCACTGATTAGCGTTGAAGAGAATTCACTTCAACAGCACTAAGTATTACAATTCTCGCTCAAACCTTGTCTCCAAAGATCTTTTAATCTTATTTAGTGACCCTGCTTCTCTAAGGCTGCGCCTACTTGGAATTATTTCTTTTCCTGCCAGAAGTGATATGAACATGCCATGGAATAGTCAAGCTACAAAATTGCCTCCAATAACACAACTAATACATTCACCCCTGCACACCCAGGCACTATAATCAAACGGTATCATTTTAACTATACTACTTAAGAATCTCTGTAGAAGCAGCCAAGTCCTTTTTACTTTTACCTCTTTCAGTAAGGACAGCACCCAGAATTCTTAATTACTTATTGTTTCAGTGTTTCAAACATATTTATTTGGCATTTTGTTTTATGCTGGGCCATGTCCCCAAAAAGTATTCAGTGTAATTTACAGAAGTCCTACCTTTATTGTTTCTTATTTATGGCATCACAGCCACCAGCCTCAAGGATGAGGCAATCACTGCAACTGACACAGCAATGCAACCAAGTATTAAATGTTAAAAAGGTTCCTCTAATGCTTTCTAAAATAATAGTGGAAGGCAGAAGATCTCTTCAGAGATAATATATGGCATTTACATACATTATCTAACGTAATAGGAAACTCAGTATTTATGGAGAGAAAGAAACACATAGCATTATGTACATCCCATACAGACACTAGTTAATCTTAACTGCATCTTCGTTGTATCAGTATTCTCCATCTCACAGACTGCAAATTGGCATAATTCCAGCAAGTCTTATAAGAATTACAGAATTCAAACAAAGCTTCCTCATCTGAATGGTTACTGAACAGCAAGTAATCGAGGAAGGGTGAAGGCAAGTGTTTGTTTCAATTTTAATGAACATCTACTTTGATCAAAACAGAGTAAGAACTCAATGCTTTCCAAATAACTCTGAGTGAATCAGGGCTTGAATACCTATTTGTTTATGTGTTATTATAATACACTAATATGGGCATTTATAGTTCAAGTACGGCTTTAAAAACTTCTTTTTTCAGCATACATATAGATATATATTTCAAATACGATACCAATAGGATGATACACGGACAACGTTCTCAAACTGACACACCATATAAAAAAATAACAGAAATAATGGACCTCTGAAATTCTAGTTATCAATTTTACAGGAAATCATCAAAATTCAGATCACATTAAACTTAAAAGGGTGAAGTAATACCTGTATACATTGCATTTATAAGCAGCTTATTATTTTCCAGTGTTGCTATCCCATGTTATCAGATGGTTGTCTGCAACTACACAACCTGTCAGGGTAGGAGCTCCACTATAACCAGTAAAATAACAGTTTGCAGCCAACTTTGAAAAAAGATATGAATTAATTTATAGCAGACTCCCAACTGTGATTAGAATGTCAGTTACAGCTGCCGCCTTGTTACAACACCCCCACACTTCTTAGCTCACAAGGACAAATTCAATGAGAGAATGCCCTGCATTCATTGTGTAATTATCAACCTCACACACCTTGGAAACGGAGTGCAGCTCCAACGTGTCTGACTAAAAACAGTACTGCAAGATTAGGGTCTGGAACAATAAAACAATTTCCTACTGTAGTTAATAGACTATTATAACAGGAAAACAATGGCAATATAAAACCTTCTCTTTATCTTGACTTTTTATAGAAAGATTTATCATTGGAAAAATGATATGATTCGGATAAATTGAAAAAAAACCAAAAAGGAGTCAAATGCTGAAAGAGGAGGGCCAGGAACTTGCTCGTGAATTGGCAGACTGCCGAAAGCACCTCTGCTGGGGAATATGCAACTTTAATCTTTATTATGGAATGATCACAAATGGACTGTTTCAGAATACCATCTGTTCTCACTGAAGCATTGGATCAGCAGGCTGCATGCTGCAGTCTGTCCTTCACCTTGTATTTGGGATTTTCAGCAAAGCTCCCATTTTAGAAAGCAGGGGTTTGTTCAACAGAATGTTGGTGTAGTACCTAATTTGTAAGTAATTTTTTTTTATATATATATTTTTTGTGGTGTCTGTATTTTGACTTTACATTCATCTGGTAAGCGCCAGATAAAATGCTTACAGTAAGAGAGCATTTCCTTCTGATTCCTATTTTCCCTTCTCAAAAAACTAAGTGTTGTTACCAGCTGTAGTGTCCAGACAAGCTCTTACCAGACTTGCTCCTCCCAGCAACCCTTCCGGCACATCGTGTGGTTTAGATGCCTGCAGCTCTGCATCTCCGTGCCATGTGTACCAGCAGATCTGAACTCACCATTAATTCCAGATGTTAATGCATAAAACATGATAAGGAAGCTATTGGCACAAATGGAATGCGAAAGGACTTGACTCAGTTCAGCACGACCCATTCCTGTGTGGAGGGCACCCTGCCGCACAGCTGGCTAAGCCACTGCAAAGCCATTAGCCCATCAGCAATTAATCGCTGATCCTGTTTCACATCTGGCTACATGTGCAACACTGCAACTGGACGTGCCCATGGGGTATGAGCACCCCCAGGATGGGAGAAGAAAAAGGAACCAATCCTTCCAACAGAGACAAAGATTCAGAAAATATTTGAGGGATTAAAAAATGGGAGAAAGGAGACAGGTTTTATCAGCAAAGTGAAAGGTAGCAAAGACACAAAGAAATTGAGAGCATGTAAAGGTTGGCATAGCTGGGCTACATGTAATTTTCTCCTCTGAACACAACTAGCTGGTGTATGGTATGTATATACCACCACAGAGTCTGACCACAGGGGTTCAGTAAGTGTTTGTCTGCAAGTCCCGAAATCAATGAAGACAGAGAGAGGGCTCTTAAAGTCACCCTTTGGATAAATACACTTTAACCGCGTGTCATGCAAGTCCTACCCAACAGCTTTTTCAAAGACTTCGAGTTTCAAATTGTATAAATAAATACACTTATCTCAGTCTAAAGTAAGAATGATTTATCAGTAGAAGCAAAACCAACAGAAAACAAGACACACCAATTTTGATCCACAAAATGTGAACAAAGTTGTTGTTCTGGAGAATGATACCAACGTGCAAATCTAGTAGCTGATAAACTCTCTTATCTAGTGTCAGACACTACATCTGGCTATGCAAAAAGAACCTAAAAATACGCATTTAGGGGCTTCCAAGATATTTTTGCACCTAATTTTCAAAATCTGAAGAAGGAAGAACACAAAATTATTAGTTACTTCTGAAAGTCTCAGCCAAGTTCAGATATCCTGCTAGGGCATTTCTGGCACACACAGGAAGCACAGCCCAACAGATTTTCTTTAAAAATCGTAACCCCTTTAAAAAAATACAGACCTAGTTTTGCTCCCTCTGAAATGAATGTGTCTTCTTTCTTTTTCTGAGTAAGAAGAATAAGCCTTGTACTTTGCCATGAAAAAAAAATTGTAACAATTTTATATAAATCATGTACTTGAGAAAATGAATAAACGTGAACATTTTCTATTATGTTTCCTGTTTTGCAATTTTATTCAAGATTCAGGGATCACTAGTCTATCAGCAGACAGAAAAAATATTTTTTTCTGTTCTTTCTCCTTTCACCACTCCTGCCACCTTCCCCCCAAATCAACATCACAGTAAAGGAAACTGGAAATCATTTCAGGAACGAATTATTGATCTGGTTGATAAGCAAAATTACAGCCTACCTTCACATTTCTTAAATGCAAAAATCTTTAGAAAAATTACTCTCAACAGAAGCACATTTTTAGTCTTTTTTATTCCTTGCGACCTCAACATCTAGTGTTTATCTGGTAAAAAAAAAAAAAAAAGTATTATTGTTAACATGCATACTTACTGCTGAGTGTAATTAAATTCTTCTGACAGCATTTCTACCACTTTCTCTTACTAACTGAGATTGGTGTATTCATTAAGACAAACTTTGGAAGAAATAAAAAGCATGCTAACGAAATCCTAATTTGCAAAGGCGATAAGAAATTACTTTAGTCTCTTACTAATGTGATTATGAAGGATGATGTTCTACGTATGTTTTTTTTCCTCAAAGAGAATTTTAAAGCAGATTCTTGTTTAAAGCTGGGTATGTTGCTCGTCTGAAGCTGTCCTTGTGCAACGCACACAATGACAAACAGAATGCGGCCTGGGAGGGAGGTGAAAGTATTAAATACAGGGAGTGGAAAAGGATTTCAACAGATTTTTTAAAAAAAATAATTCATTTATAGTACACATTAAAGGATGCAAATCAAGCATTAAAGCAGATTCAAGAGAATGTTCTTTTAAAAATAAAAGAAACAGGTAAGTCATATTTAACATTAGGTACATAATTCAAAGTACATCTTTATTTAGTACACAGAATGTAAGATTAGAGGAAAAGACTTGTCTTTATTGGTGTAAATGGCCACATTCGCTGGGGCTTCAGCCAGTGCGGGTTATATCTGACTTCACTGATTTACATAACATCAAACTGAAGATTTTTCCTTCGTTGCCACAGCAATTCCTGTGTTCCAGGTTCTGCAGCGTTAGGGAAGGTGGCTTCTCAAAAGTCCACTCATTTCCCCCAGAGCTCCGTGGTGGTGTTCATCACTTCTCAAATACCTATTAGAGGCACCACGACACTTGCTACTTTCTACCAGCAAAAACCTGCCGTGGCTTTCAAAGGACTGCACAACTGGAGAGTGCAGGCAGCAATCCACATGCCAGCAGCTCCGATTTGAACTAGGCACTGACGTTATCAGGAAGTTTGTACAAAATGTGACTGAATTTAAAGAGTCTTTTTGTAACGCTGCTTTCAACTAGAAACTTGTCCCTGTGGGTACACTACTGGGTGGATTCACATTACGTTACCTTGTTTTCTGGGTAAAATTACTGTCAGACAGTTGAGAGAATTCAGAAAATGATATTAATTAAAATCAGAGCAATTCTACAGAATATGTCAGGAGATGACGAGCTGGCAAACTGGGGCAGCAGAGCAGTGCAGGGCCGTGGGCAGCACCCGGTCTGGGGAAGGCACCCAGCAGAGACCCAGCGCGCACACAGCGGGGCAGCACCCGGCCTGGGGAAGGCACCCAGCAGAGACCCAGCGCAGCCGCTCTGGATGGGAGGAAACCCAGCCGTGTGCTGGGAAAGGCAGTTTGGAGCAGTTTGCAGTGTCGGTATGTTGAAACTTTTAGAACCTGTGGCAGGAGAAAAAGCCAACTGCTGACAAACTAACATGACATGAGGTAAACTAGGATGGGAAGCACATTGATGATTTAAAAAAATAGGTTTTCTAATTCACCATCATACAAATGCCCTGTAGTACAGAAAGGAATCTGCTTTGCTTTCAGAAAGATCCAAAGCCCAGTGCTTTGGTGTAACAGACAGCGTTTGTGTCTGAACTTACGGGAAGAACATTCTTGCATTTGAGAATGACATTTAAGGTCTTGCTATCATTAAAAAAGATGAATTAATACCAGAAAGCTTTCTGAAATTAGATTATGCTAGATTATATTTTATCCAGATTAGTTCCCTTATCCCTTTCATGACAAAGCTGCAGAAATAAAAGACTGAAATGAAAGGCCGGTTTGGAAAACAGAAGGGAGAGGCCAGATATTCCATTTTTTCAGTAGCAGTGCTGAACCTGCAGCCTCAGACATCTTGTTATTGAGAATATCGGGTCCTTTTCATCTTGTGCAACGTATCTAAAATCAGCCATAGGTAATGCTGACTATCCTTGAATTCATCCTGCATAATGCTGTGGAAGCTTAATTAAATTAACTGTTTGGTGTGCACATGCTCATTACAATTTACTGTACTCTGTGTTTAAAAAACAAAAAGTGTAATTTTCCTTTAGGAAACAGGCTTTCATCAGCTGCACAGGTGATCTTCAGAATAAAGGAATTTTTAGCAAATTATTGATTATGGTTTTCTGAGTCAGTTGAGTAATTTAGAATTCCAAGAACATATACCAGTGCCCTTAAATGAATCACATGGGTCACTACTGTATATGTTACAATATACACTCCCTTTTATCTGTTAGAGGTCTCTGCACCTCCATCCCATAAGAGACAGATAAATTTTAACTACTTTCAGTATAATACACATGTATTAGCAAGATAACAAACCCAGATCTATGATTTCTTAAATACGGTTCTTTAAAAATTATTCTAACCCTTTCTCATCCCATTTAATCACTCCATTCTTCTTCTCAAAGAATGAATATAACTTCCTGGCTTCTGCTAGCCTGACAATAATAGCGGACAAGCTTCTGAATAATTAGCTGGGGAACTAACTTTCTTTTTCTCTCCAATGTTACTCAGGAAAAAAAAAAATGCTAGCCTTTACATTACATACATTTCATGCCTTTTTGTTAGCTGTAATGGTGGAAAGAGCTGAAAAAAAATGTGTTGAATGTCTGCATGTCAATTAGAATTAAGAAGGGAAGAAAAACCAGATGATTAGTTAATATTCTTACTATATGTCTCCAAGGTAGATCTAAGCAACACAGAATGAGAAGGAGAGATAATATGGGTATAAGCAACACGATGGGTTAGGAGCTGCCAGAGTGGTTTCTGTCCCAGTATTCTCACTTGCTTATGTATCCTTCAATTCTGTCGGGCAAAGATGCCCAGGACCCTGTATAAGTATTGTACATTCCTAAGTGAGTACACATCTATAGCCTCTTTGCAGCACTCACTCTACCTGGTGCTAAACACTCCACTCAGGAGGCTAGTGAGAAAAGCATACGTCTCCGTAGAAACCCCCAGATTGCTAAGACACGTTTGCATGTGACAGATAAATACCTACTTCCCAAAGCAACTTCACAAGAACGCTTCTTGCTCAAAAATCACATAAAGTGTAATTTAATTACGTACAATGTCATTTAATAAAAAACTATGAACTGGTAAAACAGAAGGGAGAGTGCTGAATTTCCCTTCCTTGTCCGACAGTTTGCAGGGAGCCCGACACACAGTACCAAGCCCTGAACATGGAACCTTCTGGATGATGCTACAACTGCTTTCTGCACATGAGCTCTGGTCTCTGCCACGGCAATATCAATGGCAAGATAAATTGTTTTCAGCACCTGAAATAATCTAAGCTTTAATCAACAGCTCTGAAGGACAGTGATACGCTTTGCTTATCCTCTACATAGTTTCAGGGAGTTTGGAAACAAGTGCTTAATATTAAACCATTAGTTTCTTTAAAACTGTCACACAAGAGATATTCCCAGAGTTTTATTACTTAAACTTCCAGGCAGCAGTATTGTCGAGGTAAAAGCCTTGACTCAGCCTCATGGAGTTACAGATAAGGACAGACGCTGAAGACTCATCAAGGGAAGCTTTGCCTACCCTGTTTTGAATCACATAAAACACCTGCTGCTGCAAAAGAGCTCTCAAGACATCTTAACTTGTCGGTTTTGCTTACTCTCTCACACAGCAGATGCCACTGGTTTCCATTAGGATTGGACGGTGTCTCCTGTCACTAGACAGCAGTCCCTCTGGCTGATTACAAACGAATGGTGCTGATGGGCTCTGAAGGAAGTTTCATTAGTCCTGTCCATACCTGAGGAAAGTTTAATTCTTTTTGAAAAGTGTTTTCTAACATAGCTGAACTGTGTTAGCAAAACAAATTAGCTTGTCCTGGGCACTCCACTAATGCTTTCAGGGGCACATTCTCTTCCCACTGAAGTAAAAAAAACCAAATTCTATTGCACTCCGGGGATCAAGATTTAACTGTAAGTGTTTCCGACAGCGTTGTCAAGGAGAAGCGTCTGAGAAATGCGTTTCACTCCATAACACCTACCCTGACATCTAAAAGAGCGAACACACCTCTTGATGTATTTGCTGGGTACCTGTCAACGTACCTGAGGTGCATAAACTTGGTCCCAAACTTCATTCTTAACATAAATCAAGATCATTTGTATACTACAGCAGTTACAAAGTAGAAATTCAAACCTCAGAGCAGAGGTGGAGCTTTATTTCTCTGTCACTGAAGCTGGAGTTTTGAGGCAGTGAGAAACAAGAGATTTATGTGAGAAACACGATTTTGAACCATACTGAGTTAGGCTAATTAGGCAATCAGTTTATTTCTTATTCTTTTTTTTCTATAAAAAAACCTGATCATCAGTTTGAGTGTAGTGATATTCCAGAAATATTGGTTATTGTCTAGCTGATTTTCAGTGATGTATTTCTATTAAGAATGTGTAATTCAGGGCTTATAAAAAGTAAATACATTTTTTAAAATAGGGTTTAAAAATTAAATATGCAATTACTTTAATGGAATTATGTAATAATTGACTCTAAGTATAATCATTGGAATAAAATAGCATTGATGAGATCATATATACAGTTTATGTATATAATCATGAAAACCTCTTTCAGAACTGCTTGTTTACTGACTACTCCAGAATATCTGCAGGAGAAGGACATCTAGCTTACAAAGCGATTTTGCAGGATGGAGATAATTTAGAGAGATAGAGTTAGTTTGCCATCCCTTCTCTGTTTAAAAACTTAGAAATAGAAATTCTGCAAGACAAAAGCAGTCCCTGAAAGACAGGAGACCCTGTATTAATCTCCACCTGCACTGAGAACTGTTTGTGGGCAATTCCATTTTCCATAATTCAAGAAACACTTTGTTTTTTTCGAAGACCTGTTCTGTTTCAAGTACAATGACAAAGTACTGGTGCCAAAGATTTACACAGTGTATTCAATTAATACAACATCATGCAACTAGCAAAAGATGGAGATAGTATGCCTTGTGTATGTGCCTGACAAAACATACGCTACGCAACAGCAAGGTGAAGCTCTCTCAAACCCAAACGTAACGTATTTAGGAAAACATGTAACATACACGCCTGAAGCAATAATGCTGATCTCACCCGGAAGATTCTGAGAATGGACTTCCTTTCTTGGTCATAAACAGTTGATGTTTCCGGTGAGCATCCACAAAATAAGCAAAAGGCACAAATTCCATGGCAAATTTTATGACCAACAAAAGGTGAATACTCAAAATCTAGCCTCTAACATAAATAACAAACCTCCCAATTCCTTCAACGGGGGTAAGATTTCAGTCTAAAGAGTGATTTGTAGATTGTCTCTGTTCAGTGAGATAAAGGACAAGAAGAAGAAAAGATGATGAAAAGAATGAATGGGACACCACCTAAAAACTTTAAGGCCACCTGTGATTTCACCGTAGCATGAAGAGGAATGTAAATATTCCTCCTGAAAGAAGAATAAAGACAGTTAAATCACAAGTCAAAGCCCTTTAAATTATTGCTATTTTAACTTGAACTCTTTGTGAAGGGGAATGAAAGAAAAAACAGGCTAACTCATTCTGCTCATTTTGTGGATTCACATGTTCCTAATCAAGGCAGAGCTCAAACTCGAGGTTCTAATACTGTGAAGAGTATTTTCACAGTAAGAAAAGCACATTTGACAGAAAGCAAGGAAGTCTCTTTACAAGGACTGGCCTTGGAAGTTTTCCAATCCAAGTTTTGGAAATCAAAGGCATGTACATAATTATTTATTTCACAAATTGTGGTTACTGACCATAACTAAGTTAAGAACACTTGTAAATCACTTGTCTGCAGAGAATACCAGCCTAAGACAAGGCTTTTTGAAAAGCACTGACCTGGTACCTCTTCTATGTGACAAGGCTAACAGATAGAGAACTGAAAGAAATCAGCTTTAATGGCTCGTTCAGAACAAGGAGGGTAGTAATCAGTAAGGTATTTTTATAAATATATATACACTAGATACACACTCATATAAAATATGAGAGTAATTATTGCTAAAAAGGGTGGCTGCAAAGCAGATGGAGGCTCCCTTTTACAAGGAGTCACATGGAAAAGACGATGGGTAATGGGTACAAGTTGCTCCTGGGGAGATTCCAGTCAGACACAAGAGTAAAACTTTTCACGACGACAACAATCAGCCATTGGAATAATCTCCCCAGGAAAGTGGCTGATTCCCCACCATTGAACACTTGTAAGATTCAGCTGGACAGGGTGCTGGGACATCTTGTCAAGAGCACGCTTTTGCCAAGAAAGGTTTGATTCTTGAGGTCCTTTCCAACCTGCTATTCTATGATTCCATGAAATATATATACTCCCAGCTGAGCCAACACTCTGGCTCTTTCTGTAACGATACTCAATTCCCTAACACTGCTTGCTCCAGCATTACAAACCATTCAGAATTCATTCTAGTAAGAAAAACCAGGACTTAAAAAATGAAAGTTCCTCTTAGGTCAGTTGGGCAAAGACTTATAACAATATGGCATTATTATACAGCAGTGGGCAACAAAATCTAGACTGACTCACAGCACTCAAGGGAGCTCTCCCAAATTGTACTGTGTTTGGTGAATGTTTAGCTTCAGCGCAGAGTTATCCATTCATTCTGGTTAGACAATTTCATTAAAAAGTAAAATAACAAAGGTGAAACCCTGTGGGAATACAGTATGCCTTTGAATGCAAAATAAAAATGCATGTACTACTCCATTTAGATTCGCAGTAGTGGCAAATTGTCCTAATATATCAGTATTTCAGTATGAAATATATGAAGCTATACCTACCATAAGGAAATGCATTTTTTTAGCAGTGGGAAGTGTCTAGCTATGCGTGCAGCTTCAGTAAACATCTCACACGCTTCTGCATATCAACAAGGGATATAGATTACCAGATTTTCATTTGCCAGTTTACTGCAAAGCAGACATATGATTCAATCTTTAGAAGGTGGCTCACTTTAAAATCTAATCTCAAATTCATATAGCAAGTCCTAATGAGCCCGCTAGGAGTAAACAAATTAGTCTCCAGGATGTATTATGCATTAATTAATCAGACTAATAGTATTATGAAATGTGTAATAGATGAAAATTAGTTCCAAGTACAGTACTTTCATTGAAGAATGAATATAGAAGAATTAGAGCATAATAAAAGTATTCTCAAATTTCTACCACTGTCAGCTAAATCAACTATACTTAATTAATGACATATTTCTCTTCCATTTAACTGCATGTTTTGGTGAGACAAATTACAATTTTTCATTCTATTTTATTCTTGACTGCCATGGTAAATTCACTTTTTGAAAAATCACTGTTAGTAATCACGGTAAGATATCTAACCTTGCACTGACCCAACTAAAACAGCTCAGCATGCGGCATATAAAGTCACTTCAATCCAAAAGGGTGGAAACAGGGGAGTATCACTCTTACTGCAGTTCTTTAACAGAAGAGCTTATTTGGCCCTGAGCAGAACATCTGAAAAGTGCACTTATTCCTAAATAAAATGTACACAGCACTGAAAGACCTGGAGTTTCTAACAAACTGGAAGCTGGAGAAAGCTTGGGTCCTCAACAGGGAGATGCACTGTATTTGCTCCTCTCTTTTCCTCCTTGATTGTGAACATTCTAACTTTTAAAAATATATCGAAAAAGATCCTATGGGATAGATAGGTTTATTAGATGGATATATTGCAAATAGTTGCAATTAATTCCATTGAGGTGATGCCACCATCTGTTAGTTGGTCTGACAGTAACGCCTAAGTGGCCCAGCCTCCAAGGGCCACAGTGTGTCAGGGTGGGTTCAAATGCAATACTCAAATCCATACTCCCCTGAGCACGGCGTATAGATGGACACAGCTGAGAACAGAACAGTACACAGGCAGAGACGTACAGCAGTTTCCTAATGCGAAAGCACTGGGGAAAAGCCAGGAAGCACTAAACTCTGCACACTAAGAAAGCCAGGCACATCATGTGAATGTTTCACTAAATAACCAGGCCTGTGTGCAGGACAGAATCTCACCCTGAATGAATATATGGTGGGAAAAACAGGGCAGAGGCAGTGCGTAACTCTAAGAGGACAGGCATTACTGTATTCACTATGTAAATATTTTTAATTGTGATCAGTCAGCTTTGCAATAATTCTGCCATTTCGGTCTTAACCACCTCTTAAACAAGAGTCTTGTTAACCTGCATTTTGTTTCTTCCTTTAGTAATACGAGCTAATACCTGTAGGACTTGGGATGACGAGTAACAATTGCTCCAATCATTACTTCTGTCCACAACTCTCTAAATGTAGATAGTCCACTTGACTACCAGTCAGCCCTAGACTTCTGATTTCAATAGAACTTGCTCATAGCTACACCTGAATCAGGCTCACCATTACAAATCAAAATGAATGAATAAAAGGCCAGCTCCAGTTCTATACCACTTAAAAATTATCATTGGCTGCAGAAAGGAAAAATTTAAAGCAGAAACGTTAGCTGAGGTTTTCTCTTAAGAATAACTTGGAGTAACGCAGACCAGCTTTCTTACCTGAGCTTCCAGAGGTGCTTTCAATATCCACCTTGGTCAGCATTTTCCCTGCAGGTAGCTGAGCTCCAACGGAATTCGGGTTGCCTACAGCTATCATCTCTTCACAGCAGACAGCACAATACACCTTTAGGAAAGGCCTGTTCAAACCAGTCAGAGTCCTAGGACCTTTTTATGCAAGGCAGACTTTCTCAAATCAGTTTTCCCCCAGGATTTTCTTCCATACTCAGTTCCCAGCAGTATTCCAGCATTAAAAGCAACTGAAGTGACCCACACCAGCACCTTAGCAGAACAGAGGTGGGGCACCACTGTCCTGCCTCATTCCTCCCCCCTGATATCAACACACAATCTCAGTGGGAGACAATCAGCATCACATGTTCAACTTCAAGAACATGGCCTCAAGGCTGTTACAACTGCCAATATGTATGGGCAGTGTTCAGCAACAATATCAAACAGAAACTTCTCCTAGGCACAAGTGAAAGTTAAGGAAATCAACACGTATATGCTTTCAACAGAAACTAGATGCTTAACTGCCCTGCTATCTCTGAAAATCCCTTTCTCAGTGATGCAACTTGGCTGAGAATGGCAAATATTACAGTTGTTGTTATTATTGCTTGTGGTTTTCTATCTTATTAGTCACAACCCATATAGGTTGACCTAAATGCAGTAAAAATGTGTAGTCGTAATAACAGGCAGACTTTAACGGTAGTACTTCATTCGATGGTTAACACGGTGTATTACTGAACACTGTCATAATAAACAAAACATTTTTGGTAATACCTCAAAATACAAACTACGATTATTTCAAAATTAAATCCATGTAATAATACAGTCATTTCAACCAATTAATGTTTCATTTCCCCCCTTCATCAGAACAGGCAGCTGTACGAAGAAGTCGGTTCAAGGAACGAAGATGCACCTGCGAAGGGGCAGAGCACAGAGGCAGCACTCACCCCCAACAGCCCCGGAGAGACACCCTCTGCAGCCCCAGCCTGCAAGAGAAGGCTCTGGGGACAAACCTGTAAAACCAACAGCCAAGTACAGTCCTGTCTCCCTACAGTGCAGACTTCTCTTACACTTATCTGCCTCCACTCTGACTCCAAGGACGCTTTCGCTCTGTTACACCAGAGGAAGGGCAGAATCAGAGTCACAAGCAGAGGTGTGTCACACAGGTGAGGGTAGGCTTGGCTACTAAGCAGAGCAGCAGGGATAACTCCAATAAACAGAGAGCAAAATCACAAAAAGGCTGAGAAACCCGCAACCAGATTCTATATGGCATCCTTAATGTCATGGAGAGTCACTACTGTAATTTCAGGACCACTCACAATGAGGTTTGGAGCAAGAATGAAGCCAGAGCTCAAATGAAAGTTCTGGGAATAGCCTTAGTATTCCAATGTTACATGGTCAACATATAAGCTTAAGTTAAGCTTTAGGGAACAAAAACCTATTAACTTAAATCCTATCTCTTATTGACTTAGGAGGGATATATATTTGTGGAAGAGAGGACTTGTAGTACAGGCTGAAATAAGCAGAATAACTCTTGCATTAAATCACCCTGTTATTTTAAGAAAAGGTTAATTTGTAAAACAAATTGAGCTTCATTAGGGACTAATTGACTAGAAAATTTTCTTTAAAAATGTCTTCTAATTATACAGGTGAAAAAAAATCTTTTCAAAGCACTTTTATAATTAAAAATCATCCTTGATCAATTTCTTTTAACATTTAGTCAAGAAAAAAATACTACAGGAAGGTTTAGCCAAGAGTTGAGTGTCATAATCCACAGCACTGCAATAAATTCAACAGGATAAATAGATCAGTAAGACAATGTCTGTGACTGGCTCAGAATAATCTAGAAAGAAATCCATAACCAAGTGTCGTTTGAACCATTGAAGGAAAACATGAGATTTTCTGGGGCTGGAGTGATTCAGCAGAAATATAATTCTCTTTTCACAAGTGTAAAATGAATGCCCAAGGCAAAAAGACTCATCTCACTGGTAAATACCCTCCTCCAAAAGGTGCTTTTGACGACTCCTCTTCACCACCTGTGCCTGTAGCACTTGAACAGGAAGCTCATGGCTTAAGCTTGGCTTACCTGAGACAAAGCAGCTGGTCCACATTCTCCAGAACAAAACCAGCACATGAAAACCGACTGCTTTCATTCTCTGAGCTTCAAATACTACTCCCACAGCCTGAGTGAGGTCTGTTTCTTCACTGCTCTGCGCTTTGCTTAGCCTTTCTCAAGAGGATGTAAAATGTAATGCTCTGAATACTTCAGATGATGAATCCTCTTTTATTTCTTTACCCAATTAGGACTTCGCTTCCTATAAAAATTTTCACTAGTAATTTCACTTGTAATGACATAACGTAGTATAGTAGGGGTTTATTTCTACCATATAACCACAGAAATAATAGCAGTAGCTAACCCACGCTGACTGTGAAAATATGTTCCACTTACTCCTATTTTTTATAGCACTGAGAAATTACAGATTCAAAAAGATTATGTCAATACCTGAGGATCCTGTTTTATATCATCAATTGTACAAGGAATTTTCCTGCCTAAATTTTAAAATTTTTTTCAAGCACCATTAGCCTCCATAGTCAAGCAGATTGTCAAAAACAGTGAGGTCTATAATAACTGGGAAGTGGCTAGAAAGGCACTTCATATCTAGTATTGATTCAGAATGAACGTGTGCTGTCTCGATAAGCACTGCAGCGTGCTTTACAGTTAGAGCTTAGAAAGGGGAGAAAGGGTAAACCCCCCCCCAAATGCACAAAGAAGAAGATAGTACTATGTAGTAAGTTTCAATATTAGATCTAAAGAATTAATCCTCTGACAAGGCCTGGTATAAAACTAAAAGATAGTAGCTTTGGGTACGCCTGTTAAATAGATGGGCACCTCCCCCACTCCTCCTAAATTAGTATGTCTTAAGGCAACACCTTAAATACCAGGACTGTGCCTTGTTCACTGCTACAAGAAAGAACAGGTTGGGCTACTAAATTTTCTCCTTTGCAAGCAAATCCTCAAGTAATATGCTGGAAGTATCATTGGTCTCAAATTTGGTTAGTGAACAACTGCAAAGTAGCCTCTTTCCAAGGTAATGGAATCTCTAAGATGGGCAGGGTCCTCCTCCATGTATTGTAAGAGAAAGGGATGGATACGAAACGAAGAAAGAAGGATGAATGCTCATCAGCTCTGGAAAACAAAGGGTCAGAGTTCTGGTCCCCAAAAGAATGGACAATATATAAACGTTCAAAGCAAAATAAAGGACAGAATAAACAGGGAACACGCATGATTTTGTGTGCAGTGATTAGCAGTAGGTGCTCTTTGTGAGGGGGGGGAAATCTTTCAGAAGCTCAGGACTTAGTAGCAGCAGTAACAGAAAACAGGCAAAGATGTTTAAAAAGCAAGGCAGACAGAAAAGGTCAGAGATTTATTTTATTTCATTTTTCTGCTACTCCTTTCTAAATGTATACTATGTTAGACTGTAAATAATTCTGAGAAGAATGTGTTTCCCGTCATGCATAAAAAGCCTCAGTTCTCTCTTTGTGTACTATTAAAAAAAAGTAATAATGATGATGAATAATGGCTCCAAGCGTACCCGCATGGGTGAAACTATTTTCAGACCTGGAAAGTGATTGTGTGGATTCAGGCACAGCATGCAGTGTTGATCCACAATGAATCCACCTAGTTTGTTTTGGAATGTGACCTCATTCTAGTTTAATTAATTAAATCGAAGCCTGTAAGTCAAAGCAGTATCTGCTTACATCTGATTTCTGAAAAATGGCTAGACCTTTAGAGCTCCTAGTTTGTTGTTGATTACGTAAACCATATAGTACGTATTTTCACATATCTATAAGCTTTTACATATGTAGCCTTTTCTGTATCAGTTCTATTTTATTTTTAATCACTCTACTGAATTAACAGTTATTGTAAAATGAAAGGAAACCTATGTAGATGCACAAAAAATATGGGTCTAAATCTAATATTTCAATTTCCCTGACTGAAAGTAAAGAAATAACTAAATGAAAAATATTAGGGGAAAAAAACAAAACCCACAGAAAAAATGAAGCATTAGGTACAATATTAACTAACCATCTTGAAAAACAATAGCAGGTGTGACCCCCTCATAATTCATGAGAACAGTATTATTTTTGTCTTTTGATTTTACAAACCTGAAATGCACTTTGACTCTTAGTTTTTGTTACTATGTTTCCCCAGTAAAAATTCCACAAGAAATCCTTTAAGTAGAGGATTCTGGTACCTCGGATACACCTTTTTTTATAAGGCTGCTCTTACTTGCATTGGCTCCTTGTCTGGGCTTATCCTGCTGGGATGCACCAACACTGGTACCAGAGAAGACCACAAACATGATCAGAAGTGAGGGCAAAATCACAGCAGCCTGGATTTCGGTTACCTTAGGGTGCAATGAATCTTTACCCCAATACAAGACACAAATAACGCAGAAATAACTTATCCCTGCCATAGTAGTGTGAAGAAAGTCCTTGGATCAAGACAGAAAACTTTCTGATATAATTTTAGGGTAGGTAAAGTGTGTTTTTAAGTAAAATGGGTTATTGCTTTGCTTGTTTTCATTTTTTCACTTACATCTTTTACAAACATTTGGGAGTTTTTGGATACCATGAAAAACTTGTTTTCTTTGCACTTGACTGTAACCTACCTTGAGTCAAGGGTGCTTTCAAAACGATTAGGTAAGAATGAAGTGTTTCTCACCTTGGGGTGTGCAGATCTCCAAACTGAGCACCAGGACATCCCAATACCAAGCACTCGGGTGCTGGGGCTTGTAGCCCGGTTTTGAGAGTATCACAAAGTGCTCTTTAAAATGCCTAATGGAGATTAGACAATAAAATCTATACAGGCATCCTAAAGAGTAGGCTAAGACAAAGATCGAGAAAGAGGGAATTGTCTCCTGCTGTCAAGCTGTATGGAAAGAAAGCTTTCTCATAGCAGGAGACTGCAGACAACATTTGAACACCAAGGACGTTTTGGAGGCAAGACACCAGTTTTGTCCATTATGCATGTAACATAAGGAATGGTTTGTCCACAAGAACACTAATACAAGGGACATTGTTCTAAAGAAATAGAAGGGTGTGAATCTGCAGAAGCCAACTGCTGAACAGAAGAAATCTAGCATAGTAAAGGACTGTTACCTAAATGAAAAGCTTAAGTTAGAATAGCATGAGCTGAAAATTGTCCCTCTGTGAAAGACAGCAAAAACAAGTAGTTGGACTTACTTAAATGCTATCCGGAATTCAATCAAAAGGCCTATAAAGAGCAGAGTACTCCAAAAGGCTGGAAGGCATTTAAAATTACGCTAGATGAGCTGCTGGGAAAGCCTTTGTCCCTGAAAGAATAGCCTCAGGTTGAGACAATCGTGAATGGTATAAATTAGCCCATGATACTGAAACCTGGAACTCTTGGAAGTTGACTGACCCAGAGGCAAAGCAACTCATCCAAGAGACCACACGGTTTTGTCAGATTCTATTCATAATGTAACAAAGGATTATATAAGTGAGGAAGAAAAGAAGTTTATTTGAAGAATAAAATAATAGCAGATGATCACAGAGGTCTTCTTTTAAATTTGCTTAGGGACTACACTAGCTTTACCACCAGCTTAAAAAGGATTTATTAAGAAAGGATAGAATCTCCCAGAGCTCTACTCCCGGAAACTCCAGAACTTCAAGAAACAGTGCAGATTAGTTTCAATATAAAATATCCCTTTTAAATATTGGCAGCTGAGGCATGGAATAATGAATAAACTTACTCAGAGTCAGAAAAGGACAAATCCAAGGAGCTTTTCTATGTTAAAATTAAGTTAATGACAACCCCACACATATACCTTGCCAGACTTAATCTCAAGCTTCTTCCATGTACTGCAGGGGAGCATATTTGCATGGGATTTATTTAAATAAGCAAGAGCAGGTACTCTTCGTCTCTCTTTTTCAGAATAAAAACATTGAATGCTCCTACTTCTTTATTTTTTAAGAAAGATGAAGTGCTTCATTGAAAACTGTGAACAAATTTAAACCTTGTAGCAGTATTAGAGCAACGTGGATCTTGGAGATTGCAAAAATATGGAGCTATTTTCAAAAGTGCTATTCACCGGACTGAATTCCCGGAATCCTTCACCATAAGATATGTTTTTTTAGTACCTGATCATCCTCATAGTTATTCTCCTATTTATTTAAAATCTGGAGAGAATTAGTAGGCCTATAAGCTACATATACAAAATCAATGTATTATCCTCTGCTACTTAGCTTTCCTCTACTTACACAGCCAAGAACTGTGTATGTCCTTTTTCCAAGGATATTGCAATGGCAGCTGAGATTCGGCTAGTTATTCACTGCAATTCCCAGATATTATACAGTTTGCTACTTAATAGAATTACTTATCTTGATGGGATGGCTTACACTAGGTGACCCAATGGCTACAGATATGGCCATCTGACCAAACCTCAGAATTTTCTATGACTTCATCTTCTATTACAGGTATCTCTGAATCTTGGTTAATACTCAACTTCGTTTTTTTAAAAAGGTAGCTTTTTATATGTATAGATTTTTTAAAATTAAACTGCTGAAAAGAACATAGAAAAATTATTTTGTGTATCTATACGTATCAAAATTACATGTGAAGACACGTATTAAGAACTTGTGATGTCAATGAACACTTTTCAGTACTTTAAAGGCAGATTCCCCTTTCTCATCTCTTCTTTACAAATGTAATTTCTAAATGCTTAAATAAAAACAGCTTGTTGGGCCAACAGTTCAAATTGAATGAAAGGAATCAGCTTGTTAGAAGCACTTGTAGTGTGGAAAAGTGCTCTGAATAGCATTTGCTCTTTTCTGATCTCCACTGCCAACTTCACTCATGGCACTACACTTAAAATATAGAACTAGAATCACAGGAAAATGACAACAAAATGTGTTGAACTTCTGTGTTAATATCTAAGCTTTCACCTTCTTTGTCCACAGATTCTCCAAAGGACAGATGGACAACTGCCAAATGTATGTCCTTTCTGTAAAGGTCACAGTTAGCTTCCTGCTCTTAAATGAGCAGAAGGCAGTTTCATAGTCTCAGAGATCAAGACAATGGTAACTGTTCACAGCACAAACCAGGCAGAAGTTGTAAATCACCTGCACAAGGCCTATATTTAGTAAATAGACAATGATGAAGCTAAATTTGCCTAGATAAATAGTGATTATATAGGGTGTAAGTCCTTTCTGATGCATGCATGCAAGCTTCATTAATATTAATGAAGATGCATATGCCTCGAGAAGACACAATCATTGTTCACTGAACAAAATGCTCTACCTAGCCCTCAAACATAAAGATACAAAGACAGTAATCACTCATTAGCTCATTGCATATAGGCTGGCGGAAATAAAGCACTGCTATTTTTGCAGCCCTCTGACGGAATGCCCTGATTGTAATCTCGGGAAACAGTGTCCCTTGCAACCATTTCAAAGCAGTTAAAATCTTATTGGCATATTCAAAGTACCTACTGCTGACAGGGCTTGCTGTCACTAAGAAACCAATGAGGTGATTTGCATTTGGAGTGTGATTGTGAAGCAGCAACATAATACACTGTGATTAGGAGACTGAGTGAACCACTTGTAAAAAGAAGAAAGAGCACAGGATTAAAACTTAATATGACATGTATTTTGGGTTCACTTTTTCTACTGCAAACTCGGTGGCCCCAAAAAGTCTGGGAGTCCACTACTAAATGCCCAGTTCCAATACACAGCTGTGCTGAGGGGAATGTAGACCCCCTGATGAACTTGACAGAACTACACTGATTTACATGGCTGACAATCTGGATCAACATTCATAGCTGCTACATGTTGTAAGCCAAGTAACATGGAAGCTTCTTGACTTGTGTTTGACTGCATGATTCAGCTTTAGAAATAATTACTTAGTTTTTATGCTGATAAGAGCATATCCTTATGAATGAAGCTGGTTTTACCCACAAGAACCATGGTAAAGACTTGACTTTATTTGGTTGTATGCTCTCCCCCCAAAGGAACAGTCATCAACGCTCAAATTCATAATGTGTGTTTTATATTTGAATCAAAAAGGCAAACAGTTACAGAAATTCACCATTACCCTCTTTGTAGATCAGTCCTTTGACAAGGACAAGACATAAACATTATGATTTATTCTCAACTAGCAACACTTTTAATGGTCTGCCCCTTGATAGATTGCATGAGTTTACTGCTTATTTATAATCTGCTGTGCATCATGTTGCCCTCCCTTATAAGTGTGAATTAATGGGTGGTAATGTGGAGGACCACGTCAGGTTTTTCTGGCTGCTGCTTCTGGGGCTGGTGTAACCCCCTGAGAGTAAGAGGGGACAGGATGGGTCTTCCTCTGCCTGCAGCTGGGACTGGGGCTGGATGGGTGACCAGTTTTGCACTGGGGCAAGTGAAACATCAAGACTGGTAGAATCTATAGTTCAAGCAGGAAGGAGGAAATTGCTAAATAAAACAAGGAACAAAACTAGGTCTCCCAAGTAATAAGAGTAAAGGAACTTTTCCAAAGACCTTGAACCGATGTAATGAACTGGTTGCCAATGAGTTTCTGGACTGAAAGTGCAGAGGAAATAACCACCCCTGCAAGGTACAATCCTTTGACTGTTATCTTACCAAGCTGATTGCCATTTCATGATTCCAGCAGATGTTTTGTTAGAACTTTGCCTCTGAGATTCAAGGTCCTTTTGGGGACACTTGCTTTAAAAGTAGAAGGTGTAGTAAGATCTACGTCAAATCTCCAGATGAGTTTGGACCCTGCCATATCACTCTTGCTCTAAAAGCAAATGCTCTCTCACTCAGTGTTCCCAGACTAAGTGAAACACTATCAGTCACGTCTTTAGAGCCGTATTCACTGAAAGACTGAGCTTGAGCCCTGGAACAAAATACCAATATGTCACCTTCTATTTCAGTGTATTCTAGCCCTTAGCGTATTCTGTGTTCACAGCGCCCTGCCCCTCCTCTCCACAAGGAACCACTACTTGTAAGCAGTTCCACGGCAACGAGGCATCACCAGAAAGTGTTGCAGGACCCAAGATGACAGGGCAAGATTTTGTCCCTGAGGGACAAAATTCAAGTGCTTCATTGTGTTTTCAGGCTTGGATACATGAGTACAAAGCGGTTGGAAATGTATTTTGGAGTCTGCAACTATGTAAGCTGAAGGGTAGACTTTGCCATAGAGTTCTCATATTCAAGAATACAGTTAAATTTTAAATCCCCTCTGTAAGCTCACACTTATGCACATACACATATGAAAATGTTTTTTCCTTACTACTTTTGCTAATCAAAGCATTAGCCAGCAACAAAAGTTAGGAAACACTAACAGCATTCACTTGAATGGGTGCTGGTCCCTTCTCTTTCAGCAGCATTTCCCAAGGAGTAAGACACGTTCCCTTTACCAATACAGCATGAGCAATAGGTTGGGATATTGCCCTGCTTTTCAATCCCATCTTTACTTTTAAAAACTGCACAGGTCATTTCTCAACATTATGGTTGCACAGAAAATAATGAAAATATTCAAAAGTTACCTGTGTAACCAATGCCTGTTTTATTTGTAAAGAACCCACAGAAGGAGTCTGGAGATGTGAACTTCCCTGAGAAGAGCAGGTGCTAATTCACATGACAATAATGCAGTGATACCCTCTGGGAGTAGTTACATGATATATTATCTTTTGGGAAAGCCAACAAGAAAAATTTCCATCGTCCTGCTTTTCAATGACTTCTTCTCACACCAAGGCCAATTTGCTAGTCTTCAGCTATTTGAGGGGCTGTTCTAGAAAATGCATCACTGAAACAGGAAAAAGAAAACAAGAAAAAGAAAACAATAAAAAGAGAAGGTACTGGACCCAAACTAGTGAAAAGGCAGCAAGAAGAGAAGTTTATATATGCTGGGAGAAGTTATATATGCTGGTTCCACTGATAACAGCAGCAGAATTCCTACTGACCGCATCTTTACATCTAAGCCAGCAACATGCCCTTGTGGCCAAGGAGGCCAGCTGTCTCCTGGGGTGATTAAATAGAGCTTGGCCAGCAAGTCAGGGGAGGTCATCCTCCCCCTCTACTCTGCCCTGGTGAGTCCACATCTGGAGTACTGTGCCCAGTTCTGGGCCCCCCAGTTCAAGAAAGACAAGGAACTACTGGAGATAGTCCAGTGGACGGCTATGAAGATGATCAGGGGCCTGGAGCACCTCTCTTCCGAGCAAAGGCTGAGAGACCTGGGGATGCTCAGCCCAGAGAGACTGAGAGGGGATCTTATCAATGCTTAAAAATATCTACAGGGCGAGTGTCAAGAGGATGGGGCCAGACTCTTTTCAGTGGTACCCAGCAACAGGCACAAACTGGAACACAGGAAATTCCATCTGAACATGAGGAAAAACTTCTTTCCTGTCAGGGTGGCAAAGCACAGGAACAGGATGCCCAGAGAGGCTGTGGAGTCTCCTTCTCTGGAGACGTTCAAAACCCACGTGGATGCCATGCTGTGCAACTTGCTTTAGGTGAACCTGCTTTAGCAGGGGGGTTGGACTAGATGATCTATAGAGGTCTCTTCCAACTCCTACCCTTCTGTGATTGTTTGTCTATTTCTCCATTTGGTTTTTTGTTTTGTTTGTTTTTTAAACAGAACTGACAAGCAATTTTTCACTTTTGGCTGTGTTATTACACCAGAGCATAAACTCGGTGAGCTGCTGATGGAATGTGGTGATATTTACTTTATAATGCCATGCACAATGTTGCTTTATAACATGACGATTCTGTGGAGATGTGGCAGTTTTACACAACATTATAATGTACTTGCCAAACTCCTACTCCTATAGACCGTAAGTCTCAAGATTAGTCCTTTTTCTGGTCCTTAAAAAGATTGAAGCTACAGTTCAGACAGTTATCGGTAGTGGAGAGTTGAAAAACTCCGGTATAAATTTTTAAAAATGAGAGAGATTCAGAAAAGAAACCACATCAAAGAGTGTATCTAGGTTTCAAATATTTTATATATGCACTAATGAATACTATTCACACACATATATATCCTAAAATACATAAAAAGAAAAATAACAATAACCAAGGAAGAGATTCTGATTAAAATTGACTTTTAAGTTAAACTTTAGTGTTGTTTGAGAGGTAAAGGTATATCAAATGTGCATAAAAATTTCAAAACTGTCCTTTCAAATGCAGATTCTTTTACAGGAGTGTTATTGCTATTTGACTTTCAACAGAAATGAATACAAAGTTATTATAATTATATATTTTAAGGACACGGGAAAGTATTTCATTTGAGTTTGTTCTGTGACTTCCGCACACAAAAGCAACACCAACAGTAAATAAAATATTAATTTGACTTTGTAAAAATACTCAGTTTCACAGTTCAACAGAGAGTAAGCCCATTGCTCAGAAAGGCAAAGGATCAAAATTAGGGAACCAATTTATTAAAAGCTGCTGGTAACTCAAAATTATTCTGTAGTATTCTTTTATGTGCACTTCCATTTGTTTAATATTCTCATTAAAAGAGTGCTATCACCGTCACCTGTAGTTCGGATTACAGATGTCTCTAAAGTGAGATGGAAAAGGATAGAAGCTCTTGCTGTTTTGACACAAAAAGCAGCATCTCTCTTACCTAGTTCTGGAATTTTCTGGCTCAGTTCTTAGTGTGTTTTCCAAATGGCATTTAGTACTTCAGCAACTTCTCCTGAGAACACAGACCATCTCCTGAAGGACTCCCTTATCCACCTCCTCCTCCCCTTCCACCAATGTTTGATGGAAATCATCCTTCCAGAATATAAAAGTACATTGATAGCCACACGGACTACCTCTGTATCCCTTTATATGATTTATTCTCGCCTCTTTCTCATAATCTCGCAATATAAACCATAGCCTATTATTTTCCATTCAGACAGTAAAATAGAAGAAATAGTGCCCTACTCTATTTTGAGCTCCCACTGGATTTGAAACTGCTAGTTGTGGAACACAGTACTCTTCTGCATAGACAGGGTTCTCAGGATACTGATCCTAAAAGAAGTTGTAATAGAGATGGACAACAATAAGAGCTTCTTGGATCCCGATTTATTACAGAAATCACCAACCTGGAAGAATGTGTGTCCTAAACATGAAAATAACACCTGTTTTCTCCCCACTGGATTTGGATCACAAAGCAAAGAATCAATGTAAATACACTGTTTACTTCAAATACTGCACACCACCTTGTCACTCCTCCTTTCACAGCCTTCTTCCAAAGCTCCCATGACTCTAAATACACTGAAACTCTGTCTCAATACCTAACACGAAACTGGTAATTCTGAGGAAATTTTGATTGACTGCTGGCTAAAGGAAGACCAGTTACAAATGAAATATTGTTCAAGAGTTGGTTAGTTTTCAAGTAGGAATGATTACAAATACTCCCACAGACTGTCATAGAAATAGCCTGTTGGGAATTTTTGAGAAAAAAAGTCTTGTTATTGCAAATTGATAGACTTCTTGAAAATGTATCATTTGGAAGGAATTTTCACTGCAAAGAAATACTAGAAATACTAATACATTCTGGCCTGAGATTGCGGATGGTCCAGAACAATTTTTCATGTCCCTTCCAAGCCTGTACTCTGATCATCCTGATCAAAAGAAAATGCTACCATTCCGGTTCATAACTAATGCAATATTAAAATAATAACTTAATGCAGATAAAATTCTCTCTCAACATTTGTTTTTATCTTTGTGGAACTAGAGCACATAATGATTTTTAACAGACCTCTTAACACCTTTTACTTGTTTCCCCTGTATCAGCATTATTGATACTGAAATTTGAATTGAGCATTTTTACATTTCCAGCAGAGTAGGATTTTTAGTTATTCATTACTCCTAATGATACAGAGTAGAATTTGATTAATTCTCCTATTTAATTTATTTAAACACATTAGAAGCTTTAGTCTTACTGAGGAAATTTTATTGGCAACAATAAAAAGAACGATAGCAGAATGTTATTGATTCCTGCATTTTTTTTGGAATAAATATTTTTTTCTTGGAATACCTGAGCAAGGAAACACTACCAGAATTTCCTACAATTATTCTAAAAATGCCTGAGAAAGGAAAGATAATGGTAAGGAAGCAGCACTGGCCTCGGGTGCATTAACACTAGAGGTGTCTGAAACATTTACTATCAAAACTAAAAATATCTGAACCACATCAAATTAGAAGTCTTACCATTTCTTTGTAGAGAATCTAGATGGATGCCACTTAATCATATTTCTTGGATATACCTAGGACTAAAGGCAATCTTCCTGCTATTTCAATATTGATCTGAATATTTTGTTCGTGTTTGCACAGACATCTGTAAACCACGCCAATTTGGAAAATTAAGTATGGATTATGAAATAAGAAATTACTCTAAATTAAGCTACCTCTCATCAAGTGTTCAAAGACCACCAAAATGGGTCATTTGGACAGACGTGAGGCTTCTTCAATCCATTTGTGCAATATCTTCTAGCAATTGAAAACATTTTCAAACTTCGGTTTGAAACAGTCTTTTTCATTTACTCCTTTCTCCTTCAGACTGTCACTTTTGATGAGTAAGTATTTTCCTACAGAAAGATATTCTCCAGAATACACCAGCCTACCTCTGCTTACCCATCTCGTGAGAAGGTGCAGAAATCCAAATTTGAGCCTGCTTCCCTTAGAATTTTAAAAAAGCAGGCAGAGCATACCCACTGATCTGAAAGTCAGCTCCATTGCAGGCGCCCTATTAGAGTGAAACGCTCTACAACTCTGTATAAAACTCCTGACTCACAGACACCGCATTTGTGAAACTCTTCCAATTGCATTTGCCCTGTCTGAAATGTAGCTGCTTGCTCTAAAGACAGATAGCTTTCTCTAAGTGCATAGCATCCAATTCTGCTCAGCTTGTGGCAACCACTTTAATTGTAAATATAAACTGAACAATTCTTTCTGTATGACCTTCTGTAGTTCACTGTATTTAGGAGTCACTGCACTAGCCAATCATTTAAAAATCTTTAAGGTGAAGCAGCCCAATTCCCGTGCAGTTCTGACCAGAGAAATGTCTCCAGCCTTTTGATCTAGTAACTTTGCTCCGCAAGATGCAGGAGAGTCTGGCACCAATCCAGCAATACACAGGAACTCCAGCTTAACTTCTGATAGATGAGTAACTCTATGAAAGCCAAAGACTATTTATATGCTCATAGTTAGGCAGAGTACAAGCTTTTAAAGGTTTCAAAGGCTCTTAATTGAATAGCTGTACTCCCACACATGATACCCTTGAAATGGGAGCATTCATTTTCATGAGGACTCTCCATAGAACTAAAAGTTTACAGAAGTAGGCTGTTTGTTCTCATGAATTTTATTTGTATATTGTGAATAATGTCTATTAATACTGCACTCTGCTTAGTGTGACTGATACAGAAATAAGAGCTTCTTGTACGACTCAAGGATTGCAGAATCAGGTCCTTCCTTTTGTTGTGCTGTATTAGCAGACAAACAAGAGAGAAAGAAATAAGTTGTTTTCAAAACCAGTGGGGAACGTGATAGCCTTTCTTTTTAACCTTGGATTTATTCACTTCGATGTTGAGTGTATATAAGATTAAGAAATGCTCAATCTCTTGACTATTAGACTCTCTGCCTACTTGTAGCTGATGATTCATGGCTTATTGTTTCTCTAATAGTTCACAGTTAATTGGTATGGTGAGGAATTAAAGATTAACTGTCAAAATGTAAAAGTGTCAGGACTTTTTTTTTTTTAAGAGAACGAGCAGAAAATATCTGCAGATGAAGAACCACTATCTAAATAACCTCACACAATATCTACACAGCTACAAAATCAACCTTTATACCATTGCACAAGCGAGAATGCTTTTAAATAAGGCAGTTTCAATTTTATAGCATCCCATAACTTGCAATCAGCAGCTCTTTAATAAAACTGAAATAAGCACCTCACAGTCAATGGGTATTTCTTATATTTTTTTTGCACAACCAAAAATAGGCTTCACATTAAATGGAAAATTGGGTCATGCTTCAGCACACAGTAATTTGACCTAAAGATAACATTCCTATCCCACAGTTATAAGATGTGCCTTTCAGACAATGAAAACATTTAAGAACTACAATTTTAGGTAGTTTGTATAATGTAAAAATGTCTGTCACACTCCTGGAATCCAAAATATAATAAAACCTTTCAGTCTTGGCGGTATGCAGCACTGTGTCCCCACAGAACAGGCAGCAGTATTGTACCATGGCATAATGTTGGCATAAGAGCACACAACAGGAAAACTGACATGTCTGATTTCATCTGATGGTTTATTTCTTACTAATAATCTGTACCAAAACCGAATTTACAATTTGTAGGAGGTAAGACGAGTGTTTATTGGTGCCTGGTTGTACCATGAGAAAAGTCCTCAACCCTTTGATCATGGCAAACTTTGTAGCACCCTGAAGGCATGTTTCGCTCAGCTCAGGCAGATCAGGGAGCATTCGGATCAAGAAACAACACATGGGTCATTTACCAGGTACCAATTACACTGGGTTGCAAACCAGCCACTGACATGTTAGAAGAAAAAGTTAGAGCAAAAAAAGTAGCCAAAAAATACTGCTAAGAATAAAGGTGCTAAGAGAACTAAGAAAAAAAAAAAAAAAAGACTGTGACTATGACAGATAAAAATAATGTTAACATCGTTTGGATATAATTTACTGTTACCTTCACTTTACTATTTTCAGCATTTAAATCTAATTCTTTCGGTTGCAAAGTTTAACAAAGCACAGAACCTCCTGTCCATAAATATCAACACAAAGCCCTATCTTATGAAAATGATAACTTCCTGACAGCCTGGCCTCCCTCTGCTGCCTAGTAATGAGTGAGTTGGACACCACCTGACAGTTCAACCTCAGATAAATATTTCAAACATACCATGCAAGAGATTCACAGATCAATCCCCACCTCCAAGAAACCAGTGGAGTGAGACAGAAACCCATTTTGAACTGGAGCATCAGAGTGGAACACAACCACTAGTTTTTGTTGGGTTTTTTGGGAGGAAGGGTGTGCTGTTTTATTTTAACCTGTGCCAGAGTAGAGTGATTAAAGGTAAGAGTCTGATCTGTGGATTTGACACCTCAACACTAGAACACACCCTGGCATATAAGCAAATATGCACAGTAAACTCCTATTGCGCTCCCTGTCAAATGTTCTGACATAGAATTAACACACTAGACATTGTCTATGTGCCACTTTGAAATGGCTTCACAAAAGTCCCTCGGACAGTAGCACACCAGCCTTCTGAACCTTTCTGCGATCCTCTTCCTTCCATCCACGGGATGGGCACATACTGAAAACCAGGAATCAGAGACTAATACACTCCATACGTCTCTCATTAGGTTTGAAGTCCATGCAATAAACAAGTGAATCATCTATTCAATAACTCTTTGAGAAAGACAATTTATTTACAGATATGGAAAATGGGTAACTCCATAGCTAAATAATTTGAACCAGTTAGTAACGAGTCTGCCAACAGAGTGAAAATTAAAACCATCGGAACATTTTCCAGATATGGTAGAACACACTTTGCCCAAAATTTGCCTTGGACCAATGGCTCTTTAGAGCTGAGTAATCAGAACAAAACTATGCTCAACAAGGCTGAAAATCAAGCTTTCATCCATGATGATCGAAAAAAATGGCTCAGCCAAACACATTTGCTGACCTACAGAGCTGAATTCATGTGAGTATTTGGTAGAACGCACCACCTTCTAGGACAGCACAGAATCATGGGCTAAAGGAAATCTGTAGGTCAAAGCACTCTCATGATGGATCACCAGGTACGGAATCCCAGGGCTCGTCATACAATTTTCAGACATTCTAAATGACGACATTCATCTTGCTGGCTATGCCCAGGGTAACTGCTCCCACCAATCTTTTCCCCATCTCTGCACAGAGCCATACTTGTGAACTATGCCACTGGTACTGAATACAGCCTTCTGCACATCAATTTTAGCCTGCTGATGTGGACTGAAGAAGTAGTTCATACTTTTTACAGGTTATGTGAGGACACCCCAACTTGGCGAGGCTGCTCCTGAGCTAGTGTCTTGTCATGATACTGCATACGTCAGTGTGCTTGGAGCTAGATTAGGAATCTCTGCAATTCACTTCATTACACTAGATAGATTAAGATGTGAAGGAATTTCCTACTCCCATTTAAAATCTGTTTTAAAATATATATTATCGTATGTTCCAAAAGAAAAATTAGACATGGTCATTTATACTGTGTAAATTAGGAACAGGGTATGGCACTGGCAATTAAACAAACTCTTACAATCAATGAATAGTACAAGAAAGGAAAAAAAAAAAACCACGAGGGGGTAAGTTGAAAAAAAAATTAAAAAAAAAAAAGAAAAAGAAGAGAACTGAGACTAATTATGTGTATTTAAACATGTGAAGATCTTACTGAGTCTACAAGGTTGAGATCTTGTTCCCTAATCAAGTGCATCAAAGGCATTCCCCAAGGCTCACACAAAACTGCAGAACATCCATACAAATCATTTTTATTCAAGAAAGCTCCTGAAGTGGAGTGAGTTTTCCTCTCCTCTCTGTCACACTGCTACATAGCCCTGTGTTCCTGGAGGTACACAGTTCTATACCATAAGGCTTTGCAGGCTCACAGTGACATTCTGAATGAGCTCTTTATTTTTGTTCTAGTTTAATTATTAAGAGGGCCAGACTCTGCCCTGATTCACAACCTCTTGAACACCATTGACTCCAGAGTGTAAATTCAGTCAGATTTTGGCCATCATTTGGTAAGCACTATATAATTTAATGTTCTTCAGCCTTCAAAATGATTGAAAGACTTAATTTACTAATAATTAACTGCAGGAAGCCTCTTTAAGGGGTGATACTGAGTTTAGTACTAGTTTAAGGGGCTAATATGTAATATATAAGTAGTTGTATACAAGCCATACACTTTCAACCCTTTGTTCTCACTGTAAAATGTCAGTTGCTCTCATTCTGGTTTTGCCCCCCTCCAATTGCTACTGCCTCAAAAACCATGCTGTGAATTTGTAGCTGCCATAAATGCTTAATGTAAGAGCTAATTGTACAATGCTGTCAGAATTCTGGATTTAATACTTTTTAAACCAACATTTTACTTAGATTTTTTCCTTTCTTATGTCAAAAAAGAAGTATAGACTTCAATGTCACAATCATAGTAAATGCACAGTAACTTGTATAAAATCATAGGAGTTGTTGTACCCTTCCACATTTCTCTTCAGAAAAGGAAAGATGCATAACATCATTCGCAGTAGGGGAAAAAGTGTCACTGTGAGTAGCAGTCATGGCTTATTAGAAAATGGATTCAGAAGCTTCGACCTCTATATTCATTTAATTTTTTTCAAAGAGAGAGAGTCAAATAAAAAGATAAATAAGATTATCCATATTTTCTTTCAGTTATCATCATGTTACGCAATAATCACTTAACAAACTCAGATTGCTCTTCTAACAAACAATAATCAGCTGGCACAATCAATGCTTGATTTTTTTCTTTTAGTCTTTAACTTAATAAGCACATTTCTGCTGTGCCCAATTCTAGAACAATTAATAGCACTCAGCTGCATCTAGCAACCTACAGATCTGGCACTTAAGAGATCAAAGTGACACCAATTCCACACAGAGCTCAAAACTTGCACGGAATTGCTAAGACAACTGGGGTATGCAAAAAGTAATACCTAAAAATTAGTTATCTGAAACACAGGCTCTACAGGGGTGAAATCAAAGTTACTGTAATTTCTTTGTTTGCTCATTTTCATTTCTTCATGTAAAAGCTACTTTTACTTCTCAGGAATGTAAAACAAGCCTCAGAGCTCTTCCTTAAAACAGAAAATACAAAACCTGCTACCACTAGGTATCCTGGTATTATATTACGCTGTTCTACTAATAGCGCTAAACAAGAAACTAGACTTTTGAAAGCTGGTGTAACATTTAAGTGAAAGTGAGCAGTCTGTGTTAAGTTACAGAATAAAGCACAGCTAAAACATTCATTTGATTTGAATTACTCTTTCTACGTAATAAAATATAGATGAAGATGTATACTGGTTTTGGCTGGGATGGAGTTTTCTTCATAAAACCTCGTATGGTGTTGTGGGTTGGACCTGTGGCCTAACTGCTGCTGGAAACACTGGGAGGTTTCAGGTTCTGCTGACCAGCACAACAGCAGTGTCCCACCTGCCCCTGCCCGTGAGCAGGCTGGGGGCACGAGGGGTTAGGAGGGGACACAGCTGGGACAGCTGTCCCCAACTGACCAAAGGGATAATCCATACCATACGATGTCATATTCAGCAATAAAAGCTGGGGGAAGAAGAAGGAAGGGGAGAGACATTATGGTGTTTGTCTTCCCAAGTAACCATTCTGCATGATAAAGAGGAAACAGCTAATCACCTGCCTGCCAATGGGAAGCTGTGAGTCAATTCCTTACCTCACTGTGCTTGTGCACACAAAACTGCCTGTACCTCAACCCACAACCCCCCATCCTGCTCGGGAGGAGTGAGCGAGCACCTACATGGGGCTCAGCTGCCCACTGGGGTGAACCCCCCCCAGACGTCACAAGGTTCAATAACCCTACCAGGAGAGTCTCTAAGTCTGTCATGGTTTGGGCTGAGTTGGCCAATGCAAAATGACAGGTGCTCTCTCCCATCCCTCCCTCCAAGGAGAGGAAGAAAAGAGAGAAAGAGATTTATGAATTTAGCGAAAAAAACTAAACTAATGAAATATTAATAATAAAGTAAAAAGATAATTAATGAAATAGGTACAATATATACAAAATTGTATCAAAGTGGTAGGGAGATGTCACCTGCAGGCACTGGGAAAGTTCCAGGCTGGTCTCAGTGACAAGGGGACTGGATTCCAGGACACTGCTGGGGACTGAGGGCCAAGTCCTCCCGGCAGAGGGGAGTCCCGGCTGCAGAGCCCCCCTGTTCCCTCCGCTTGGAGACCGGGCATGGGAGGGAACACCCCATTGGTCAGTTCGGGTCACCTCGATGTCATATTCAGCAATAAAAGCTGGGGGAAGAAGAAGGAAGGGGAGAGACATTATGGTGTTTGTCTTCCCAAGTAACCATTCTGCATGATAAAGAGGAAACAGCTAATCACCTGCCTGCCAATGGGAAGCTGTGAGTCAATTCCTTACCTCACTGTGCTTGTGCACACAAAACTGCCTGTACCTCAACCCACAACCCCCCATCCTGCTCGGGAGGAGTGAGCGAGCACCTACATGGGGCTCAGCTGCCCACTGGGGTGAACCCCCCCCAGACGTCACAAGGTTCAATAACCCTACCAGGAGAGTCTCTAAGTCTGTCATGGTTTGGGCTGAGTTGGCCAATGCAAAATGACAGGTGCTCTCTCCCATCCCTCCCTCCAAGGAGAGGAAGAAAAGAGAGAAAGAGATTTATGAATTTAGCGAAAAAAACTAAACTAATGAAATATTAATAATAAAGTAAAAAGATAATTAATGAAATAGGTACAATATATACAAAATTGTATCAAAGTGGTAGGGAGATGTCACCTGCAGGCACTGGGAAAGTTCCAGGCTGGTCTCAGTGACAAGGGGACTGGATTCCAGGACACTGCTGGGGACTGAGGGCCAAGTCCTCCCGGCAGAGGGGAGTCCCGGCTGCAGAGCCCCCCTGTTCCCTCCGCTTGGAGACCGGGCATGGGAGGGAACACCCCATTGGTCAGTTCGGGTCACCTGACCTGCCCGCTCCGCCCACAGGTGCGACCCCCCCACGGGTGGAACAGCCGAGGCGGCGGCCGCTGGTTGCCACGGCAACGGGAGTCAGCAACAGCCCCTGCCCCGCGCGGACACCGCTCTGCTCCTCCCCAAGCGGGACAGGACGGTCTGTGAAGCCATTCATCAGAGCAAGGTTTGGTGTGTGCGAAGGCGCACATGAGGCTGTCTCCCCTCCTACCACTAGTAGCTCTGCCAACACGCCACAACTGCACACCACACACGCAGTGAAGAGCTGAAACCGGATCATATTCAGCATGAGAACATTTCCTATCCTTCAGAGAGCAGCAGTAGTAATATTGTTCTGTAAGGTTGTAAGACAATCATTATTAAATCATCTGCAATCCAGAGGCAGCTACAAAACCAGTGTCAGTATTTACGGAACTAAGTCACTGCACACAGCGAGTGCTCTGTAAGCAGCGAGGAGCCACAGGACTAACGAGCCAGAGACACTGGGTGAGGTGCTGTAAAATCTCTCCTGAAGGCCTGCTGGATCAGCTCCCCTCTGCTCTGCAGCATCCCCCTGCCAGACACAAGGACAGCGTCACAATGTATGAACCGCTGTTCCTTTGAGCCCATCACCTAGCAGTGGCCGGGGAGGTTCAGCAATGCTGGCAGGACCCGTTAGCACAAGCCAGCTCCTCCCAGCATGGAAGCCAAAGCTGCTGGAGCTCTACTGACACAAACTGAGTTTGGCCTGTCTCATTTTCTTCATTCTTGCATGATAATATAACATGTAACAAAAACAGCTAAATCACTTAGAACTGATGATATAAGTTTGGACTTGAATTCAAGTCCCCAAATCTTGGACTTCAACATTTGTTGTCTTAACTTTACACTGTACAGGTAGGTTTTTTCATTGCTGTAACATTCCTCTTTAACGTCTGAAGAGTGACATGGCTTCTTTGTCATCTAGGCTTACAGTAAAGAAAGTAACTTAAAAAAACCAAACCGAGGTAAAGAATGGCACAGAACACACTAAAGGACAAAATGTTGGCAGTTTTGGGAACCTCTAAAAAGCAGAAGGTCAGCTTGGTCCCTCAGTGTTCAAAACCATCACAAGCAGGTAGATATTGATACACATCAGCTCCCTCCACCCCCTTGCGGGGAAAGGAGTGTTGGGATGCTCTAAAGGTATTATACGGGGAAAATTTAAGGATTGTCAATATATACAACTATAGCCAGTGCCACTACTCTCGTAACAGCTCAGACACTTGCCTTAAACCCTGCTCAGTACCACCCTCAGATCAGCCTCTTTGCCTCTACCATCTCCATTCCCTACCTTCCCAGCGTCTCAGCATTAATAAATGTATCACAGCACTAGAAGTGTGGAAGAAATAGGACTAAAAGGATGTCACATTATCCCTTTCCCTGGGCTAACGTTAATTCCTATTCTCCCCAAAGTACTGGAATAGATTTGCTGTCAGTGTGCAGTGAAGGGAGTCTGGGAGGCCCCGGAGAAATGGAGTTAGGGAGGCTGTCATACTTTGGTTAGGAGTCTTTCCCCCAGGAAGGATGAAGGGAATCCACCCGCATTATCCAAAAAGGGTGGGAGTCCCAGCTCCAAGCGACACCGCAATCTCCATCACAAAGTGAAATCGCTCTGGGCTTGGCTCCCCAGTGAGATCAGAGCCAGAGTGGGACTGGGGAAACAGTGAAGGAAGACGGGCAAAAACCGAAGGTATCTCAAATCTCATTAATTCCTTGTCTAAAAGTATCCTGCTTGTTTTGGACTGGTTGGTTGTGGTATTGAGAAAGTTTCAGCTGTTCTCACCATCGCTGAAAGAAGTTATTTTTAGGAGTCAGAAATATGAAATGAATATAGTGATGCCCTAGGGAGCTTTAAGGGAGGAAGATCCACATCTTTTAAAGCAGAAGGCAAATCACTTCGTAATTCCCCTATATTTTGAAGGCACCACAATTAATTGGATATTTAATTTCCATTTTTCTCTCTCTGATCATCCACCTAACAACCAGAGAGTGAATCTCTCCTAATTATTTACATATGTGATGCGGGGAGGCATGATGCAGACTTCTGCATTGTCTGACTACTTAAACACCATGAATGTGGATGTGATGCCAAGAAAATTTGTGCTTCAGTGTGACTGTTCCTGACCGAAGGCTGCTCCCCTGTGCTGTGTCAATCACCAGTGGCCTTTCCACACCAAATAGTTATTTTGTGAAATAAACCAAGGCCAGTCTTGTTCCCTGAGCACTACAAAATCCTTGAACTAATTTGATGGCGAAAGCAAATGCCCAAGGTTTCACATACATATAGATATACTATAGTCAAAAAACTATCCCTTTCAACTAGACACTATTGCTAGGTCGTATTCATACCTTCTGAAAGAACTGTGTAAACCAGTATAAGTAACATGGAAATAGCAAAGGGAAATACTTATGAGAAGAAGATGTTTGAAAGATGTGTAGACATATACATAAGATTCACTTGAAAAACTTTGAAACACTAAAAAAAAAAGAAAAAATGTCCACACATACACATTAAGTCAAATATCCTTAAATATTCAGGTCCCTTCTCTGTAACAATATATTCTAAAATTATATTTACTGAGTTGTATTTGTTATCTCAATGTGTGTGAAAAGCTAGGTGGTTTTCTTGTTTACAGTAGAATTATGCACAATGTTTTTTAATATGATACTTCTTTAGAACTTGCTCTCTAACATATAGTAGTAAACCAAATCGTTATCAGTATTTCCAAGGTAAAAACGTGGGGATGACTATTATTAGTCCATGGAGCTATTTGTTCAGAACCACTGCTAAAAGCCTTGGATAACCTCTCTCTAGAAGTACTTAAGAATGCTGAATATAGAATTTAATAACTAAATTCACATACAGGCTTTAATTTGAAACAGGATTCTTGTAAGCACTTATATAACTATACAGAAACCATATTAAATGCTTACATAGTCCTCAAAAGTAATCTTTCACGCATTTGGGAAGAAGTGAAGATGTCCATACACACACATGGGCAAGTTAAGGCCAACAGGGATCTACAGAAAAGATGTCTTTTCTTTTGGAGTAAATTTCAGGACTAGTAACCAACTGACATTTGAGCTTCAGTCAATGGGAACTGTTGATGCTCAGCATGATCCTCAGCTCAAAATATCAGATTTATAAATTGGTCAAGAAATCCCCCAAACTAACTGTAGTCCAAAGGAAGGCTCAGGGAACTAGCTGAAGGTTACACAACTCATCACTGGCAGAGTAATAATTCGAAATCCCATTCATAAAGTTGTATTTTCTCAAAACCATAATTTTGTGTGCTGAAACACTGAAGAAAAACCCTGCACAGTTATTCTGTTTTACTTTATCTCTTTTTCCCGTGGAATGGGGAAGGGGTGGACACAAAGAACAGGGATACAATACATTGCCTCGTTTAGCACCTTCAGCCAGGTCCTTTCTTTTCTAACGCTTTCATACAGAAGACTCAATCATGGTCATTTCTGTCCTCCACTGTCAAGGAACTAGTGAAAATAAGCTTTGCAAAACTGTAAACAAACCAATAACCCAGTCTCTTGTGGCAGAGTTCTATGAAAGAAACTAAGAAATTATTTTTAGAATATTTTTCTTACTCAGATAAGCTTTGCTGTAGTCACTCAAAAGCCAAATAGGAAAGTATCTCCGTATATAATTATGTGCTGGTCCACTAACAGCCTCTGCAAATGAACACTAAGATCTTCAGTATGATCTAATCATAATTGTAGAGCTAATTTTGTGAGCGAAGAAGAAGTTATAAATATGCAAGCCCTCTGAAATTTTTCCCCTTACTCATCTATTTCTTATTTGGATTAAGTATAAGACAGCTATTACAGTGAACTGCCTTACTTTGTTCAACTAACAATTTACTCTTAAAAGAATCTTTTTATGATGAGCAAATATACAACTATTGAGCATTGGTTTCTTAGCTCATTGCTAAATTACTTGCTTGACGGACATACACATATTATGGCTCTATATTTATAAATTTTAAAAAGATCAGTTTTCACAGAGTGATCATTATCTTGCAGAAGTCCTTTTAAAAAAGTTAACATTTGAAGCATAAGAAAATACACAGTTAAATCTACTTTAAATATATGGTTAGCCTTATTTATAAACGTTCTGTAGTAAAGAAGCAGACAGCTCCTATGAGTACTCAACTGCATTCTCTTTCGACTCTAGTGCAATTTAGCTAAAATATCCCTTCAAGTAAAAATAATACTTTTGCTTCATAACAATATTCATATGCAAGTATACATAGTGGTCCTTTCATGTATATACCACACTTGCTTGAATGAATACTTTTGTGATACAACAGGAAAAAGCTATCTTACCTTCATAAACAACAGTTATAAATACATCCTTGCTTTAGATTTTCTTAGCATTTTTATAATGCATATACCATAGTTAATTATTTTATTTCATTATCTAAAAACTTATATAAAAAGTTATTGTTTCCATATGCAAAACCTCCCAAAAATTATACAGACATACTGTCCCTCAAACAGTTTGACTTATTCTATTAATGCAACGGGGATAAGACTTGCCGCCAGCCAATCCCAACTACAGCAGCCATATCCCACCAGCTGTAATCCAACCTGCAGCCCAGCTTTGGAAAAATAACAGCTTCTGCAGCTCAGTGTGATAGCATTTCAACCCTCACATCACTGAAGGACTGTCCTAATCTGCTGATGGACCTTTTCAAGAGAATTACCAGATATTAGTGTATCAGGCAAGGGGCTATGCTCTAAATAAAGCAAAGCGAAGCTTCCCTCAGGAGGTAAGATAATTAGACCGGCGAGTCTCACACAACTACAACCAAAGGGGTTAGGGATTTGGGGGGGGACAAAATTTTTTTCCCAATTTTTAATTTCTAAAGTTTGGATCTCATTGAGGAGTAAGGTATAGCTGAAGCTTTGTGTATAGTTTGGGAGCTTACACTGCTACTGCAGGAAAGTACCGCAGCTTAACTGACTTCTGCCCTGCCTTTTGCTCTACTCACTTACAGGGTAAAGTAAAAAAACAGGGTAGGATATTTGCTGCACCTTACAGTATGCTATAGCTTAGAAGACAGCTTTGCCCTAATTGTGGGGTTTCCCAGGCTGCATCCAACTGCTGCTGCAATTCCTGAGTGTTTTGTTGCAAGGCTTAGCAAGCACACATTAAACTAAAGATAGCAGGATTCTCAGCTCTAAAGAGATGAAAGAGACCTAGTCCAAGATAGCTGTCGAGATTTCTAAGCAGTGTAATTCCATTGATTTTAATGGCTGTCTTACTGGGGGTATCTCTACCCACTAACTATATACCACCTGTGAACACAGCAGTCAGAAGAGCAATATTCAGAACACTGGGATTTGAAACCTGGTGATTACAATGCAATTGTGATTATTTTAATTCTTTTATTGCTGATTGACTGTCTGCCTTTATTTATAGGTTGGTGTTTTTTATAATATTCTAATTATTTTCCAGTTCAGACTTGATCTTGGTTGGCAAGTAGGCAGGAAGGTGAAGTGTGGAAAAGTGGACTTCTCCCCCCTTTCGAACTCTCTTTCAGATCTGTTACTGTTTATCATGTGCTATTACCCTGGGATCATTTTATGCCAGAAACCAAAATGATACTGTCATTTTAAGTATCTGGAAAAAGAAATCATAATAGGCATACGATATACTGTCCTGGTTAAGCACTTTCAAATCGACTTTGACATTTTCACATTGATTTTGTCATAAATGTGTAAGTCTGATCAGTGGGATTTCGGGGCTTATGGAATATGCAGGGTTTAAAACTATATAAACTGTGTAAATACAGAACAACAAATAAAAATATCTTGCCTTTCTTTCCATCTCCACTGCTTACTCCTGCAAGAAGAAGCGTCCTTGAAGATTTTTAATATAAGGACAGGAAAGATTATAAAACATTATCTCCAGAATTTTGAAATCTATAGAATGAACTACGAAAAATGCTGAAATCTTCTTTATTTCATGTCAAAAGCTTGGCTCAACAGAGGAGGATCAAGTGCCTAGAGCTAGTCGCTCTGTGTAACCAAAGAATCAATAGTTGTTCTTCATAAGAATGGATATTCTGATCCACAAAATATTCAGAATTAAACTAACCAATTTATAATTGATTTAACATTTCAATTGGACCTGGCATTTTCCCAAGTAGTAAAAACAAACCCCCCAAATAAAAATGCAATCTAAACGTTGCTTTAGTTACAAAGACAAACAGAACAAAACTGTGCTGAACCAGACTGTTAAAGACATGTTCTGCTGAAAACCTAAGTGACTAAATAACCACATTGGAAGAAAAAAAGAAAGTCTCAGCAGAGAAGGATAAAGCTGATAAGACTGATTTTAAAAATCTTTCATTTGTAATAAGGTGTTATTAGTCTCCTGGGCACACTGCTTTGAAAAGCGTGATTTTTATTTTGATAATGTCACTTGCTATGTTCATGTAGGAAATATTCCCCAATAGTCATTTGCTAAAGCTATGTGATGTGGGCACAAATAAATACATCATATTGTAAAAGCTGAGATAGTGTCTGTCTGTCCACCTACCATGGAATTCACTTATTGCTTATTCAATATAAAGCCTGCTTCTGTGATTTGGCACATCTTTATTCAGAAAGATGGGCTGATTGCTGACAACTTTGATGCAATAAAGACTGCTGTAGCATTACTGGAAGAAAGTCATTTGATAAATGTATATTTTCCATTTTGCTTAAAAGGAATCTGTTATAAGTGCAGCTGCTTTCCGAATGAAATTAATGCCGAAGTGAAGCTTCGTATTACAAAGTAAAATGGGACTCGCTCTCTAATATTAGACTGAAAGGCATTGTAATGCAGCAGGAGGATTGAACTTTGACTCCTTCAAGAACACTGATTCATATAATAAAAAGGGGAAAAAAGGCTTTAAAAATGCTAACATCCTCTTTTCAAAGCTTAGCAAAGCTGCTGTCCAGAAAACAGAACAGCAAATACAGGTTGTGTGCAACTCCAAAGAAGATATACCCTAGGGAATACTGTAAGGAATCCACAGAAAATTCTCAGGATTATTTTCAAGTTTTTGAAAGACAGTGAAATGTACAACTGGGAGGAGAATCTCTCACACTTTTGCAGTCAGTGGTGATATACATCGCTTATTCAAATGCATTTTAACCAAGCTACACGCTGTTGGATTACAGCTAAGATTTACCAACCCTTTATGATTACAACTTCACGTCTGAGAAGTTCTCCCATACTTTTCAAGATTACAAGAATATTCCTATTCAATGATGGCTACAAATGAGAGATGTTTTTTTAAAGTTCTATTTAAGGTGTATTTTTCTCTCTGAAGCAGATAGAAAATAAGAAGCCACGGGGCTACCTGCTGGGATGTGGGTTTTTAAGGACATTCCTTACCGCTCTCAGCAGCCACAACTGGTAGGACCGTGCTACAGAGGGGTTCCCTTTCTGACCCAATGACCATTTAATTTGTCACAGAAATTGGAGTGACTCTGTGATGAAAGGCCCAACACAGCTGAGCCAAGTCTTGTGATCACCAGATGCATGTAAAGCATGCAGAAGGATCATGTCAGAGCATGTCAGAACATCTTTACCCTCCGGACCTACCACCCAAGTGGTACTCACTGTTGAGACGTTTTCAAGCTTAGAACCCGAGAGTCCTGTTTCACCTGATGTTTTACCAAAAGTGGGTATGTAGCCTACTGAAAATAAATTGTTGTGAAAAATTGTACCTTTATTAAATGAAAAACTGTACTAATGAAGACAGTTTATCTATTGACCACGAAGCCTCCTATCTAAATACGTTCTGGAAAAATCAAAGGATTGCAAAGTCTGAACCCAAGTCAGGAACTTCTTAAAGTGTAGGGAAGAAACCCAACAGCACCACTCATCTTTAGCATACTTTGCATTTTCTTTTAAGTTGAGCTACATTTTTACAGATCCCTAACCCTTTTTTCTTGGCACAACTCATGCATTATTATGATTCCAGTAGCTGAGGAATGGGTTTCCTCTTCTCAGTTTATATGGTTTAATATATGACTGTAAAATGAAACAAGAAGATATCCATAAATGTTAACCTTAACCTGTGTGTCTCCTACCACTTTCTATATTCAACCAAGTGAGACACTTCTCAAGAGAGTGATTTTGGTCTTGGCTCTGAACAAAGTCTGTTTCTCTTTTCTCTATGCTGAAAGCCTACAGAAATTAGTCTCTGTGTTCACATTCATAAATACCCCATAAAATGTTCTTCTGAAGAGCAGGTCCATGACAGACAGGTGCTACCATGTGAGGGCCTGCAAAAATGGAAAGTTATATACAGTGCAGCTATGGCTTAAAAGTTGAAACATTTAAAATAAAATAGATTCAGGGCTCTTCTTACTCGCCCTGTGTTCACACTTTCAATCTTTCTTTCTGCACCCACAAATAAATCTACATAGTGCAATGGCGTAACTGAAAAGCAAATCGCAGTGTTAATGCCCCAATCTGACTATTTAAATGAGAAGCTGTTAACTTTACAGCACTCTTTCTGATTTCACTTAAATAGCTTGAATACATACTTGCTTTACTTACACAGCTTGAATACTGGTATCTGCCATTCCCTTGACATCTCCCAGGAGCAAGGGCCTTGAAAGACATGACTTGCCCTAAGCATTGGCAGTACACTGAAAACTGGGAGGCATTTGCCTCATTCATTCAGATGTCTGTGATGTTACATAAAAGTATTCCTTAGTTTTTCAAACAGAAAGAGCTTTCACTATGTAATTGACAAAATAAGCAGTAAGATCTATATAAGCATTTTAATCATTAAAAAAAAAAAAAAATCCTGTCACATCACCAAAACATTTTAATATGATTTCTTGAAAGTGAGGAAGAATATTAAATCTCAGGAAAGATTATTTTTTTATAATTAAATATAAAACTGTTCATGTTGTATCTTAAGTTCTTTAACATTGTCTTTAAAAATTCTTAAAATATTTCGTTACAAATTATTTTTTTAAGTGAAAAATTCCAGTATTCTGAAAAATAATTTCGTAATTTTTTTTTTCAGCAAAAGTTAACTGACACAGTTAAACTAGTGCCTTCAAACCAAGAACAATGAGGAAGACTTAATATATTGTGTTGAAAATCCCGATCTTATGCAAATTGAGCAAGGCTCTGATCTCAAATATTGTTAAGCTCCTTCTCTAGATTAGTTTTGATCTGCAATTAAAATTATGATGAACTCCTCTTTGCCATCATCACTCAAACACTGGAATAATTTGCCTAGAGAGACTCTGGTATCTCCATCCTTGGAGAGATGAAGAACTAGACTGGACAAGACACTGAAAACCTCAGCTAACTCAATCCTGCTCTGAGGAGCAAGACAGACCAGGCAAACACCAGAGGCACTTTCTAATGTGAACTACTCTACCATTCCAGAAGCTAACTAAGATTCCTCTCCTTAACACAGCAGAAAAGGAACAGGACAGTAAAAGCTCCACACAATACATTCTGGAGCACCATATTTCTCTTTCAGACAAGTCTCATAATGGGATTTTTTTCTCCAGGTTTTAATTAAAACACTTAAATATAGTTACAGCCTTTCAACTCTTCCTTTCTGGTAAAAAGAAGGCAGGAAGAAAGTCTATCTCGTATTTTACATACGGATTTCATACTTCAAAATGCTGTGTATAGATTTGACGTTCACATTTCTGCTAAAGAAACCAGCTCTAAATGTCAAACTGATATCTGGATTTGGACTCAGATTTTAAACCCTCGTCCCGGCAGAGATGAGAGGTGTTGCTTCAATAGTAACATATGAACAAACGTCTGGGTTTTGCCAGTACTGTTTGCAAACTCTTCCTCCTTATCTCAATTTCTCTTTAGAGACATTAAGGGGGGATAATCTGGATCATTTTATCTGTCTCAATACTAAACTATACTTCTAGTGTTCCAACCCTTTCTTCTCTACTGTCTGTTCATCAGTATTTCCTTCTCGAGCCTTCAGAAACAGAAGCAGCATGACTTTTCCTCACTCTGTTCCATCACAATTTCCTGTTTGTCAACACTTCTAACTTCTGAGCAATCTAGATATGATTTTGTTTCTGTGCATTCTTGCTTTGTGTCTGTAAAATATTTTGGAAGCAAGAAGTCTTCTAAAAAGAATACTCAATATTTTCCCCTTACTTTGCAAGAGAAAAGCTGTCTCATATACCATCAAAGAGTCCCTCCTTCTTAACAGACTTGTTTGTAAGATCACAAGTCCCAGTGCAGCCACCTCTTTCTAAATGTTATCTTTTGTTTCCCTGCTTTCTTTGTGTTTGTGCTTGCAATAGTCTGTACTTCCCTGCTGGATAGCTGGCTAACTCATTTCTAATATTTAAACGTTTTAGGTTTGCTCTCATCATGACCCTAATACAGTGCATTTACACTACACTCAAAGGAGATGAATAGGAAGCCTACCAGATAAATGGCCACAGACTCACAGCCTTCCAGAGACTTATTCACTGGAGTAACAGTATTAGCCCGCAAGGGCACTTTCAAAAGCTTTTCATGTCTTTCTACATTCCTGCTTCCAATCTCTGTCATTACTGGGTGATGGTGCTTTCAGATGGTTCAGGCTTTTGGTCACCGCCAGCTTGGGAATGATTCATATTTATGACCTTGAACTGAAAAGCTTCCTATTGCACTTCGGCCACTTGCAGTGTTCCTTCCATCTGGCCACTCACATAACATTCAAACTCATCTCCTTTCCTCTTCAGCTTAATCACTCTGTGCTCTTACATTTTGGTACTTGTGGCTGCCTACAAATACAAGGCAGCCACCAAGATTGCAGAAAATATAAAGCTACTGTTGTAGTTGTTAGTGGCTGTTTTTAATGGCAGCATATTCTGTGCTGTCTGAGCCAAAAAGAAGAGTACACCATCCTACAGACAACTCACAGCGTAGGGGGCAATTTTCCCTGTAATTAAGAGACCAGTGACTCACAGTTACACACATGCCTGATTCTACTCTTGACCTTACTCCAATCCTATGTACACACCCTGTATAAAATTTGAGCATTTTATGTAATTGTGCCTGCTTCACTCAATCCCACTAGATGGACACATAAAGCTCACAGTGACATGCAGGGGGGGAAAAAAAGGTTCCATATTCCAATAAATACTGAGTCTGTATCGCTATGCAAGGCTAATTTATATCAGAAGAGTGCATACACATTTCTGTCACGTGAGCTGGGGTCACCATACATCCAGATCTATCACTTCCCACTGGCTTTGTTTTGGCTATAAAAGAACAGATTAAATCTGAATAGATACTAAATTGATCCTTCAACCAAAAAAAAATAACCTGGCATGTAAGGACATCTGGCTTGACAGGATATCCAGTTAAAGACTATTCAGCATAAAAACAAAGACAAGAGACAGAAAAAGCAGTAACTCACACCGAGATACACAAACCCTAAGAAACAGGAGATAATGAAGACACCACTAAATACCGAACTCTCAGATCCCTGAACCACGTGCCATTGAAGGAACCATTCAAAGTTCTGAAGAACTGATAAGATGGAGCAGAAACAAGATTACTGAGTCTCATAGGAATGACTGATTTTATTGCTGGGGGGTCGTGGGAGTGTGAAAACTTTATGGGATGTTTTAAGCAGCTTATGACAACTTGTGAAGGAATGCTTAAGATCAGAGTGGATTGGAAAAAAAACCAAGCATGGGAAGATGGAGAGGAAGGTTAATATTAAAAGAAAGGCTGATTAGATACAAACAAGCTGCAATTCAGTATACTTGTCGGGCCAAGCCCCGTGCCTGATAACTGCAACCTTATGAAACTCCATCCATCTATTTTCTGTGTGACTTTGCTCTGGGGGATGTGTGTGTGGGTGTGAGATTTGCTCACAAACTTCAGGCTCAGCTAGCCAGTAAGTCCTGGAAAGATGTGAGGCTGGACACAGAGACAGGATAAACAGGGCTTAGGTTCTGGGCTTGGATTCTGTGTGGATTTACGGTCCAGTATAGGGCTTAAGACACCTGAGGAAGTGAGAACTTCAATCAAGCTGCAGTATCTGGCAAGCAGGAGGAGACTGAAAAAAAAACCACAGTGGAGATGGACAGGCTGAGAAGCAGAGCATCAATTCTGCATGGTTTTACAGCATAGGCTTTGAGGGCTCTGCAAATATGACAGTGACTGTGAATCACAACAGAGATATATATATTTGTATACATATACAAACTCTATGTGTGTATATACACACGCATACACTAAATACTCAACTTCCTGCTGGTTCAGAGAGGAGGAGCAGGAACAGACTGTGATACTCACGTTCACGTAAGCGCTGTAGGTGCCACCAAAGGCAATGCTCTGTGTTGGTCTATGTACCTGAGTGTGTAAATTGCATGTGTGTGCGCATCTGTGTCTGTGCACACGTGCATCTATCAGAAACACATGCACAGCCTCACTACTGGCACGAGCTGCAAATGGGAACAGCAGGAAACAAACTGGGAAGGAGAAATCCAGACTCTTCCAAGAGCTTCAGCTAATTTTGGACTTTTGTTACAACAATGTAAACAGACAGTTGCACCATGGTTTTCCGCGAAATGGCAAGAGCCTGCTTAAACTTGTAGCAGGCCCCAGAATTTTTCCTCATTTTCTATTTTTTCTATCTACAGAACTGTACATTTTGAAGTTCAACCTTGTTTGTTGATTTGTTATACACCTTCTATGTTCAGCAACTCTAACTAGAGGAAGTGGAAATAAAACAATCAAACTAAGAAATTAATCCCTTTGTTCCAAAGACAGCAATCAAAACACATTCAATTGATGAGACTATAACTAGGGATGTGGAATTACCAGCTCTGGAGTCTGTGCCAGGTATAACATAACACAAAATCATAACAATTATTACAAAGAAATATACAAAGGAACTGATGTACTTTAAATTGGGGCAACAGAACCACAACTACCATAGCATCAGTATAACTCAATTACTGCTTCACACCCAACTTGCTGGAATACAACAGGTTATTTTAACCCCTTATGTGAAACTGCAGCGGGAGTGCTTTGGCAAGCGTTGTCAGGACTGTAGCCCTCCTCAGCTGCATCCTGTGCTGGTACCTGAGAGGACAAGACATAACATGCCTGGAGCTCCACACGACTGGGGCACAGGACTAGGTATTTCTAAAACAACACTGGAGATGAGCGGTTCTGGCATATCTATGTCATGGCAATGGAATGATGTTCCTAGCCATTTGTTGATAACAACTGCTGATCCCATCTCTCCATTGGGACAAACAGTGTAAAAGACCAAGTTTGTAGATAAGACAGGGTTATAAAGCTGATGAAGTACAGTTTCCCTTACTGCTGCTTTCTCTGGCTTTCTTGTGCAAACCTTGTAACTAAAGTAGCTGGTGCCAACGTTACAGCTACATGTTTTGAATAGCGACTAAACAGAACTCAGATTTTTGAGTAATCCAGTTAGATAAGAACACTAGCAGAATTTTTTTATTATTTTTTTTTTTTCCTGAGCAGGTAATAAGGAGATACCTGACAGAATCCACTCACAAAATCGTAGCTCTGGGTCTCACAGGAGCTTCTCTCAGATGCTCAAGCTCTTACAGCTTCCTTCTTTATCTATTGTCTTACCACTTCAGCTACCATCCATCCATCCACATGTACATATATCCCATACAACACCTCATGGAAATCCCTGGCATTCACAGTCCAGGAGAGCATTGCATTGCCTTTGTTGCAGCTGAAAACATATGTCTAATTGCCTTTTACTACTCCTTCCACCAAAATAACGTTAACCTGTAGTAAGTGTTTAACTCACTCATGCCCATCCTTGTGCACTGATACAAGTATGGGCACTTGGCTCAAAGGACCAGACCCAGCCTCCAAAGGACCACAAGGAACTGAGGATGTCTGTGCTGAAAGAAAGAGTGAAGACAAAAAGCCATCAGAAGGTGGATTGCCCTACCTACTACAGCAAGAAACCTGCAGCCAGCCCCACAACCACTGTGGTAGTGGTTCTTCTATGTTGCTGAGATGGAGAGAATTCCCCCTGCTTTTTCTAAATGTGATAATGTGAGAGTGTGGAAGGACTAAAAAAACTGTGTTCTGGGTAAAGCATTTGTTCCTACTGGACAGTTCTAATGAATAGGGGCATAAAAAGTAATTGTCTATTTAAACATCACTACTTCTTTTTTTCTTCCACCTTACTGTGACTAAGTTAACTTGCTCATTTTTCTGTGCTATGAAAGCATAGCAGATGATGTTAAACCTAGGGAAGTTTTAAAATACCTTACAATACAAGAACAGAAAGAATGATTGAGATCTCAAACCCCACTCTTCCAGCCTCACCTCCATTTTGAGACAACCGCTGGGCTGCAACTATGAAGAGGCTACTGTTACAGCTTGCAAAATATATCAGAGATTAATACCCAAACACCATTACTCTATCCTGTGCAAGACACAAATTTAAAAAAAAAAAAAAAAAAAAAGTGAAGGAAAGAACAGCAGCAGCGATGAAAATGAAAATACCCTGCAGGAGTTGATATGGTAAGATTTCAGCTGGACAGCTTCTGCTGTTTTCTTCCAGCTCTTTTTAGGGGTGATAATCAATATCTGTCCTCATCATTTCTGGTATTTCACCTTATATACACAGCATCTTTAGGGAATAGATATAAATAGCTATTTGACTCAAAAATAATTCCTTAACCAAATATATTTAGAAATGCCTTTTTTTTCCTGTGCTTAGGAGGAGACACTTGAAAAAGATCCAATCAAATTATAGAGCGACGTGATAAAAAAATGACAACACCGCAGCTGTACCAAGTCCTTCTAGCATGAGGAAAACAGCATCTGTAAGGAAAAAAGCTGTGTGCGCACATGTACGCGCACGGGCTCACACACAGAGTTTTAGGCCCCACAGAGCAGTTGATTTGGCAGCTTCATAAATTCAGTAAAAACATATGTAATATGAGTGAAAGTATCCTTGCAATTCCCCTCTGTGACAGGCTCTTCTCTAAAATGGCAACGATGATTCAAGCCACCAAAACCTTCTGGATTCTCTCTGAAATCTCTCTGAAACCGGCAAGAGTGAAGAGGGGGGTACGGCGGCGGGGGCCCTGCAAAGGTGCACAGGCACCAAGGAGGCCAGCGGGGACTCAGAGCCACCCCGGGCACCTCACACAGCCCCCTGCCCCTCGTAATCACTGGGTGACTCTCCCAGTCTGGGCTGAATAAGAGTAAGCAGCCCCCAGGTGAAAGACTGCTGGTTTCATTCCCGCCCGTTTAAGTCAGATTTTGTGGCTGTATGATTTTAATATTTTTTCTAAGATTTAAAAAAGTTCAAAAAGTGTGGGTGCCCAAAGTTTCCTTTTCCTTTTTTTTTCAAGAGAAATCATGTCTACAAGGATTATAAGTGTATTACTATTTTTACTGCAAGTTCTGATAAAAGAGCTTGAAAGAAAAGAAATATCTTTCATTAGGTAAAAGTCTTTGCCTTTCTCAAAGTAGTCATACTAATGCAATGACATTCCCTACTCCAATATCAAAAACACATGTTCAAAGTGAACCGGGATTACATATTCAGAATTTTACAAAAACACATAAATAAATATAATAATATTCTTAAGTATAAAACAACTACTTAGCATCCTATCTCAGAACTGATCTTTAGAGGTATTAACAAGCACATTTTTCTTAGCCTGCTCCTAGTACGTACCTTCCTCTTCCATAAATGAAGCAAGGAAATTTATCATTAATTCAGTCAGTTGGACCATCCTCCTCTTCACACTTGAGAAAAACATTATGAAGAAGAGTGGCTAAGCCAAGAGTCCCCATACATTGGAAGACCTTTGTTTTATTACGTTTTTCCCTTTGGTAAGGATTATCATATTATATTATGTATTTATTTACTTAACATACATTCACAAATTAATTTAGTCACGGTATTATCAGCACTATGCATTAATGACTTAAGTTTCAATTTCTAGAATAGCTCCAGAGACCAAAACTAAATGACTGGATTAGTCAAAGGACAAATCCACACACGTATGGATTTTAAATAGCTTTTAGAGCTAGATGGCCCCTGGCTCCTGAAGAGACTGTGATAGTTTTGGCATCTCTGTGCTGAGCCCCAGCTGGCTGTGGGCAGTTACACGCTGCAGGGCGGGCGCACCCCAGAGTGGCCCCAGGTCACACAACAACTCAGAGAGAAATGAGAAGGCAATCCAGAAATGCCTACTTTTTACCTTAGTTCTTCTACTTCTCTTTCCTTTTTTTTGCCTTCTCTTTGATGATAAGCAGCACACGTTACGAGCTAGCTGCCCACAACAGAAACCAAAAAGCAGTGTGGAACCTGTGGATGCAGCAGTAGGGTCAGTGGAGATGCCGAGCTCAGCAGCTTCCCTGGAGACCTTCTCCTGCATCAACTAGAGCTCTGCGAGTACAGGTACAGTGAGAACTGGGTGCTGTAGTACAGCATTCCCTACCCTGTTCTTTCCTCTATATGCTGGACTCAGGGAGCAACAGCAAGCAGAAGTACCTAATTCTGCAGTTTTTGCTTACTCCTGAAAAATATTTTTCATAGCTTCTTACTTCGAAGTTCTTAATACATTTTCATGAATCCTCTTTATTTTACATTGAACGAGCTGTAGAGAAATCAAGGGAGAGCAAAAGGAATGGACACAAGACTTGGGAGACAGAAAGTTACTTCTTAAAATTTTTTTAGACATTTATCTTTTGGGGCTCTCTTCAAAAAAGAATTGAGCCTTCCACAATCTTTACTGAAACCTAAGGCAATGTGGGAGATGTGTACTAGCTACTTCTGTGATAATCATGGTATGAATGTGCACAGTAAATTAGCTAACAGAACAAAATCTTTCATGAGAGCCTTAAGAAAACATTCGATTATACTGTCAAATGTACCTGGCTAGATAATTACACTGTTGTGCAGTAAATGCTTTAGCATTTAGAGACACAGTATCAACTGCTACCAGCGCACACAGATCCCTTTGGTACACTAGTGCTTTTTTTCTGCCTATGAAACACTAAGCGGAACTGGATTGCCCAAGGATTTACTGCACCTGTGACAAGATGTAGCTAAAACTGATTGAGAGTTTCCTCATGCTGGGACAGCGTTCTCTAAAGAAGCTGCAAGGCTAGTCTGAGGTGAGCGATGGATAAGCTACATATCCCTACTTCTATTTATTTATTTCATCTGCTAAGCTTCTCAATCTGCATTTTCATGAGTTTTCTGTAAAATGATGGAATCCAAATGGACATAATCTATCTGGCTAACAAGGGTGCACCAACTCACTTGTATAATCTGGCGGAATACAAATGAACAGGGAATGGCTTTGAGCTATAGCACAATTCAAAGTGCAACAGTGAAGGCAGGAAAAAAGATAGTTACAGCCAACCATTTATTGCAGTAGTGTCCAGGCAGCAAGAACCAGCAGCAGCAGGTAATATACTAACCCCACGGACACCTCACAGCAGTTACCTTCCCTCTAATATTTTTTAACAAATCACAATGGTGTTAACAATGATGTGAAAAAAAGCCAACGTAGATAATGCGCTGTGGTTAAATAATCCTCTTTTGACAGTGGTAATTAAAGGGTGAATTCCCATTTTCAACAATGACATTCTATTACTTAGATCTATTCTGCAGTAATTGTTTTTTTCTCCTGTAAAATCATTTTCAGCTATAAAAAAAAATTAAGCAGATTCACGTAGTCTGCAAAGGTCAAAGAGACCTGAATCCGAATGCTCTTATTTTTCATACTGTTGACCTACAGGGTTAAGATAAAAGTCAGTCTCCATGATGATATTCATAGATGACTTTTTAAAGGTAACTTTGTTCATAGTGACAGAAAGATACAGTAGCTTGAATACAAACTGAAGAATGAGGACAAATACCTCCCTGAGGAAAGTGGGCTTAATCCAAGGTCCATTGAATTAATTAACATCAACATTAGCTAAAGCCTCTTTTTTTTTTATTTTTTTATATATTTTTTTTTTACTTTTTGTTGACCAAGCTGCATATCACAATATGTAGGCTGGCATCCAAAATCACACTTCAATCATCTATGTTAGCTAATCCGTTTATGTATCTAACACTTGAAAAGAAAAAAAGAAAAGGCATTTATAAAGCTGGTAGATTCTTCTCACTTCCCTCAATTCAACTGTTACCACTTTTAAGGTAAAATAAAATACTCCCTCGCAGCAATCTCAAACAGGAAAATCTGTAGATTAGACAAAATTCTGTCGTCTGATCTACATTTTAACCATTTAAATGTAACCCACTTAATCCACACATGAATGAAAATGTAGTATCACCCACCAAAGTATTTTGTATTAGCAAGTTCAAAAGTGTTGAAATGATGAAGTAAAATAGAAACTGCTCATGGAACATGACAACTCACCAACAACTTACTTGTAGTCGGGGAAAATACCAACAACTGACCCTGCAAGGCATCTTTCAATGGAGTGTAGGTCAGCTCGCAGCGCCACAGGGTTACAGCTGCCACAATCATACTCCCAAACTCCTTTCTGTGTAATTGTTTTCTACCTCTGCTCCTAAGATACATTAACTTCATTCTGCTGCAAAAATGCAGTCATTAAAAATCAAGTGTGAGGACCAACCTATTATGTATCAAAGCATCTCCTCACCTATCAGACAACATTGGTCCATTATCTCTGCACTGGCCAGAGGAAGCTATGCTCCTTCACCAGCTTGATTTCTGCTAGGCAAGGAGAGAAAAAAAAAAAAATCTAACAAGCAGCCATCCAGAACTGCTGGACTTCGTTAGACAAAACTAGCACTTAAAGGCCTACTGAGAAACATACAGGATATCCTTATGTCACAAAGCCTGACTAACAGCCGTAAGGTACAGCTCCTTTATGCAATGCCTGGAAGTTTTCCAAATCACCTTCTAGTGCAGAGAATTTCACCATTCTTGGCAACATGCAGAATGGTAATGCCTGAAATAAAATGCCAAACCTTAACGAGATCAAATTAAAATATAAGTTAGCAGTCATTCAGTTACTTCTGAATATACCTATAGCTGGTGGTTCAACAGCAGGCCAGCATCGCAAAATTCTATTCACGGAAGACAGAACTGGATGGATGGTGCTGGTCTAAAACAAAAACGGTAACTGTTTCAACTGCTTAATAAAACCTCAATGAACTGACCACCTACCACCCTAAATGAAATCTTTACCATAATCATCTGAAATCCAGTGAACTGCATCAGTCTTTTAAGAATAAATACTTAAAAAAATAGATCTTTACTTGACACAAAGTAATATATAGATCTGAACTTACAGCAACAGTAGTTTGCAGTGATTAGAAAAAGGTAATGGATTAGATTAGAAAAGTCATTTATGTGGCTATACATGGGCATAAATATTTAGCAATTACAAGAATCTAGCCAGATCCTCCTTTAAATCTAAGACTTGCAACCCTTTTTCTTCAAGAAAACTACCAGCAGTGGCAACCCTTAGAACATGCAGGAACAGTAAGACTGTATTCTTCCATTCCCAAATTTGAAAGTATTTGGTACAGCACAAAATGGTATGAATTATGGGCTCTGGGGCTTTGCTGTAGGACAAATATTTCTTTATTCGGTGACTAAGATATATCAATATTATGCAGGCCATCAGTTAAACCAACAATGCTTGTGCAGAAAGGACACACTTCATTTCAGTTCCCAACCGTATCGGTCAATTTTGTTCACCTGTGCCTCTTAGATGGTCATTCACTACCCAGTTTGCAAAGCAAGGTTTCATTTGAACAAATAATTGTACAAATACAGAGCTTTCCCCTAGCCTGATTATTGAGCATCATTTTTTTGACTCCCCTAACCTACAGGTAGAGGAAACAATGCAAAGAGCAGCTGCTACCTGGAAGTCCCTCTGCTGTTCTTGCTACAGCTACTCATAGCTTTATAGAAGCAAAGATTCCTTTAATCCCCCCTACAGGGCAAGTATTATCCTCCTTTTAAAGAAAGTAAAACTTAATAAATTACATCTCTTGGTCCAAACAACAAAATCTCGATGGCAGAATTAGGACTGAAATCTCTAAGTCTCTCTGTGTTAACTGGAAATATTTAGCTGTTTTATCTTTTATTTTGGGAGGACAATGGGATTGTTCCAGTAATGATGCAGTCCACATCTGAGTTTTCATTTTTCACTTACCGCTAAAATTTAACATGTCAAACATTTACAGAAGTGCAAGAGTAAAAATACATTGTTGGCTACGACCTCCTACAGCCTGTGACATCTATGAAATCCCTGTGTCATCTTGACTGGTTATAACATAGATACAACATCTGGGGACGCAAGAAATGAAATTCTGTGCTCTCAGTGCTAGACTGCCTCTCTGATAATTTCAAAGATAATAATTCCTCAATAAGGGGAAGGTGACCATGAAGCACTACACTTCGTATAAGCAAGACCTGCTCACTGGTGTTTCAGAGAAATCATATGCACCCTTCTCACAGCTTTGAAAAAGGCAGCTTACATATGGAGCACTTTTCTTGCTGGACTCAAATTTTCTCACTTAACTGTCTCTTGGAGGAAAAGTGAATAAGGAGCACCTTGAAATGATTGATGATAATGTTCAGCACATTTGTGGGACAGCTCATTAGATGCTATAAAAAGGGCCCCTCACAATGCACATTAAAGAATCCGAGGGGAGCACATTCTTGATAAGTTTTAGATCCCAACTCAAAGGCACCACGCCAGCTTTCTAACAATGGGGTGAGGCCGATGTGGAACACTTCAGAAGGATTTACACGAATAAGGTGTTCAACCATGTATCTGGGATGATCAATGAGGAAGAAGAGAGAAACTTGTCTAGTGATGTTACAGACCAGATAGAGGAGACTGCACAATACGATAAAAATAAAATCAACCTTCTAAGTCAGAAGATGATAACTTCTGTAACAGTCACCCCTGCCATCACTGCCTCTTTTTCATGATTTTTCTTTTGATACACAATAATCTTCTATACTATCTGAAAAATAAGTCTGGGTCTGGTTACTAGATCTAGCTTAACAAATGACCCAATTTCTCCAACTGTCATTTCAAATGACGAAATCATATTTATACATCATTTTTCATTAGTAGCCCACAAGAAGAATTCAGTTACTCTTAGGAAGTTTATTCATGTCAGCATTTAGTTGCACATATACACTTGGAAAGAGATCACGTTAAGCATAAATTCTTAGTAGGAGACGGAAAAGTAACCAATCTTCGTGGCCGTACTCTCTTTTTGACTATAGCACTTTCACATGACTAAAATCAGAAAAATAAAAAACAATGACATACAGTGTACAGTGAGAAAAGAGGTTAAACAGCATCAAGAAATTTTTTGAAATTAAATAGATATTTTTCTTGATGAGGTAGCTGCTCATAACTAAACTTTAAGATGCTGACACTAAGACTTACTGACTCATTTCCATTTACATACTTTAGTGAAATGAGAAAGGCAGCAGGAAAACAGTAATCCTGGAGCACTCCCCCTCTGCAGCATGGTTTCCTGTCTGAACACAGAAGGCACTTCCACCCCTAAAGCCTACTCTGTCAAACTAATTGCTACAACTTCAGTTTCTTCAAAGATATTTACATTTCCATCAGCACTCATTTCTCCGTCAAGAACAGTAAAATGTCATACCTGGAGATAGTTCAGTGGAGCTGAAGTAAAGCAGGCCTGCAAGCTCTACAAATCAATCTCCATGGGTAAGTTGCTTCATGCTTTTAAGAATCCTTTTCCCCAGAATTAATTTCTCCCTAGTCTGATAGTCCTGACAATTCTGAAGTATCTGTTACCTCCTCTATGTAAAAATCTATCAAAAACAACTAAGAATTACACGTTGTACACTTTTTAATCCTTTTCTGATTTGGTGATGCCAAGACTAAGTGCTTTTAAGAGAAGTGAAATACAGGGGTGTAGGTCTGCTGGGCGCATTAGGAACAGACAGTGGGGCCTGGTGTGACACTGCTGCAGTCCTGATTACTCGGACTCATTTCACGGCAGCCAAGGGCAGTCGCTTACAAAGTACAAGAGTATCTGATCTAGAATATTCCTGCGACTGTCACAAAGGGACTGCATTAAACTACAAAGTCAGAGGCTACAGACAGATGGAGGTTTATCTGGTGACCACCCCACTCACTACAACTCAGTACTAGTGAGAGTCACAAATAAACTTATCTCAGTGTTGCTGTGCCCTTCGGAAACACGGTTGAACAATATCCCTGCTATTCTCACATTATGGACGGAAAATTGGCTTGCTTTAGGATTTGGGTCCCAATCTTGAACTGACCCCAAACAAGAATGGTTTACAGAGAAAATGTAACCAGCACTTTATGAAAATCAGCTTCATTACATTATTTTAATTGTCAACCCCAAATCTTTAAGTTCTCTTGGCTATGAGATATATACTTGCTGTATCTATTGACTGTGAGATACATACTTTATGTATCCCATATGCGAAACGCGGTGAAGCCAAAAGGAGCACTCAGTCAGTGAGGAACAAGGTGGTGGCAATGCTAAGCTCTGGGGCTGAGTGCTAGATTGAGGTGGACAGGGGTTCCGAGACCCAGGGAAACACGGTGAAGAGCAGAGAACCTCACCAGGAGCCAGCAGCTCGTGCGAGCAAAGCTGATGTGCCTTGGGAGGTGCCCCAGAAGGTTTAAATGGGCGCAGGGAGCATGGCAACCAGGGCAGGCAAACAGGGCACGGCGTGGCAGTTTGAGTGGGAGGTCATGCTACAGTCATCAAAGAATGTCCTGTCGTCATAAAACCTAGAACCCTCGCAACAGTAGGGAGGGATGGAAGCCACCTGTCTAGAAGGGGCAAGGGAATCTTGGGCAGCAGGGTCTCCAACTTGGTGAGGTGGGCTTTAAACTGAAGGACTCAGGGGGCGGGCTCTGAAATGGCAATGCTCATGCCAGCAGTGACAAATGTTCCTTACCGCCTCCCAAGAGAAGAACCAGAAGGCCAACCACCTCAAAGGTGAGTATGGCTATGGTGGATCCTCTTGCACCCCTCCAGGGAAACCCACATGTTCAATTACTTCTCTGTACACCAATGCACACAGCACGGGGAATAAACAGGAAGAACTGGAGATCTGTGTGCAGTCCCAGGGCCATGATCTCACTGCAATCACACAGACATGGTAAGAGAGCTGACATGGCTGGAATGTTGTCATAGATGGCTACATCCTTTTTAGGAAAGACAGGCCAGCAAGGCAAGGTGATGGAGTTGCCCTGTATGTGAGAGAGCAACTGGAATACATCGAGCTCTACCTAGGGCTGGATGAAGAACAGGTCGAGAGCTTATGAATAAAAATTAAGGGGCAGGCTAATATCTGTGACACTGTTGTTGGTGTTTACTACGTGCCGCTGGCTCGGGAAGGGGAAGGCTTTCTACAGACAGCTGGTTACCTCCAGCCTCACAATCACAGGCCCTGGCTCTCATGGGGGACTTCAACCACTCTGGTATTTGCTGAAAAGGTAACACAGCCAGTCACACACAGTTCACCAAAAGACCGTGGAGGATAAAAAGCAACAAAAAAGTCTAATTCAGAGTTACTGATGATTAGGAACTGCTGTTCATCTTCTACAATGTGGTGACTGTATTGACAAAGCAGAACTAACCATATTTACATTCTACAAAGACCTGACCCAAAACTCCAATGGAACTAAAAAAAAAATAATCTAACACACCTTGCACAGTTGCTGTTCTGAGATAGAGCAAAGCAAACCTACAAACCCCCTTCCCTGTGGTCCTATTTGCCCTCTGAGTACTGGTCTGTGTGAAAGCGGGAGATCACAAGTTTAACAGCCCATACCCAGTCATCCTTGGCATAACACCGAACAAGTACATTAATACTAATTAATCACTGTCACTAGCTGACCATGTGTCAGGACGTCCTATTTAAGGTCAGAAAATGAAGTCAGTAATTCAAGACCATGAATCTTAGAGAAGGTATGAAAAATGTGATTTTTCATTTGACAACGTAATATACAATTACCAGGTGCTTCTCATATTTCAGAAGTTAGCTGTAAAGTATTTCCATTTACTGACTGATTTCAGACAAGTGCTGGTAGTAAATGGTCATCCTTTGTAGTAATAACAGATCTGTAAAATATTTTCATCAATGTACACAGCATTAGTTGACTTCTTTTGCTTTTTAATTTCTTTTGTTTAACTTTATGATTAACCATTACTCTGGGGCAAATTACGGAACAGCAAATCAAAACTGGTCTAAAGCATGCCTCAGATTTAGAGTAAAATATCAATATGAGCAGCTAGCTAGGGCCATAAAGCACAGAATTCTCCAAGACTTCTAAAATCGGATGCTGACCGAAGGTAACTTGCTGACCTAAGGCCTAAACAAGCATCACAGATACTTCATATGCCTCTGAATCATCAGGTACCGGTCAGTTAAAGAAGACATTGAAGTCACTGGATTTCATGGCTTGATCTGCCTTGGCAAATCATATGTTTCAGATAATGTAATGTTAACTTCCTCTGCTCTGATAGCATACAATAGTAAAGGAAAGATTACTCTGAAAACCAAGGTCATGGATGCATCTGGAAGAAACATAAATATTATGAGTGCTTGTAAGAGCCACATAAGAGGTATATGAAGTAGCACCTGAGTGACACAGCAGAATACTAAAATAATGGTTTCTGGTTTTATTGTCAGTGAAGTTGGCATGAGTTTGATCAGCATTTCCAAGAACACAGTTTGCTTCTCTATCTCAGGTGTACCTGCGATAATTTTGGATATGAAATCAAGAACCTACTTCTCCTCTAGGAGCTCAAAGCTTATAAATCAGGGTCCTGGAAACTGTAAGGTTGCTCCTGCTTCTGATTCATGAGAAAACAGAACCAATCTGCGTTTTCATCTGTGTAATTATTCAAAAGCTCCTGTTGCCCTTTCTGAGCAAGTTTTTATGTCAGTTACCTGTTACTCAACTTCCCAGTGTTCCATGAAAGACAAATTTTGGTCTTGAAGTTCTACAAGAATATTCAACAACATCCACCTCCCTATATATTCATCTGTCTACCAGTCTTACCAGCTGAGCCAACCCCAGCAACTTTCAGTTCAGTCTTATTCTCAAAGTCTTTTGTATTAGTTCTATCTCTACATTTCTTCTGACTTCCAAGAAGAGAAAGCAGCACACATTACTCAATGGATGGGGAGTCAATAAAGAGGAAAATAAAAAACTCCGCAAGAAAATATAATATATATGCAATAGGTCAGTTGTCAAAAACATAATTTCTTATATTAGGAAAACATATTAAGACCATTTCAGCTAAAGAATTCACATATATCCATTTTGTGAGGACTTTCTTCAACGTTCCTACATATTCAGGGTTGATAAAATGAAGTGTCTTTTGAAGTTCCAAAATTATTTTGTCAGGGAAGTGATTGGCTATATAGCATTTGGTCTTGAAAGCTATCTCATCTATAGCACACTTCCTTGGAAAATACATGAAGTTACAATACTGGATAGGAACAAGTGTTCTCATTTTCCTTATATTTGCATACAGATGGCAGTTTTTCAAAGATAAAATTATAAGCTGCTAATACACTGTCAAAGTTCAAACAATTTGTGTTTAGTACAAACATTTCTAATAGAGTTACATTGCTGTACTGAAAATAGTTAAGTAGACAATAGACCATTTCTCATCCTTCCAGCAGTGCTGTACAAGTACTGAGAATGGTATTTCAAAGCCTGGGCACTCTTTTTTAGTGGTTTCTCAAGGAGCATCAATGTTTCAATGGGAACACTGCTCATTGCGTGTAGATGCTATTGACAAATCACACCAAAAAAAACACTTTTTGAACAGAGTATCATTCTCATTTCAAATTTAAACTCCAGTTAATTTATTGTGTGAACACACACAGCTGTTTTCCCTATGAAGTTTCTGCTTTTTAACTGTCAATAATATACTGAAACCCACAAAATACTATTTAGCTTACTGTTGTAATCAAGCAAACTATATTTGATCTAAGACTACAGTAGACTTTTGTGCAAAATTTCTGCAGCCTCTGTATAATTCTCCACGTGTCCAGATTTGATAACAAAGAAAATTTACCAAGGTTTTTGTTCTTAGAAAGTATGCTAGAACAGTTTCCAATAATCTGTTCTCTTCTTATGTTGTCAGAACAGTCCCTGCATCTTCTGCATAAAGCAGAGAAAGTATTATGGCAGTTATTGATATCTCCAGTGATCCATGCAAAAATCATTTCTCCACTCATACTAGAAAGTATAAACCCATCTCTTCTTAAAAGATTATGATCAATGCCATAATGACTTGTGTACAGATACAGCTGGAATAGCTACAATGCATAGTCTAAGACTTCTTTGTAGATCATACTGACTCAATAGCATTTGTTTATGGAAACAAAGGCAAAATTAATAGGCAAAATATGTATACTGAAAAGTATTTTCAGAAACTACCTACATTTTGCCACTGCATTTCACTAGCTGTTGAGTTCAATTTGGTCTGGTTTATAAGTAAATTGACTTAAAAGACTCTATCAAAAGGTGAGCGACTATCGTTTCAGAACATGGGTCTCAAGAAACATTCTATTGTTTTTGTTGAAATGAAATAGCCATCAGTATAGATTTTTAAAAAAGTTCTTCAAGTGTACTCATGGTTTACTGTATTTCTACCTATTTTCTTTGTCTCACACTGGTCATGTTCTTCAATTCTTTCACTTCTGAGCACTGAGTGTCAACACAAGGTCTGAGGGAGTGAGTTTTAACTCTAATTGTGGGAATCTTTAACGCTCTTGGTTATCTCCTGAAATTTAGTCATCCTTCCTGAGCTCAAAAAGACCCTGTTTATTTTCTGAATTCCACAATATGGCTTTGAAGTTCTGCCTAGCATTTTTTGAGCAGCTCAGCTGAGGAACAAGCTCAGCAAAGCTGTTGATGGCTGGAAAACTTCCTCTAAAAACACATCTGCTGCTGTGCCTGGCACTGGCTCAACATTTCAAAAGAGCTCTGGTAAGACTGATGCCTAGCAACTTCTAGGAGAAATTTGATTGAGTGTCACACCTCAGAATCACCCTGACAGAGGATGCACTGAGCCATAAAAGATATCAGTGTCCTGATGTAGCAACTGGAAGATGGTTGCTACCATAAACAAACTTTTCCAACTGCTTTCTTCCTTGTATACCAGCTTGCACATGCAAACACAGAAACCCTGCTATTGCTTTCAGTCATGGTCTCAAACACTTCCTAATTTATATTTTGTATTTACACCACAAAAGGTTGCACTTTGGGTTTTTTTTCTGTTTCTTTGCTTGGGGGGTGTGTTGGAATCTTGCAATACGCTGATTAAAAACCAAAATGTCACCAAGTGAGTTTGGGTTCTTGCTTCTTTTAGTGTTTTTACCACTGGGAATCTGAGAAAATGTGATTCTTAATCAGAGAAATAATTTTCCCACAGACCAAGACAGAATTTCCCAAAATCTTGTTAATTCTTACATTCAGGAAACTGACCCCATCCCTACTACATTTTCATTGTTCACGGTGCATTTGTGACAGTTTAGAAATCCTGATAAAAGTTCAAGCTCAAAATTCCCATAAAAACATGACCTAAAGCTGACAAAAAACCACTTCTGTTAACTTCTGTGCACTCTGGCCTCTAATGTTTCACACCATTTCCAGTGAAATTGAGGGTGGTATTGCTGGGGGCATTTGGTAAAAGCAGAATTAAAACTTTAAGGTTTGATCTCAGACGCAACAAGAACTGAATTTTACCAATAATGGTAGTAAACAATTCACCGTATTCTTTCCTAGGGTTGCATCCTTAGAGTTTAAAATTGAGCACATTATAGTCTCCCTTGGGATGCAGTAAGGCAGAGCGTGTGGCCATGTATTTCAAGCTCATGTGGACATTCTGACTACCGTGAGCTCAGAAAAGCGCCTCCCCTTCTACTAGTCCAAATACCAGCTGCACTGTCTTGCTTTCCTTCTGTGTGATGCTCAGATAGACAAAACACTAACTTACATTAAGGTGCTCGTATTATGGCACCACGACGAGGATGCAAGACCTCTAAAGACTTTGCAAGTAATGGATCAATTTTCCTATGAAACTCTATTGTTTATGTTTGCAGAACAGTATTTCCCTTCATCTGATCTTTTCCATGTAAACAGAAACATGCCTTAGATTATATATTTGAAAGACATGTTCACTGTGACAAGAGTTTGAATTAACCCTGCTACTGCTGTCAGAGAGAGGTTACACGTAGCTAATAGCACAGCACGGCCCAGACTTATTAATTCAGGATTTGCTACAGACATTTGGTTTTAAAATTGAAATTAAAAATGCATATTCATAGAGTCTGGTCTTTCAAATATATACCCATGTAACCTTGTTTACAAGAAAATGCAAGTGAGAACATTTATGATGGATTTAGAAAACTAAGCAAATGCTTAAATTATTTCAAGTCAAAGGAATATGAAGCATATTTAAACACTGAACTGAATATCAAATGTAAACTTATAATTGATAAGTGGACTACATATGCATTCCTGTTTCAGACTTATAGGACCACGATTGGTATATACAGTCCCTTCTCCTACAGACTTTCCAAGGCAAGAACTGTGCTTTACTGTTTCTGTATAGCCCTTGGTTATATTTTGACTACAGTACTATTATTATAATAAATAATAGCAAAACAGAGAGGAAGTAATAAAAAACAACAACAAAAAAAGCTCCTAATAGAACCACTTATTGACTTCATTAATAGCCTAAATGCTTAAAGGTTTTATATTACAAACTGTGCAGCACAGAGACATCTACACATATCCTAATTAACAGCAATCACACACACTAATAGTATAACCTACTGCTTAAGTAAATGAACATCCTTGCCCCCTGCTGCCTTGAAGGGCTGATAGGCATGCGCTCTATTGACAAAGTAAGCTAATTTACTGAGTGATTGTCCAAGAGGGAACTGCTGTTTATTTGTAGAGTTTTTCCCATTGAACTCATAGGGCAAACAACACGCTTAAATTGTTAATTAAAATATCAACAGCTAAATGTAAATACTATGGTTTCTGCAACTACAGTGACACATATTTATTTAGCAAGAAAGAAATACACATGGTGGATTCCTGTTTTAAGAAATGCTGTAAATCAAATAATGCTACTACCAGGGGAAGTGAAGGGACCCTTCTTCTCTCTGTTTCTCCAGTAATCACTGTCAGGGGTTACAAACCGTAAAGAGCCCAGAGACTTACAGACCCATACAGGCTTTAATACCACTTCACAGTTTATTTGAAGATACCTTACTGAAAAATAATGAGGCAGGCTGCTGCTGGCAGACGTAAAGTCTGAATGACACACGATGATACAAACTTTTCTGGGATTTTCAACTTACAAACTAAAGGCTCGCTTGAGTCTGCGTTTTCTTTGGCTGAATACTGAACCTCTTCTCCCTGGCTTAGCAGGATAATGAACAAGCAAGATCAAATAATATTTAAATGGTCAAGGCAACAAAACCTTCTACTTCACTCTGCAAAGCAAATATTGGAACGTGCGGAAATGTTTCGGAAATCATGTTGTTTTAGGAAAGAAACTGGTCTGAAGAAGAAAAAGAAAATACAGCCTAACAGTAGAAGGTTAATTTATTGATGAAATACCAAGTGAGCACACACTACTCAACTGTTTTAGCATGTGCTCCTCTCAAATGCCTTTGGTGAAGCTCTTCTATTTAATTAAAAAGCTACATATTGGAATATTGACCCAAACTTGGGTGCTTCTTTTTTTTCTTCCGAGTGTTTCAAATTATAGACTGTTATGCACTTCTCCAGAGAGAGATAATGAAAACATAATTATTTGTAAAAGTGATAGTTTCAATAGGAGGATTAGAAATTGGACCTCAAAGGCAACACAGATACTTGCACAACTAGACCAGCAGATACACTGAGAACAATGCCAACTTCCTCTTCTTAGATTTCTATTTCTCAATTTAATAATTTCCAAATCCCTTCTTCTGAAATTATCAAAATTAAAACAAAATGTTGTGTATCATGTCAACTTAAGTGTCTTGTCTTACCAAAAACAATTTTTGCCAGCTGATCAGAAATAATTTGAAAAAACCTTTCAGGACACATAAAACACATCCACAAACAAATAAAACCCTCTACCTGAAGCTAACAATTACCTTTCCATAAATCAAGAAAACAATGCTCTCTTTTTAGATATTAGATTAATGTCTACAAAGGAAGAAATAATCTGTTAGCTTTCATACAAATTTCTCGACTACACTTACTTTGTCACTCCAGAGTAACTGTCGCGCTCTCTACGCACTTTAATCTTTAAGTGCATGAAAGACAAATCTCACTTCATGTTATTGCAACGAATTATGATCCTCTGAGGTGGTGTTTCCAGAAAAGGGCCTTTAATGTGGTTTCTGTGCCAATCCATCAGTCCAACCTTATTAGACTTCTAGAAAAGTGTAAAGCCTGTAAAACTACAGCCCTAAATTACAGATTACACAAACCAAAGAGGGCACCGTGAGGAACTTCAGATTGTTTTCTTTATACTGATAAGCAGTGTATATCTTTAGAGAAGAAAAATAAGTATATTAAATGCCATTTTACTAACATTTGAGTAAAATATCAGAAGATGAAAATTAATGTTGAAAATTATTAAATCAAGTACAAAGCATTAAAAATAAAAAACAAAAAGCAACAAGACAATCCTCTCAGATTATGCATACTAGCATTTACTGCTAAAGAAAGTGATTTGTAGTCACTGCAGATACTGCTTTGAAAATCCCACTTCTGGGCTTCGGGGCAGCCAAAAAGAATGCCTAGAATTATTAAAAAGCAAATTTGGAACAAACACTAAATACAATATTATACTGTGCATAAATTCATGATGGAACTATCTCAGATCTCCCATCTTAAAAAAGAGCATAAGAATGCGTGCCACAGATTTCATGGGAGAAAAAATCAAGTGACTCAAAGTTTTCATCTTGGAAAAGATGACATAAAGGAAATGTGAAACAGGTCTACAAAATCATGCAGAGTAAACAGAACGTAAAGAAAGGTTATTCACTATTCCTCATGAAATAGGTACTAGAAGGAAATGCAAAGAAATGCTCACACAGCAAGTTTAAAATGGGCAAACACCAAATTCATATTTGAAACTGTGAAGTTAACTGCCACACAATGGCATGGGGGCCAAAGTACAAAAGGGTTAAAAAACGCTTCCATGAATTCATGATATATTGATAGCTATTAACCATGATGGACAGAATTCAAATTCCAGCTCAGGAAGCTGCAGAGTACCAGCTGCCTGTGAAGTGCACCAAAGAAAGCACCGTTCCCTCCTCGCTCTTCTTTCCTGAGGAGTCTGCTACAGACACCCACTGCGGGAGAGTGGCTGCGGAGTTAGCTGGACCTTCAGGCTGAACCACTGCTGCCAGCCTTACCTTCCTAGATTGCATCTCCACACACCCATTCTATCACAATTGGAACAGTCTAGGGCTTGGTATGTGATGCATTTGCAAATGAAAGGCCTCATTTTGCGGGGGGTCTCGCAAACAAATTTTTGCAAATTTTCATCTAATACTGTTAACTTTTGGAGATGGGAACGTGTGGATTTAGATAGCAGTACTCAGTTGAAGCTATCGTTTTACACCTCTGTGAATGATTTCCATTCGGATTACACACATTTTCATGACATAATCTAACCTCTGGATAAAAAAAAACCTACCAAAACCACAAGCAAACCCCACAGCTACCTCTGGATAGATCTGAGATTCAATACAAGTCATTGCTCTAACCATCATGTACAGATGGACCTCACAGCTTCAACTTGCATCTGGTAACTAATTTGTACAGTCTCAGAATACTATTGTTATATGTAACAAATTCCATGTTGATAGGTTACACGCTTCTGAAGAAACAGCTGCATCAGACATATTTTGTTTCCCCATAGGCTAGAAAGTATCTGGTGACACACTAGATTTCCCAGTTCTTTAGTACTTAACAGATCAAGTGAACTCCATTTTGACGATGTTTGCATGAGTAATGGTGAGTGACATCTGAATTACAAATAGGTCTGCATTGTAATTGAATCACTGTGCAGACAGAAGTGGAGTTCCAAGATTTGCACACTTAAGGGAAAGAAAAGGAAGTATTTTTTTTAATCACAAACTTTATTAATCACTTGTCAGAGATGTAACCATAGCAGCTATTAATCATTCACATACAAGAGCGTTCCTGTTGGCTTGCTAGCCCAGGTATAAATTATCATGTCAAAGATTAACCCATTTTGTTTCATTAATACTTTGTTTTATTTCCTTCCACCCCCCATTTTCTCTTGCAGAAAAGGCTTGAATTGTCTTTTTGGACAACTGGAGCCTGAATGATTAATCATAGTGACAGAGGGTTGACCACAAGGTCAACAAACAATGAATAAAAACATAAGACACGGGTTCATTCCAGGTTATACTCATGTTTCATTTCAGAAGTGAGAGAACAGCAGGCTCTTTTCTTCAGAAATTACTGCCTAATAGTCAGAAGGCAACCTTAACACAATGCATGTGCGGTTACTTCCCACAAAAAACCCAGAGCCATTTGTTATCAGAGTTGCTGTGTAGGCCACCCAATCTGGTGGAACAACACACTTCAGCAATTTCAAAGCACAGTTAAATGCTGATGTCTCCAGGGCTTTGACTACTGCAAACAAAGCCAGCAAGCGAGCTACAGCAGCTTTCCCTGAAGTGTGATACAGGATCATAAATACAGCGTGATGGCTATTAAGCTCATAAGTTGTAGTCAGAAGATCTTATAATCAAAAGTCCTCAGGGTTGTACTACTAGAAATAAAAGAACTGTGAAAGAAAAACAAAAAGTACAGAATTGGACATTACTGATTGACTAATTAAAAGTCTTATGAAAGCTTCCAGCAATTCTTAGGAAAAAAACAGGAGGCAAATTACATTGCATGTGTGAAAAGAGTAGATTTTTACAATATTTTAACAAATGCCATTTTTTAATACATCGGTTTCTGAGGCCAAGTATTTAGTGACAGGCAGAATAGGGTCTAGTTCTGGTAAAAATCAAACAACAACAACAACAAAATCAATGCCTATAAGTACCTAAAGGGTGGGTTGAAGGAGGAGGGAGCCAGACTCTTTTCAGCGGTTGCCACTGAGAGGACGAGGGGCAACGGGCACAAGTTGGAACATAAGAGGTTCCACTCAAATATGAGAAAAAACTACTGCACAGTGAGGGTGCCAGAGCCCTGGAACAGGCTGCCCAGGGAGGTTGTGGAGTCCCCTTCTTTGGAGATTTTCAAAACCCACCTGGATGCAGTCCTGAGTAACATGCTCTAGCTCTGGGCAGTCCTGCTTCAGCAGGGGAGTTGGACTAGATGATCTCTATGGTCCCTTCCACTCTAAAAAATTCAGTGAAATGCAGTGAAAAAAAGCTATTCCCTCCTCAGTGAAGTTTAAAGGAAGCCTTCAGTTTGATGGCCATGAGAAAATTTTCTTCTGTTGCATTGCAAGTCCAACAGTGATATTGAAAGCCTATCAGAACAATCTTATCAAATAACTCAAAATCTCAAGCAAGTTTTCAAGGCCTAATTTGCAAGAGTAAAGGCCTAAAGATGGATGCTCATCCAAAACTCTCCAAGAGATGAAACTCCGTAAAAAGTTCTTTAATACCCTTCATTTCTGTGGTGACACCTCACTTTTTTTTTTTTTTAAATGCTCTGCGAAATGAAATGGGAAAAATCAATGAGAAAGTCTTCAGGTGAGCACAAAAACAATGGGAAAACACTCAGACAATATGGACTGTTTTTCTATGTCTTTCATACGTAATCTACGCTGATGGACAAAATAGCTACCCTGTGACATAGGATCACTGTAAACAGTGATCCTTTCTCCAAAGTAATTATTTTTTCAACAGACTTAAAAACTCATCTACGTATCTAAATTTTCAGAGCTCAATCTGAAAAAAAGTGAGGAAAAGATTGCTCACACAATTGCCTCTTGCTAATTTAAGCTGGTCTTCGGAGTTAATTTTTTAAGATACTAGAATTATGTGAATAGAAAGGGAGTTCATATTTTAACTCCTTTTTTGCCTAGTATTTCAGTTGGACTGAGATGTATCAAAAAAAATATGGAATAAGATAAACACGTTGTAACTTTAGAAATCAGCTGAATTCCTTAATGCAGCATTACACTAAGCAGAGTATTGGTACAAATGTTACTTGTACTCTGACTTCATTTCTCTAATGCCACTATCAGTGTCCAACCACGCAGCAGAGACCAAAATGTTTATCAAATCTGTCAATCTTTGAACATTACCAAGCGCCTGGGTAGCATTTTCTAGCTCTAAATCTCCAAGCACATTACAAATATCAGCATCAGCATTCCCACCTTAGAACACAGAAACACAGGTGAAGAGAAGTGCCCGACCAGCAGAGCTAGGAACCAAACCAAAGAGATCTAAATGCTGAGGTGCATTTTATTCTGCACAGCCCCTTTTCCTCATGATACAAACCACAGACACCTTTGAACTGCAATTTGGTTCACTCACCAGTATTCTCAGCAAAGGGGAGCAATGCAAGGACTACAATGGTACAGTTTATACCACACGCAATACTGACATATCAAATAAAACTGCAAGCATTCTCCAGTATGTGGATTTCTTGGAACACAAGCTTATAAATCCTCATTTTTTTTTTAATCCCGCTGCAAACGAGCATTTCTTCAAAACCAAACCAGCTGATAAATACTGAAACAATTTCACTAATAGAATACAAATTTTGCAACACAAAATATTAACTTGAATATATTTCAGTAAATGACAATTCAAAACACACAAGTTACTCTGAAAATTTCTGTAACTGAAATGAATTTCAATCAGCTCACTCTGAAGTGTTTTTCTAATCACTTCATTTTTCTTTGTTTCATAACTCCCACAATTACCATGAGTCTTTCCAAGGAGGCAATTTTTGGCAACCAGTTAAACGCAGGACTCAGGAAAGATCTCTATATACAATCTGCCTGATCTAGCTCGTCACCTGAGAGGATAAATAGGATTTACACTGGTCTGTAGGCATTAACTCTGTGAGCTTTAAAATCCAACCTCTTCTCAGAGTGATTGCCTGCCCAGCTCCCCTGAAGTACACTGCCTTCCTTTGAAATGCCGAGACTTCTGATCACCACAAGAGCTGTGCAAATAGAGGGTTCCATAAAAAGTAAAGATTTTTTTTATTTGGTTTGGACATTCAAGTCCAGCATAAAATTGATATTATTTTCCCCGCACTCAAGCTCAGCAAAATTAACATGAAATTATTTTACCTTGAAAAGAAGTGGCTAGTTTAATTCCAGATAATATGCTTTTATTTTCAAAGTTTTCCCCTTTTAGAAGGTCAATTAATAATAAAAAAAGACTGGCAATGAAAACCCATGAGCTTTAACAACTTTTCAGTAAAAACAATACAATACAGTATATAAAACCCATACTATATAGTCACTGATACTTAAATAACTTTATCTTTTGGGCAAATAACATACTCCTTGGAAAATATAATTTAGTTTTCCTTAATATATATTATTTTAATAACAAAGAACTACTCAGGATGTTATTTTCACTACCTTTCTCAGAGAAACTTCTGGTTTTAAATTCATTCTGTGAAATGTGAGGCTTTGATCTCCAGCATGATTACTCTGCGTTAATATTTAGTATATTTCCTAACATAATGAGACAAACGGTGTTGCTGTAAAAAGATGCAGGTTTTAATCACACATTGGAAGGAAGTGCGAGGTCAATGTTTTCTATTCTTCTATGCCCTTATGCAATTTTCCCCAGGTTTAAAATAGAATTGAAAAGGGTTTAAGTACAAGTGACGTTTAATTCTGAGCCCTGAAGCCTAATGAATAATTATTAGCCGTTTGTTTAAACTAATTGTTTTGCACACCAGTTGATTGGTGGTTTTTATATACATTTTTAGACACAAACAGAGAGTTAAGACAGCAGGGAATATTCATTCTCAACGGCACTTGGGCACCTGTCTTTAAAAATATCCTTTCATATTATTGATGACGTGAACCTGAAATTAACAAGGAAAGATTTCACGAAGCTTTGGTCTGGGGAAGGGAAGGATTTCTATCTTGAGAACTTCGTATGAAAAGTCTCATGATGCTTTCTCAGATCTGTGCTCAGAAACTGCATGAACATTTAGGTGATGTTCATACACATATCTCTCAACATGCTTCTAAGATGACAGCACTTAAGCTGTATCCATCAGCCTTACGCAGGATGTCCACGTGGGAGGTAAGACTGCCATTTGCAACCCTGCAAGAATCTATTTTGGAAGCCAAAGCTTTAGGATATGCCCAGCTGCTATTTGGAGGTAAATACTTTTCCCATTTAGAGGGAGAGGTTAAGAAATGTTGGTCAACAGAAAACATTAGTATGGCCTCCAAGACAGTTGGGGTGGCGATAGCTCTTGCTAAAATGATATAATGCACTTTGTGGACCCCATCTAGGCGGAGCCAGCAAGTTAGAAAATGTTCAGCAAAAGAATCTGTTGCCCCTTGATCACTTCTCACAGTTCCTACTCACAAATGCCTCATGGAGAAAGGATTGCTCATTCCTTATTTATCCTGAAAAGAATGCAGAAGTCCTGGGATTTATGGTGGATCTAAGAGTGCTCAAATCCAAAACCTACTACAGTGAAAGATCACCCTCTCTCTGCTTATCCTTAGTGGTGTTTCAAGTATTGATTGACTTGACTTATGAGATCACACCATGTATTGACTATCCCTTCATTTACTATCATGTTTTGAAAAAAAGACAGATGATTTACAAAAAAAAACAACCAACCAAGTTCTGAATAGTTCTGAACAAGCTCCATATAAACATTCTAAACATTTGACTTGGGGAAGTCAAAATACACCAGACATAAAATGTATCTTCAACCCTTAAAAAGCTCTCTTGCACCTATTTTACCAAATTATTCATTATAATGTTTCCATATTCTGTTGATCACTATGGAACATTGAATTTATCTCATTCTAGCAACAGAGGAAATAGATAATGATACATCAAACCAGTTGTGAAAACCGGAGCAGTTACACAAAGCAAACAAACAAAATTAAACCAATTTTAGTTGTCTTGTGCAAGGTTACAAGGTGCAGAGTATGAGCTATAAAACAAAAGCTGTTCCCAGTGGTAGCTGATACCTACTTGTCAAAAAGCCTGTTCAAATTAAAAACTACAAGGCCTGGAGGTTTACCTAGAAAAAGTGAAAGCATTTCCAAGTCTTTTCTTGAAAATCAGCAGTGTTGCATTGGGAGCATCGGTCTTTGGAAGACCTTCTGTCCTGTATTAAGCCACAGGTGTAAGCAAAATTGAAGAGGCTGCCTCAGGAGAAGCATAAACATTATATTACACAGGATGACATTCGTAATTCAGATGATAGCATAAAATCCTAATTTATTCAGAAAATGACATTTTATTTAGCGTAGCTCTGCAATTTGAAAACGTACCGAAGACACATCAATACAAATTTCTTGCTAAGAAAAGGTATAAGAATCTGACATTGCTGTCTGCTGCCAACAAACCACTTTCAGCATTCCCACAGGATTTCACAAGCAGCAATGTGTTTGAAAACAAGAGGGAAGTCCTTTATAATGAAATGCCCATTCATTTTTCATGTTACACTGTTCTGCCCATTCTTTCCTTCTCTCATATATCATGCTTTTAACAACACAGGTTTTTTGCCACTGCTCCATTAGCTTGGTATCCTTTTTCAAACTGTTGTCAACTTGTTATTTTTCAGCGGTTGACAACCTGCCTATGAAGTGCTGTACCTGGAGGAATATTGTTTTCCAGATTCCTATAGAGATTACATAGGAATAATTTAGCAATGTACCACTGAACTATTAGAAATTCTGTATGAATAACAATTGAAACAATGAATTTCTATTTTAATTGTTCTCCTAAATAAAGCCTGTCAGAAAACATCAACAAGTTTTCACTGAAAAATCTAGTTCCCTTAAAAAGAAGACATATTGGGTGATCGTTTCAAATTTCATCCTAGAAGTCTTGGAAGTACTGAAGAACCTTCTGATACTTTAAAGAGAGGTGAAGCTCATTTGCATTTTTGATTCAATTATTTTATATTATGTATACAATATAGATAAAGTAAAATTTAAATAGGAAGACTTTTTTTTTATAGAAATAAAAATCTAAACTCTTAAAAATACTTTTTCCCAAGAGATTGCTTTGCAAATTTGAAATATTAAATATTTTACTTTTTTCAAGTTAGTATTTAAAAAAAATTATAAATATACATTTTTTCCACATATTTGGAATATGTATCTTCATCATAGGTCAAAGTCTTTGGCTGGAGTAAATGTGTAACAGTAAGAAGAACGGAACACACAATATTAAAAAAATAAAAAAAGAGTGAAGTGACCTTAAGTATGCGATGTTGCAGATGTTGTCTAGCAACTGCTAGACAATGAGTGACAATGTATGAATGAGATGTCCACGGTAAAAATACCCAGAATTCACCTCAGTCCTATATTACTCTTAAGATACCCTGTATGGGGATTTTCCATGGATGAAGAAGTCTGGAGTCCCACATCGCATAGCTGCACAGCTCCACTCTACCCTTTATCTGTGTCTACATATGATTTTTATTTTTTTTTAGGTAAACATAATTACGTAAACAATATATACAAGATAGAACTATACTTGTTCAATGAGAATTAAAACCAGAGCAGATGAAAATTTTAGAACTGTAACAAATTGTAGTAATAATTTATTCCTTCGGCACAAAGCCTAAACGACTGCATGCAATAAAAGTGTCTAACTCTTTAGTGACATTAAATTTGAGATTTTATGAGAATGCTCAGTATATACACAGTACTTGGAACGTTTTGTTGTTTTCCTGTCTAAAGCTCTTAATTTTACACTTTTCTACACAACCAGCACTGAGTAGGGATAAACATCCTCTCTCTAACGGCAATACAACTCCTGTATCTATTCCCCAATGCAAGGTGCAACTAGAGTTTCTAGAAAAATAGATGAAAAGAATGTATTATATCAACACTGTCAAAAGATATGACTATCTCAATTACTGTTTCTGAAATTACATGTAACTATAATTTCTGCAACTATAAATATTTACACCTATATGCTTTGCATTTTTTACTTGCCTCCATGCAGAGGGCCTCAAAGAGGGCACATTATCAAGAGATGTTAGAGGGGGGAGCCACAGCTGGGGCTTTAGCGATGATTACTACAGGTGCTGTGAAGCCACCTCTATTAAAAATTTTTCACAGGGTACAACATGTCTTCCACAAGAGAAGAATCTAATTTCCTGTCCTACTCTTCTCTCTTCCCTAGATCATATTTAGATGGAACGGAAATCTCGATTCCTAGTTTCTCTGCAGCAAGGAAGAGAAGCACCCAGGAGTTCCAGCAGCAGGACCCTCAGAGTACGGGCTCTGCTGATTCAAACTCCTCTTCTGGCACCCAAGAACTGACCCGAACTCTATCTACCAGCACAAAACCCCTCTTGAAAAGCTTTCTCTTTTTCTTTTTTGTTTTTTATAGCCACACATATTTATGAAAGAGTCTAAAATGAAAAGCAAAATACTCTCAGGCAAATCCCCTTTTCTAAGCAATTTGCATTTTCCCCTGAGAAACTTACATCTTTAAAAATTTCTAAGCAGTTACAATGCTATTCCCAATCACTGTTCTAGTTACTCGAGCTCAGGAGGGCTACTGAGGAAGTCACTGTTACTTGGAGCATTTCCTGGTCTTTTTTTCTTACCTTTTTTTTTAAAGTAACCATACCAGATGACTGTAAGGTTCCCTTATGTCAAATGTGTTTTCTCTTTTTTACAGAATTCTCTTTCTTATTTTCATTCTCTTTGTTGAACAGTAAAAGAAAAATATTTTTTAAAAATCAGAGTATTTGATCAGCCCTGGATAGCTGGCAGTGCACTTCCCCAGGAGCATAAGGGGGAAAAACCAGCTGTATGACAGTCTTAAGTTTTCTGTTTGACTTCTGCTATTTAAATACCAGAAATGATCATCACACTCCAGCAGGGTGACCCAGCTGGGACATTCCAAGTGACTTACAAGCAAAAGATCATCTTTATTTGGTGTAGTTTCTTTCTGAACTAACTGCTTTTAAGCCTTCTGAAAACAGAGCTGACTGATTTTTCAGTTTAGAAACTTCCATGACTAAAACAAAATCTTGCAAATTTTTGGAGAGAGTAGGACCACATGATCTAGAGAGAGAGCAAGCTGTGGGAAGGGGACTGGTATAGTCAGAAGAGAAGGCTTTGGGCAGACCAGAGGGCACTGTGCCAGCCCACAGCCACAGGGGAGACGGAGCCAGGCTCTTCAGTGAGCTGGGTGGTGTGAGAACGACAAGAGCCATTACCTGACTCAAGGGAGGTTCCAACAGAACATAAACAAGTTCACCATGATAGTAATTAAGCACTGGACCAGGTTTAAACAGCAAGGCTGTGGAATCACCATCCCTAGAGGTATTGTAAACTTGGCAGTCCTGAATCCTGAGCAATCCAGTCTGGATTGAGCACCGACACTGCTTTGAGCAGAACATTGCACTAGAGGCTCCATGAGGTGTTTCCAGCAGATCCATGATTCTGTGAGTAGTAGTAGAAGATGAAACAATCCAACTTCTCCATATCCCAGAAAAACAAAAAATGAAGTAAGAATTTTTTATTTGCTTCTTATAAAAAATGCAGTCACATTGTACTGAATAAGAAATAGTTGACATTACACAAACTTTGAAAAAGTTTCTGCAGCTATTTTGAAATGTCATGAATTTTGAAGGAGGCAAGGCTTAAAACTGGATTTGTATAGAGCAGCTTGCCTAACTGACTGTTACCAGAACCTACTCCTTAGTTTTCAGCATCTTGCATTTAATTTTTTCTGAAGAAGTAATTCTTCACCCATCTAATTGTATGAAAAAACCTTGGGAAAGTCAAACTAATGGAATGACCTCTGCTGACTTCGACTTGCGGTTGAAGCACTAATTAAGGGAACAGTACACAGAAACACACCATTCCCCTTTTCTCTTGATTTGAGCTCTATTCATTTATAAGAAAAAACCACTTCATTGTCAAACCCACACACATAATAAAATACGGCCCTAAACAAGCCAAACTTCAAGAAGGAAGTCAATGGCTCTTCCACTGCAGGAAGCTACCAGCCATCCTGCATTGTAAAGTGATAAACGAGCAGGGTTTCTGGGATGTCCCAGCTCACATTAACTCAAATAAAATCAAACCCATCAATGCTGGTGAGGTGTGCATATCTGCAGTCATGACTGTGCTTCTCTTTAAATAACACTTAAAGAAATACAGCTAAACATTGTGCTACAGCCACAGTTTCTGCTCCTTCATCACAAGAGTGCTCTGTTTGTAAGCACCTTTTATTCTTCAGAGCCACAGAATATAACCATACAATCTCATTCCTAGACTGACGTGAAACATACACTGAAATACGACCGGTGTCACAAGAAATTTAATGTTTTTACTACAAACAAATCCTCTGTCAAAAATATATTCCACAGCAGTAGCATAAGGAATAACAAAATACAGAAATGCATGAAAAAATTAACCAGTACTACTTTTAAAAATAGCTGATTAATCATTTGCTTAAAAAGAAAAAACAAACACCCCAAAACCAAAAAAAGTATTGCAGTTCAAAAATATGTATGCCAGAGGACTCTGTTTGCAGGAATCCTGCTGGGGGCAAGAACTGACTGGTAGGTGGGGCTGGCAAGTTTAAGCACCTTAATACTGGGTTGCCACAGAGGAAAAAAAGGAAAGTATTATGTCACCGTTTTCAGAGGTCTAAATTTAGAGAGTTTCTAAAGCTGTCAGTTATCATCCTGTTTTTGATGCAGCATGCTGGGTCCTGGTTGCTCAAATTTCTCCCTACCAGTTTTACATAAATGCCTTTAAAATAGAAGTTATCAGTGCATGAAGGACACTGAATCCCACTGACTTCTAGTTTCCTAGAAGTACAAGGCTGGTTAAGAATAAATTTGGAACTTTCTCAGAATTACAGGAGGGAAGGGAGGAAGAAGCAAGTGAAGTACAGATGTGTTCTCAAAGATATCCAGAGTTGGCAAGAGAATGGAACTTACCTCCTGTAAATACATCATCAAACACTACTACTGTCTAAGAGCACAGTCTCATTGATATCACCGTTAATATAAGCTAAGGACTCGGACAGCTAGGCTAACAAACATATTTAAAAAAATAATTTCCCAGCCCTCTTACTGAAATGTCCAAGTTCCAAGGAGTAAAAATGATGTAATTTGTAATGCAGACCAGTAATTACAACTCCAGTAGTTTACTACTCTAATAAATACAAAGTGCTAAGAAGTGCTAATCTGGACTTACTCATTCAATTTCTCCCATCACCCCAGTCCACTGCAAACAAGTCTGAAATCAATATTAGCAAAACTGTCTTTGTGGGATCAGGTTCAGTTCTGCTGATGTACTATTATATCTTAATTTTCCTAGACACAAAATCCAACATAATTAGACATACTCTGGAGAAATTGTTTCATTTATTCCCTTACTGTCATTAGTATTGAGATCATGGGGAAAAAAGAACAGCAACCTGCACAGCAGTGCAGTAAACAATTTACCATGGTTGCCTTCTAGCAATGTCATTTATTATTGTTTGAGAAGGCTCAAGCCAGTTCATACCAGTTAACAAAATATTTCAGCCAACCTAAAATGATACTCCTCCAGGGCTTTCACAAAAAAAAATAATAATTGTTTGAATTCAACAATTACCATGTGTATTTTCTGTATTGCTCTACAGAGCTATGCATTCTTTCATGAAAATGAATCAACCATTAAGCATTTATTGTAAAACACTAATCAGTAACCATACTTTCCATTAATAACTCAAAAGCATAATAAAAGTTGGCAATAAAATCCCCATCAGTTGATATCAGCCTTTTATTTTCTTGTGCTTACCATTTTAAAGAAGATGATTCACATTTTCTAAAATACTTTGTATCGCATCAAGAAAAAGTATTTGAAATAATGCATTTGGAAAGCAGTACCAGAAAAGATTTTGATTCATACTGGAACAGACGCCCATTTTTCAGAAGAAAATGATAGAATGTTTCTAGAGAATCTAATAAAAGGTTATTATGAATGACTGATAGACCAAAAAGCTTGTTTTTAATGCTACAGTCAAAAGGCATGTTTAACCTGATAACCAAAAGATTTTTTTTTCCTAACTTTTCTATTTTTCCTGAACTACAGGATAAGTGCCCTTTCTGTGGGGACAGCTGAACAGCTTCATGGTAGAACCTTCCTTCTGCACAGGTCAAAGTTTGGCCATCTTCACAACATAATTGTAAGAAAATCAGACAAAGCTCACTTGACTAAAGCATTTTGCCCATTTTGTTTTGCTACATATATATGTGTGTGTGTGTATATATATATCTGTCTAAGTTTTTTTCCATACCATGTTTCCCCAATCAGATGTACAGGAAATACCACAAAGACTTTACTCATGATCAATTACCGTGTCACTTATGCATGTGCAATCTGTAATAGATAAGAAGTTTTTGGCTTGAATGAGGTATTTTTTTCAGTTTATGGAAACTAAGGTTTCCAGCGTAGGTACAGGCTCCCTTAGCGTGGGGAGGGAGGTTACAGATGTAAATAGCTTGCCTTTCTCAAGCATCTTTTGTAAATTCCCTGGGAGGAGTTCACAAGGCTCCCTGAGGCCAATATAGCACAGCATTTTATGTTCTTTGTACAAGAAAGTTAAATGTGTGAATATTTGAAGGATCATGGAAACTAAACTCTCATCGTTACCAATAAAACAGACTTTAAAATACATCAGACTGCTCAAGTCACGCCAGTACCAGCTCTACCATTCTGATCAGACTTCAAATGGAGAAGCCCATAGGATAGAAGAGAGCATTTCACTATACACTGTGACTACGTGAAGGTAAAATGAAGGTAAAAGACTAAACAGGCAAGATCCTCAACATCCTAGACTGCCCAAATCTCTGCATGATAAGACATAAGCAGTAAGGTACAGGCAAAACCCAAGACAGCCTGTAAGTACTTGCAGCAGAGCCAGACCCACAGCTGACATGCTTTGGTCTTCGGTCCCTTCAGTTCTACACAGCAGGGGTAAGATTTTAGGCCTGCACAATTATTAACAACTGACCAAGTTCAGAAGCACTCCTTGATTAGTTTGTTGCATCAAAGCCAACACATTTTTGTAGTGACTCAGGACTACAGGACTGCTGCTTGGATCCTTGTAGACAGATGCAAAAGCCCCATTTTTCTAACAGCCTCCCTCATTAGATAAAATTACAGTACTCTGTGACTAAAAAGAATTCTGGTAATAAAAATCAATCAACTCTTCCAGGTCTGGATTAGAGTTACTGCCACTCTCAACCTTGGCCTTAATATTTTGAAAGAGTCATTACTCTAGATTTACCTAAACATACTGGTGATAGACATTGTGAGCTAAATCACCCACACTGTCTCACTTCTCAAATGACACTGGCAGTTTTCACAGTGAGTATATACTTGGAAGAACACAATCTATCAATGTTGACTAAAAGCATCAATTAACATTACAAAAACCCCAATGCAATATTAGGTGTTACAGTGTGGTTGTTTTCCTTGAAAACAGAGAATTGTTAACAGCAACCTGTTTTTTTCTTACTCTATTCAAATAAATAAAGCCAGAATGAAGTAAATTCATTACTTGGATGACAGTGGACTAAGCAAAAAAAATCAATCACTCTCACAGGATTAAGTAGAGCTTCAAGTTGACCAAGGTTGCTTACCTTTGAGAAGAAACTATTTTCTAAGAGAGACAATCTCAAAGACTTAGAACAAGCAAGTTACTTTCAACTAAATGAAAGCAAGGTTTATATTTTATTGGATTTGTGTTTGCTATTTAATGTGGTAACAATGAAGCATAGCTAAACATTTAAATGAAATTAAATAGAAGGCATCTTTGATTTGCAGAAAGACAAACCAAGTGCAATTTTACTTTGAGCTAGAGGTATAATGTGGAGCGGGTGCCCTCAGAAAGCCTCTTTACAAGTCTCCTATTAGGTTGGTTTTAGTTAACTCAGTTTCTGGTTCTGAGGTTTTGGGTTATTCTCTTTTGAATGTATGACATTAAGATAACTGAGAGGAGCAGCACTTCCCCGCTGCCAGAGTTCTTCCAAATGGCTGGAACACTAGAAATACTCCTGCTGAAAACAGAAGCCATGACAAACGCCACGTGTCAGTGGTACTGCAAAACATACCACATCCCCACCATTTTCTTAGACACATGCATAGATACATGTCTGAACTTGCTAGTACACACTCATGGAAATGAAGAACCTATCTGGGCCAAAAATACCTTAAACCATTAAGCTTATAGTTGATAAAACCTTTCCGTTTCATAAAACATCTTTTTTTTTTTCCCCATCCATTTGTAAACTTTACAAGTCACTCATTGCAGGACTTTTCTTCTTTGCTTTAACATTCTGCAGATGATAGTACAAAGACAGAATATTCCACCCCATTTTCTCATAAGTTATCACACCCTGCTGTGTATGCAGCATTTTACAGCACCACTGTAGTCACAAACTGATACCTGGCAAGTGTTCTCCTCTATTTTAAAACATCATAAATATATACTGGGAAAATTCAACCAAATGAGCTTGCACACAATTCACACAGCAGCTCTCACATCAACAAAGCACCCTTCTATATAAAATATTTTTTGAGTTTATATAACATATCTTATACTTAAGATCGGCAAATTTCTCTTAAAAACTAAGTTGAACAGACCAGCAGGCAAGTTAGTTAAGTAAATGCAGTCTCCATTGCACACAGGCATTACACATGGGCTCAGGTTCACAGGCAGACTTGCACCTTAAAATAGGGAAACTTAAGGGTATTTAATTTCATTAGGATACTGTAGGATGATGCCAGCAGAAAACTGATAAGGAATCTTTAACTTGAAGGTGAATGAGTAAATAACCCAATAATGATTTCATATTTATTTGACAGCATAGGTATTTTTACTAGCCAGACACTGTCTTCAGATGAATCCTTAGAGGATTTCTAAATCTTCTTCAATTCATCAGTCTTTATCATCCTAACAAAACCATATTTGATTCATCTCTGATGTTAACCAGGCCAAATCTGATTCATTCACAAACAGCTGGTGCTTCCATGCTTTTCCATTTTCTTTCAATGATCATATGTCCTGGTGGGAATAATGTCTTAGCCAGATTTCTGAAATGAGTACATTCTTTCTCTCTTTCCCTCTCTCTCATGCATATTCAGAATTTGTATTTCAATGTGAAAATAGTACTTGGATTCAAGCACAAGAAATTTCTCACACTCAGACTTTGAACTGAGCTATTTTCTGGAATTGATGCTATTGGCCTACAGATGCTGGCAAAGCTTCATCACTGACCAGCAAGTCTCCAGCTTCATGCTTTTAAGAATCAAAACCACTTACTCTGCCCAGTTGTCACAAGGATACAAGGATGGACTGAGGAATCAGAAAATGCGAACAGTCTTTAATCTCTGGGGGAGAATTGTCATTTTCTGATATATTTGCACAACAGATTTAGACTGAGGATGATGAAAATCCCTATATTATAAAATAATAGTAAAAAAAATATCCTCTTCATTTCTGCTTCTGGTTTAGAATTACTGAATCTAGAAGAGCAGAAGAAAATATATTTTTTGACAGGAAGCTATGATTTGTTCTAAAACAGAACAGTGAAAATCCATTAGAGAATAGCCAGACTACCTTCTCTGCTGCTGTAATTAAGTGCTAACATCCTTAACCCAAGTCTGCAAGGCAAATGGTACTTAGTCATCAATGTGATTTGGAATGATGGATTTTTAAATATCCACGGTTGTGAGCAACTAAGGCTTTATTTAATCTATATCAGCAAGTCGTTTAGTGCAATCAATGCATTGCACCAGCTGGTAGCTCAGGTTCCTGCATGTGCACTGTATGTGCTTCACATGTCTTGTTCTGGAATAGATTCAGTCTTCTACCCTGGTACCATCCCTAAATAAACTACTAAGCAGCACACAAGGGGCCAATTTTTTGTTTGGACGTTTCTTTTATGAGCTAAAGTGCATTTTGTGCACCCACAGAAAGACGTTTCAAAATTTGTTTTCTTTGAGAAGAATCTGCTTTACGCTTCTAAATGCTTTATGGCTGTGGAGCAGTAAGTGGGGACAATATGGCACAAGCGAGAGCAATGAGCGCAGACACTCAAACCCTGCCATCGTTCTGAACTACAACGCTAATGAAGACACAGGCAGAGACAATTACTATCGAAGTGCTCTGCCAAATAAATAGCAACTAAAACTAGGTAGGAAGAATACGTGGAACTGTTGACAAGAAAAGAAGGTAGAGAAGCTGGCAGAGAAGGTTCAACCACCGGGATGCAGCCTGGGCAGCAGAGATCCAAGGGAACAGGGAAGCCCTGAGAGGGAGCAGAGCACACTAGAGGTTTTAACACATAGCTAGAAAATTGGCTGCTATTTTAACAATTGGACCTACTCCTAATTATACTGAACTCTGGCTGTATCATGAAAGTTTTAGTTATATGGATTAAGTTTAATAATATGAAACTACAATTCTACTACAATATGAAAGTACATCTGGAGTACTATGTCCAGCTCTGGGCTCCCCAGTTCCAGAAGGACAGGGAACTGCTGGAGAGGGCACAGCAAAGGGCCACAAAGATCATTAAGGGCTTGTAGCATCTCTCCTACGAGGAGAGGCTGAGGGACTTGTGTCTTTTTAGTCTTGAGAAGACTCAGGGGGGGATTTAATCAATGCATACAAATACTTAAAGGGAGGACGGGACTGGTCTTCTCTCAGTGGTGCCCAGTGACAGGACAAGAGGAAATGGGCACAAACTTGAGTATAAGAAGTTCCACCTAAATGTGAGAAAGAACTTCTTTACTGTGAGAGTGGTAGAGCACTGGAACAAGCTGCCCAGAGAGGTGGTGGAGTCTCCTTCTCTGGAGAAATTCCAGCCTGGACAAGTTCCTGTGCAACCTGCTCTGGGTGGACCTGCTCTGGCAGAGGGGTTGGACTAGATGATCTCCAGAGGTCCCTTCCAACCACATATGATTCTAAAATCAGGACTAGAAGAACAAACACTAGTTCAAGTTCTTAAAACTTTTTTCATCTGTTATGAACAGAGCTCTAATAGTCTATAACCAATTTAAATGTTACCCTGTATCTACAGCTAGGTATTTGTCTTCACTTAGACTTTTCTCTTCTTCTTGAACTAACAAAATCACAGGGATGAATGAACTTCTACCATGTCTAATGATAAATTAACATAAAGGTCTCAAGGTGCATACAGTGATCCCATATTAGAAGACAGCAAACCTACTGGCTCAGAAGAGGGTTTCATTTCTTTACAAGCAATTTCCAAAAGCAAATTCTCCCTTAGTTTCTTCACAACATGATACAGTAGTTGCCAATTCCAACTTCATCAGCATAGTACCCATTGCAGGTACCCTGCAAACCACCATCATAAAATAATGTGACTACACAGCAGTGCTCTTCTGTCTCTATTTTCATGTATTATGCAGACACGTATGCAGGTAGGGAAGTTGACTTTGAAATAACCTCTGAAGTTTCTGATTAGATGCTATTATTTTTCAGGAATATCAGAACTAAATTGAGTGTTGTGAACAGAAACCATGCAAATATGAAAGTTTGTAGGTAGGATATCTCCATGTTCATGACATTGTCCTGGCTTGTTTCCTGCAGAACAGCAGTGTTATGACACCGTAGAACAGCACGACAGTACCTCCTTGAGAGAAACAGTAAATTCACAACCAATGCTAGAGCAGAAGCAGAACAAACTCGCTATAAATTCTGAATATCATTAAACATGAGAGATACCAAAGTCTTGGTTCAGGAAGGAATATACACAGTAGGCATTTAAGAAATTTGGATGCAAGAATGAGGCTGCACTCCTTTATATTTCATTTAACTGCTTTATATTTCAAAGGCTGACAATTCTGGAGTTTTTTCTTTGTTATCCTTTCACAGGCAGTACTTACGGTTGGTGGTAGTCTAAGGCTTTGTACATAAGAATATATTAAAAAACGTAGCAAGTCAATGCGTCCTGATGAAAAAGTAATAAATATATGCTACAAGCCCTAGCAAGGGTTTAGCTGTTCCTCAGGTAGAGCTAAACTTAGCCCAGTAAAGCATTACTATATATCACATCTGCAAATGCCAATTTTTCAGTCCAGCCTGAGCCTTTCTCCCTATTTTCACATGCCCTGCTTGTAAGTAACAGCTGCCAGGATGCAGTTTGCATGAGGTTAATGCCTCAAGCTCTGCCTCTACATTTTTGTGTCCAAGCATAAGTAAATAAAGCAGCAGATCGTTCGGCTGTCAAATATGGTACCCAAACATGACTTGAATCACACCAACAGTGTTCACTCAGCACCACTCTTGCTCAAATGCTTGTATAAAGTCACCAACTCAACATCTTTCATGCTCATCCATATGGATCCATTTTCAAAGGCCACATAAGGTGAAACATTGTGACAGGGTTCCCTGTTAAGATCTAGGCAAGACACCTTTTCAGGAAATAGGTCTATGATGACTTAAAATGTTTTTAGAGGCTTTACTGTAGCAATTACTATAGTTCACTTGTTGGCAAATGCCTTCTCTGTTGTTAATCAGTTAGTCATTAACCTTCCTAATATCAAGTGTTGTCCCCATGAATTCCAAATATTTGAACAAGCCATATAAAGCAGACTACAGTGCTTATGCTGCAAGATAATGCTGCATTGTTTACAATACATACAATGACTCCATATGGACTGTCCTGGATTCTTACTATTATTTTATTTGCAGTTTTCCACCTTTATTTTATTCAACTTCATATTTTATGTAGATAATTGGCAGTGCAAAACCTGGAGGACAAACCTGATTTCAGGAGAGACCACAAATAGTAGAGTGGTAATTACACCAGACGTCAGGCATATTTATAATATATAGTGGTGGTAGTTCAGACTAAGATCACATCAGACTAAGATCTTACGTTGACCTACACAACATAATTCATAGCTCATGTACACAGACGAAATAATATGTATTTTACACTATTATTTCAAAATATAGGAAATTAACAGTGCACTAAGTTAATGCATACTAATATTCATTTGGGCACATCTGTATCATGCAACCTTTTTGCACGTTCTCTAGCTGCCGTCTCACTGTTCTTTGTAGCACTATAGGACCAATGTGTACATACTTGTATACCCCCTCCTTCTACTCTAAGGTCACATTGGCTGGGTATTGCTTCCTTCTGGCACATATATCTTCTTCTAGCTCAACAGGCTGTTTTCTTGGTAGCAATAATTATAACATATTACAAATTGAATGTGATGTTTATTTTATTCAGCTGAGAAGTTGGATGCACTCACTCTGAGCAGATGTAAGATTCCTAGCCCTCCCTTCTCTTTCCCAGCTACCACTTCTGGCCTTCAATCATGGCAGTCTCTCCTTTTTTTCATGTGCTCAAAAAGCAGTCTAGCTGAAAATACTATCATTGTAATGAAAATTTAATACTTGCCTACACTTGAAAGCATACAAGCCAAACACCTTAGGAGACTGGCTGATCCTTCTGGCATCACATTGCAGTAACACATTTTCCTCTGGGTATTCATATAGAGGCAATATAGAGGCCAGGTTTAACACAACAATGTCTCAATGACTGCATCTGCATTAGTGATTCCATGTGCGGGGGGCCTTCTCTTTGACACAAGCTTGCCTTGCATCTCCACTATTTGAGAGAGATGGGCTGTGAGTGGTACGTTCAGGATTGTGTTGCCTCATGCTGTAGCTGAGCACTTAGACACCTTATGTAGTGCTCCTCTTGCAACACGGACACAGCCAGGAATGGTGACTGGAGTGAAAAAAGACAATGTCATTATGAAGTGCTGGAACCATAATCATAGAGTCATAGAATGGTTAGAGTTGAAAGGGACCTTAAAGATCCTGTCCTTCCTCCTTTGCACCGTAGTCAGTAATGCCGAAAATCAAAAGGTTTACCTCTCCATGGGCTGCTAAATGTAATCTTTCTGCTTGCTCTTCATGTTCAGAAATCATACTTCTCTGTTGCATTCAGCTTACAAGGTGTTACATGAAAATATTCATTGCATATACTGCTAACACAGAACAATGTTCATTTTGATATTTGATCAATGAAATTTGAGAGTACCACTTTCCCTATCTGTTACAAGGTACACATCAGAATTAAAATAGCAACATCACCACTGAAAAAAAAAAAAAATCTTTCTGAAGTTGAAAGCAACGTGATTTTCCTGTAGTACAAGAGTATCCGTTTGGAAAAAAAAAAAACACCATCCATGTGGCAGAAATGCAAAAATGCTACCAATGTGTCAATAAAGCAAAAGAGTGAGAAAATGCAACACTTTTGAGAACTGAATGATGTTTGCACAATTCCATTTATTTCATTATGATCTTCATAAATTATTTCAGGGAAAATCAGCTTTACCATTACACGACAGAGCTGCTTTATCATTTCTACCATAGGTAACTATCTCTTTCCAGTCATGCAGGTATGAGACAAAATCTACTTGATGAATAGCACTCAGGGACATTTTGTTGGGATTACTTCTGACTTCTCTTCCTGTGCCTTGGCTGCTTTGATCAATAACACGTTCTTCAACATAAAGACAGCATCAAGGTGCGCAAATTAAAATGACAATTTGGCCTAAGTCATGTTTTCTCTTCTTCTCTCATATTCTGGTAATCCCAACCCTTCAATGCACTGCTGTGACATGTAACTCACCTCTATGCTGCTGCACAGCCACGAGTAGCCATTTGCACTAACTATATACTCTAGAATTTACCAAGTTCAGTGTGTACTGAGAGATTTATCTCTCTGGCCTCCAAAATTAAGGAATCCACATCAACGGAGCATCAAACTTAGGGGCTAAAAATTTGTTGTGTGTCATGAAACTTGGTAGTGAAACTTCAGCCATGGCACTGTTAGCTGAATGGTTGGACTTAATGATCTCAAGGATTTTTTCCGACCTAGAAGATTTTATGATTCTTTTTCCAAACATGAAGATTCTATGATTCCAGACCACACTTGACTGCATCTTTCTTTACCAAGATCAGTACTCAAGCACAACAGATAATCAAGTCCGCAACTAAAGTAGCAAACACTGTCAGGGATATTTGACCATGAAGAACAGAAGCATTCAACAACAACTGAGAAACCCTTGCCAAGCCAAAATGAGTGACTTCAGCAGGGATGAAAAGTAAAAGAACAGAAACACAAACTGGGACTGAGAGCCAGGACTCTCTGGTTACCTCTGCATTGCAGTTCCCAGGAAGTCCCAGCTCTCAGGCCTGGGATAACCTCATGCTCCTCCCATGCTGACAGAGATACTCCTCCACTCACTTCTATGACTCCTGACCATTAGTTTCTATGGGAATAAAATCAAAGTATTGGAGCAAGAATTGAGCTGTTGTCTGCTCCAGCCAGATGCCACTTGGGACGGTTAAAGAACACAGCCTGTAAGGAATGTCACTGGCATGCATCAGTCACTTAACCAAACCATGACAAATTCCTAATGTAAAGGCAGCAGAGATCATGAACATATGAACAACTTAGTGAAAAAAAAATCCCATGATAGCCTTTCCCTACTTTCTTCTGTGGCCCAAAATAAATTGCCTAGCAAGCTCGAGGGCTGGTCCAGTTTGTTAGAGAACTAATTTCCTGAAGTTAGCCTATGCATTGCTGAAAAGGACACAAATTATTTCCTTTTCCACTATTAAAAACACCATCAGGTATTGACAGCAATAACTTCTAGAACTCCCAGAAGCCATCCTTCCCGATAGGGAATTTAAAAGGAAAATCCTAAAGTTTCCTGGGAGATAACTATTTAGAAGCAGATGGTAAGAGATGCAACCTGTTTCAACGGACATGCAGTACTTCTTCACTCAGCATCTTAGCAGTTGACTGACACTTATGCTACTGCAGCCTGTAACTTTGCACTGCTTTGCTCAATTAAGAAAAAATGCATAACTTCGGAAAGTATTATCTAGTAGATGAAAAAAATAACAGCATTCGAAAGATTAAATTTGGTCAGAATTCCTCACTTTTTGTCAAACCTAAAGAGTACCAGCAATCATGAAAAATATTTTAAAGACCGAAGTATAAATGGTTTAGTTTGTGTTAAAACACTTCTGTTACACTGTACCAGGAGATTCTCAATCTACAAGTCTTGCATAAGTTTATAGTTGGAGTCATACGGTGCAGCAAATAACACAGACATTTTGCTGTTCACCAGGGAAATAAGAGAACGTGGTTATATCCACTGCCCAGCCTCCATGCTCTTTCCTGATCAGAAAGGTACTGCAGTAGGATGCTCAGGACAGCCTGCAGGAAGGGAAACCTCTCTAGAATTTTAATTAAAAGAAGAAATTGGCTCTCTGTTCCATGTAAGACTGATCTAATGAAATGTTAGTTAAAGAACAATTGTCACTTGGAAGAACCTGTACGTATTGAAGATTCAATTTGTTTTAAGATAATTCAGTTACTTCGGTCCCTTCTTTTTTTCCCTATCCCACCTCCAATAATACAAAGACAGAAGCAAAGGCCCCTGCAGTGTCTGTTACCTGACTCCACCTGTGCTGAAAGAGCACACGAAGGGTACTGTGCCAGGGAGATTCATCCTCTTCCCCGTTATCAAGACCCACAGCCTGCACACAGCACAGGTTTTTGCTTTCTAGTGCTGAGCATATTTGTGACAAGCAAAATTCCCCAGGAACTGGCTACAGAGGTAATCTGCAACTATCTGAAAGATAACTTGAGAAGGACAGCAGGTCTTTTAAAGTAGAAAACCTAAATAAAACTGGCACTAGCTTCCATCAAATCACAATGCTAGTGGAGACACAGTGGTAGTCTGATAAGCCTTAGATTAAGTTTATGGTATCGTTTGGTTTATTTTCTCTCAGGTTTACATGATCAATGAAAAAAAACATTTAATTCCGTATCAATTCATTAATGACACGAGTAGCAGACAAACTTGTCTTGATCAATTACTGATTTTATTTTCTTCTGTTAACACTATTGCCTGGGTAAAACAAAACAATGAAAAATCTTTGCACATGATCTGTTTTTGCGGGGAGCTAAGCTCTGGCACAACATTCAGGTGATCTGAAGACAGAAACTGATGACCCTCAACAGCTTTAGCGAGTTAATGCAACACTGAGCATCTTCAGCTGTGATATGCTGCTTTTACAGTTAAAAGTATCACCTAAAATATCCATGTTTTCACATGTGAAAAAAGATCATTCAACAAGCCATTGCATCAAGCGCGCCTGTCCTGCTGTCTGTGAAATTTCATAATACACAATTGTGAAGATACCAATGCCAATTACTTTCCTCCTCCAGGAAAAAGAAGAAAAAAAAAAAAAAGTGGATTTAGTGCTGGCAAAGATGCCAAATTGACAACCAATCTCTCTCCTGGCAGCCAGAGCATAAACAGGTGGATGTAGCTGGAACACACTCACCCAGTGACAGCTCAGAGAGAACCTGGCACTCCACCAGTTATAAGGGCTGGCAAATCACAGAAGTAAAAATCATCAGCTTAAGTCTCTTGACTCCAACCAAATAATCCAATGGAATAAGAAAGGTTAAGAAAGTAAAATATGTTACAATCCTTCAGAATGATGCCAGTGCTAAAATAATCACTTACTCTTCCTAAGGCAAAGTCAGCAAGGTGGCAATCAAGTCTCTCCAGCATACACACACCTGCCACAGAATGCTTCTGTTAACTAAAATACTCTGTGTGAAAGCACCCTCTCTCTTTATTGCCTCAGGAAAAAGGGCAATACAAATGAATCCACAGAGATTTTATCAAAACAAGACTGAGGACTTCTCAGGCATCCACCTAGTTTGTTAGTTAGGAATACCAGCTGTCTGTGCTTGATGCTGTACAGAGCTGATCCAAGACAAAACTCCTCCTTTAATTCTAAGCTAGATAGGGTGCTCTCAAAATATATGATTCACATCAAAATCATATGCTGTGCAAAGAAATCCAAATCTACATGTGGAAAAGAATTTACTACATGAAATAGAATAATTACTAATCCGACAGTTATTTAAATGCCTTAGGGAGGAAAAAGAGGAGTTGAAGTAGGTTCACAATGTTTTGGAAAAAGTAGTCAGTCAAAATTTTCATTATCTGTTTACCTTCAAGGCATGCTGCAAGGTAGATCTGTTTGGTGTGACTGCTGCACAAGTTTTCTTTGAGACAATGAATTAGTGAAGGATGTTTATGTTCTGACAGCTGTTTACTTAAAGATAGATCTGGTCACTCTGGCTTTTGAACAAGTACATTAACTGTCAAGTTTCATTCACCTAAACTTGATATTTTATCTAAGTTAACTATGTATAACTAGCACGTAATTTGCAAAGTGCAGTTTGAAAGAGATTTAAAATATTCTTTTTTTACCATACTTCCCTTTCAGGCCTTCTTTTTAAAGTAAATGTAGGATTTATTACATATGCACAGCTGAAGGGCGAGTGTCAGGCTGGGAGTGGACAGAAGTAATGGGGGGTCTCAGCAGACAGGAATTGCTAAGCCGTGTGGAGACCGGCAAAATCTAGGGAAACGTGGAGACAGCAAATCAACATTTCACTCATTTTTGCTTCTCCCTCTACTCCTGCTTAGCATATTTGCTGTATGAAAAACAGCTTTCAGGAATTCCTGTTTCTCATGCAGCTTCCTGATTAGCTCTTAATAACTTGACTGTCAGCCTGGGTACCTCTTGCTCCGTGCAGTCTGCAAAATTAACAGCAGAGGGAAGGACCATTCAGCACACAACACAGAGAAGTAAAGCTGCAGTTTTGTGACAGGCAAAGGGAAGACATGGGAATAGCTGAGAGATGTATTTCTACAAGACTAGACTGAGAGGTACAGAGACAACACAAGTAAAGAGAAAATTGATCAAAATAGATGCACAAATACTCCAAAATCATAATCAACGTTGGTAAGGTCAGATGTTATTACATACTCAAGGTTTTGACTAAGGGAGTAGCCTGCTCTTGTACAGGGTTTCCCTTTTACACAGGGTTTCCAGCCAAGGAACTAATGAAAAAAAAAAAAAAAAAAAAAAAAAAAAAAAAAAAAGAAAATATATGTAAGGTAGAAAAGTATATTTGTATTACAGTTGCTTTGTCTTTTCTAACACACAACTTGGTAAGAGAACTCTTCCTCTGTGTATGTGCGCATATACAGAATTTTGTTTGTATGTAAATGCCTGAAAAATTTGGAACTAAAACCAGTGACATATAAAACCCTGATGAAAAAGTAGCTGCTTCTGAAAAGGGGGTTTTGATGAATTTTGTATGATCTCTTTAAAGATTCTCTAATGCATATTTCAAAAGATGTTTCAATACTGTAAGTTTTAGATCAGCTCATAACTGATAATTTAGATTTTTCCAGGACTATTCTCCTGTGGTATCTAGCTTCCAAACTGAGACTTAAATGTATAGTACTTCTGAATGAAATCACAGGCAGAATATTAGATTACAGCATATAAAGCATCACAAAATCCTTTGTTAATGCTAAATTAAAACCTCAGCTAAGGCAAACTTACTAAAAGTATCTGGGAATACCTGCAATAGAGGCCTTTTGTGCTTAGCAGTTTTCTTGTATGATATGTTTCTACTGTCTCTGTATAAAAATGATGAAACGTTACCAATGACTTTAGATCTTAAGACAACCACAAATTGCAAAGAAATACATTATTTCTAAATAAGGTTATTTCTTATGAAAGTAATCCCAGAAAATAAATAGCTACAAAATTTCATCATCATATGGGTGTGGAGGCTTTAACCTTGAAACAGTTCCTGGATATTCTAGATAATTTAATATTGTTAAGTGAGCTCTAGGCATTTTACTGACCTTAAACTCTCCAGGCTCAATACTGCAGCGTTTCCTGCCCCCCTTCCCCAGCCCCAAAGGCTGTGTGTCCCCTGTTCCACAAGCTGAAGTCAACTCACTTCACCCTGGTATCAAAAGGGCAATTTCCTACTCCTCCTGCTAAACCTGGCACAAGGGAGCAGGGGCTGGAAGAGGAGTGGGAGTATGAGCTCCCATGTTAGGCAGCAGCGATTAATTAAATTGGCTTAGCTGCCTTGCAAAATTACAGACTCTGTTTCCCCACTGGATCAAGACATTGACCTCTTTTGTGAAGTCCTTTGAGGACTTCATACGGAAAGCTATGCCTCTGGCTAAGCCCCACATCAGGATGCAGTCATAGTGCAACTGCAAAAAAAATATAATAAAAGTAATAAGATAAAAAAGCATAGGATATAATTATCTTTGTACACAAAGAAGTTAAGGCCCAAATTTCCAAAAGTTCTTATTTCTCATTGAGGCATCGAAACAAATGGTTTCAGTAGGAGCTCAATTCTCTCGGGAAATCCTGCCACACGTGTGGCTGGGCTACCAGCAACCGAAAATCATCCTTGGGCATGCTAAAATCTGTTGCATCGCTTGAGTAACTGAAAGTAAAAGGGGAGTCAATGGTACCACTGCTTTTTATCTAACTCTTGCTTTGCCGTCTTCGAATACAACAACAAATCAGCTTCAAATTCTAGCTAACGTCAAAAATGTAAATTAGTTTTACACTCTCCTAAACCCATGCTTATTCACATCACACTTTAGTTTTCTGTGCCTAAAACCTGTATTCTCCAAAAGGCTGAAACACGGGTCAGGATAAAAGTACTTTCAAGGCATCACGATAAATCTTCCCCTTTTCTTGGTCTGTCTGCCCCACAGAGAACAGCCCCATGTCACAGGACTCTCAGCCATAGCACAGGCACCCATTGCTTAGCTCTGCACATCGGGGCTCTTAGCTCCATGGGCTGGGACCACAGGATGAGTGCAGAATATCCAGGAGAGAGCTGCACTGCAGACAAGAAACCTCAGGTGCAAGAGGATAAGTCTGCTCTAGATCAGAATCAAGCTATTAAGTGTCTCAGCTTCATAAGCATTATATCATTCACTATAATTATATATTTAAAAAATAAAAGTGTTAGGTCTATTTGCTCTGTCCATTAACAAACTAATGCTCAGAGTATTTGTCAACTATTTTAATTCATGCTTTAATACACATAAAATCAAGATTGCAAGTAAATCATAAATGAACACAGAAATGTGTTTTAAACCTTAGTTCCCCTGCCATGATAATTGCTTAGTATCTGGCATTAATGATGTTTTTTCTTAAGTCAGATAACTGATATTTAAACACATTTAAACATTAACGTGCAGGCATTCATGCAGGGACAGGGGCTTATTTAAACAAGAAGGAACAGTTTTAGAGACATTCAAATAATAAACATTTGCTGTCCCCCTGCAAAGGACAATCTGAATTAATAAAGGTTACATATGTAATAAATTTTCATGCTAGGTTTTATAGCTATAGTAAATGTATGTATATTTATACATGTATTAAAAAGGTGAATAATTTCAAATTTAATTTTGCAAACTTAATCTGCCTATAACATGCCACCTTTCATACTTTTCTGGAGCATCTACTACAGTTAATTCTAAATCACATTTGTTTACTTTGCCTTAGTTTGCAGCACAAGTTGGAAAACACTTCTCTTTCAAGATACAACTGTGTAAAATTCTTGAAGATGGAAGTGCTGTTTTTGCTTATATTAGGACATAACGTATTTTCTTAGCCACCGATCCTATTATGCAAATATTAAGAAAAGCATACTGAAACTTTCCTTGCAGCTAATTGCCAATCTTTTCTGTCCAAATGACAAGCTATTTGCTGACACAGTACTTGGCCAAGTTTGACTGTCTGCTGTACAACAATGCATGGCTTCATGGTATTGCTAATAGCGACTAAAGGGTTGTGTGCTGGGAGTTTCAATGGGGCTTAGAAGAAAGTCGTTCTTAGCTGGGGTTCCCTGACAAAAGAAGATCATGACCTGTGCAATTCATCTCACAAAACCCATATGCACAAGAATAATTTAATTTAATCTCACGTTCTATAGGGCCATTTATTACAGCAGATGCCATGGCTCATACTAGAGGTGCTACAGGTAATGAATGGAGGAGACAGTGGAAAAAAAAATAAAATTAATCAATGGTACTGTTCTACAATTCTACAACTACTAGAAAAGAAATAAACTTAGAAGGTGAGCCACTGTAATTCTTTTCTGAGTTTACCCTCCTATTTCAAGGAATCAGAGACTCTTATGAAAAAGCAAATAAAGAAGTCATAATAGTTTAAAATTTTTCCTTAAGCATAGGGCAAAACTGCTAAGGGGCTTGAACTGGTCTCTGTGAGAGCAATGAAAAATCTCTAAAAATTGAATCAATATAATTAATGAGCATAAATGGAATCAACAGGAATTTTGATCTTTATTTATTTTAGACAAGGACTTGGCTGTCAGCGCACAGTATTTCAAAGAAAAGTCACTAATGCTTCTGAAATAGTCTGGAGCCTGCATTCGCTACAGAGCTAAAAGAAATACCTCATCAGAGCCAGGGCCCTGACTGTTGAACAGATTTGGCGCAGGCGCTGGCTCTCAGCGAGGGGAGGAAGCCCCAGTGACTTCAATCTCTGAATAATAATAAGGAACTAGACATCAGATTCAATGCATATTGTTTTGAGCTAATTCCACTAGAAGATAAGCCACTCTTAAGACGCAAAGCATTTTTTCATCCCACAATATGAACATTTAATATCTGAAACTCTTATTTCCTGTGAAACCATAATACCCAATTGTTACAGCTCTGTGAGTGACTTATTTAAATTTCTTAATTATTGCAAGCAACTTTGTCAATAGTATAACATTTTCAAGAGATTAACTTTTTTTTTTTTTTTTAATAATAAAAGCTTTTGTGCCAGCCAGAAAACCCTTAAAGGGTTTCATCTGCTTTGCATTACTAAATGGCCAGAGCAAATCAATATTCAGAGACAAAAATAAAATGTTTGAACAAGGTACCGGTTGTGACACTGCCCAAAGAAACGAGTGAAACTCTACGTTCGCTTTCCAAACCACAACACAAAGATTTGTACATTATGCAAAGATAGCTGCTAGGTTTTTTTTCACTCACTGCAAGCACAAACTGCTCACTGAAAAACAAAAAAACCCTAAACTTATATTTTAAGTGTAGTTGTTTCTTTTGTAAACTAATATACAGATAAGCTACAAAACATAATGTTCCTCTAAAGAATTTTAACGAGAAATAAAAATGGAAAATCTAATGTCTTTAATATTGCCTCTTCCGTCATATTTTCTAAATGTAGCTCTACAAATATTCAGAAAAGAACAATGCTTCATGGTTGGTAGTAGAGACAGCTTTCATTTAATTGTAAAACATAAACTTTAAATGGAATTTTGTTTTAAGAAAGTAGAATTAAGAGCATTTATGTTTCATCTCTCATCATTGCATCAGTTCTCCACGGAAGCAGGGTTTCCCAAAACTGCTGTGTGTTTACCTGCTTTCCTCTCTAACTAGATACTCAACACACAGCTCAAAGAGCTGAACAGCACCTGGGAGCCAGCCTTGGCAGCTCAGCAGAGCTGGCCCGGCCCAGCACAGCCCAGCCCAGCCTGCCGAGGGACACTCGCACCTCTGAAGACTCTGGGTCCAACCACTGTTTCTACACCCATTTGTGCCCTTCCCTACCAGGCACTCATCACCTACCTTGGACTTGCTGAAATGTCTTTGTTTCTGGATAGAATAGATAAGTACTTAATCTTCTCTAGCAAAGAGCAGAGTTTTGCATGGTACACACATGTTTTGCAAATACACGTATGTATTCACTACATACATGTGATTACAAGTATCAGAATTTTGAAGAGAAAATCAGCAGATTTTGACTGCTCTTGAAAAAAAGATCTCTGATGAGACAGTGAATTTGTATTCCTCTGCCACAAAAAAGAAAAAACTTCATTTTTGGAAAGTTTAAAATACAGAGGGTAGACTTGACAGACTGTCATCAATTTGCTCCAGACATGAAGGAAGCATGCCATTAACTATGTCATTCTGCTTCAGAAAGCATATCCAGAAAAGTACATATAACAGAGGAAGAAAGAGACTTCCAGGGAAAAACTCCCCTATTTTGCACACCCTCCCAGTAGGCTGAAACTAAGTAAATGCAGTAGGTTGACCCTGGCTGGATGGCAGGTGCCCACCAAAGCTGCCCTAGTGCTCCCTCTCCTCAGCTGGACAGGGAAGAGAAATTATAACAAAAGGCTTGTGGGCTGAGATAAGGACAAGAGAGATCACTCACCAATTACTGTCACGAGCAAAACCGGCTCAACTTGGGGAAAATTAATTTCATTTATTACCCATACAATCAGAGTAGGGTAATGAGAAAAAAACACGTAAATCTTAAAACACCTTTCCTCCCTTCTTCCTGGCCTCAACTTCACTCCTGATTTTCTTTTTGTCCTCCCCTGAGGGGCACAGGGGGATGGGAAATGGCAGTTGTGGTCAGTCCATCACATGTTGTTTCTGCCGCTCCTTCCTCCTCAGGGGGAGGACCCCTCACACTCTTCCCTGCTCCAGTCTGGGGTCCCTCCTACTGGGGACAGTTCTCCATTAACAGTTCTAGTTCTCCATTAACCTTCTATGAGGTGCAGTCCTTCAGGAACAGATTGCTCCAGTCTGGGTCCCTTGTGGGGTCACAAGTCTGGCCGGTAAACCTGCTCCAGTGTGGGCTCCTCTCTCCATGGGTCCACAGGTCCTGCCAGGAGCCTGCTCCAGTGTGGACTTCCCATGAGGTCACAGCCTCCCTTGGCCATCCATCCGCTCCAGTGTGGGGTCCTCCACAGGCTGCAGGTGGATGGTGCTCCAGCCTCCTCTTCCTCCTTCTTCACTGACCTTGGTGTCTGCAGAATTGTTGCTCTCACCTACTCTCACTCCTCTCTCCAGCTGCAGTTGCCCAGCTGGGTTTTCTTTGCCTTCTTAAATACATTATCCCAGAGGTGCTTCCACTGTTGCCGATGGGCTCAGCCTTGGCCAGCGGCGGGTCCCTCCTGGAGCTGGCTGGCATTGGCTCTGTCAGACACGGGAGAAGCCTCTAGCAGCTTCTCACAGAAGCCACGCCTGTAGCCCCCCTTCTACCACAACCTTGCCACACAAAGCCAAGATAGCAAAATAGGCACACTTATTATATGATACAATAGATGTATATACCTATTTATTTCATTATATATGTATTAAATACTTGAGATGTATGCATAGCTAATATACATATACAAGAGGCATTAATATGTAAACACACACATATATGTATAAATACTGGCATAGCAATGAGACCAGAGACAGAGATTTAAAAAGGGTCATTTTTAAAGTGCAGAAATTCTAGGTTCCTATCAAAATAAGTCTTATAAAGAACTAGTTCATAGGATGTGAAAGAAATTAAGACCATTGTCTAATAATAAAAATGGCATGTTCCTTCTTGATTTCAATACATTCAGAAATCCTTAACTCTACACCAGAAAATCTCAGGCAAACAACCTAACAGCACTATACCACAACTTTAAAAAAATCCATTCTTAAAAGACCACATTTGAACTGGTTACAGCACTTTAACAAGTGTCATTACATTTCTATTACTGCTCATCATTCAATGCCATTCTTGATGACCTTGCTGTTTCCAAATACCTCAGTCTCATGGCAGCTCTCCAGCTAATTACACCTGATTACCATATGGACTGGTGCTGTATAACCACATATTACCCGAACTAGAATGTAATCTAAACTGTAATGATATAAAACTACAGTATCTAAACCAAGCCATTCCATAATCTCACCCATGAAGTAGAGACTAGTAACGTTCACAGGCTCAGAAGTGAATTAACGGCTTCTTGTCTCTTTTGGGCAAAATGCAAATGCCCCTGAGCAGCAAGTCTGTGGAAGTGGAAGAGGAAACAACAGGTTCCTTCTCTCTTGCAAAATAAACAGGTCCAAACAGCCATATAAATAATATTTCAAGCTGCTGTTTGAAATGATGCCACCATGACAGTCGGTTATTCTAGTTGATCTCATGAGAGATAATGATTAATATTAAATATATCTATGTGTCCGTGCATTCACACAGCAGCAACAGTGCCTAACAAAATACTTCAGCACTACACGAGAGTTTGCACCAATGCTGATCTGTATTCTGCCGTTTTTTTCAGAAATGGCACTTGAAACTGTCAGAAGTTCCCTGGATCCCTAAGAGAGGAATGATCTCTAGGGAAAAAAACCAACACAATTCTTCATTGCCAAAATACTAAAATCTACCAGTGACTTCAATATAACACAGAAGACCTACTGTGCTTAAAGGCCTGTTTATTATTATAACTCAGTCTTGAAAACTGCCGCCTAATTTGTAGCTTGATTCACTGGTCTGGCAACCAGACCACAAGGTTTCAGTTCAGGCCACGTATGTTCTGCAAGGAGAATGTAAATGCCAAATGAATCAACTTCTCATCTATTAATCGCCATAGAAGGACAAGGAAAAAAGGTTGAAGACACATTTCCCTATTGAAGTGATTTCCAAATACTTCTATTCCCATGGACCTTCTTTTTCAAGCAACCTGCTCAGTTTACTGCATTATGAATCCCTCTTCAGCTGATTGGTATTTTATGAAAAAACCTGTGAACATGTGGACAATTATATTATGTGATGATATTCACTAGGCTCTGACTCTCCTATTTGTGTAGGATTTAGATCTGACAGACAAAAAGAACACAAGCCTAGCTTGCAGATGGTTAAATAACTGAATTTATAAAGCTGACTGAGCAAACTGGCTCTATTCAGAGGTTTCACTTTTAAATCTTGTTACTGCTCATTGGTGAGGATTTGCAAACACTGTGCCTGTCAAGCTTCCTGATCAGTGATAGCTTTGAAACTGAGCTAAAGCAGCATGGAGAAAAAGCCAAAACTGGATTTAGTCTCATTTCAACAACCATTTTAAAGCTGTTCTCAGTGAAAGAAATAAAAGTTACGATATTTTCATGCTTTAAGTTTACTGCATATCTTTAGCAATAACCTTTGCCTGAAAAATAAAAATCAGCAAAGCAAGTACAGAAGGGAAATGTCCTGATTTTTTTCCCCGATTAATTTTTGGGGATTGTTTTTGGACTGGATTTTCACTGACAATCAAGAGAGCTGAATCAGGTACCTAAATTTGGGGAATCATTACATGCATGATTTTCTATAGCATGGTCAGCCCTAAAATTCGCTGGTTTCACAGCAAACTGTTTAGACAGGCGTTACGGGTTGATTTACCTCTCTCCTCTCCTCACATTGCCAGGGTAACTGAACATGTCCCTCACAAAAATGTTAATAGAAAATGACTTTATAGAATTAAATATAATATCATCGATTCCAAGATAAAAAGCATGGGAGGATATGAGTGAGTAAATGTACACCTTCAAATGTTTGTAATCAGCACATTTTGCAAAAGCGGTAATTAGGATGAAGAATATAGAATATTACCTCAGAGAACACTGCTTTATCCTTAGATTTCAGAGATAAAGAGAGGAAATAAAAATTTTGAGTGAAGAGCAGGGTTTGAGGGCTACATAATTACTTGCACATCTTAATGAAACAAGAGAATTCTTGAATGCAGGAAACGTCCTGTGATATAACCATTACAGTGGAAGAAATAGTGTAAAGCTGCTTTTTTTTGTGCAAAATTTTACTTATATTTTCCCTGTTCTCTCTCAAAGAAGTGATGGAGACTTATCCTCAATGATAGGCTCATCCTCCTTCGGGGGTACTGGCGGAAGGGTGAGCATTTTGCTTTTCTTTGAAGTGCAAGCACACATTGGAGATGAAAGCAACTGCATTATTGTCTTTGATGTTTTTGATACTGAATTTCTCGTTTGATTTTTCTTTGTAGACGTTCAGAAAGTAGATTTACTTCCTCAATCAACCTTACCCTAAATCCTCAATAGGTACTTATCCCCTTAAATATCTGAAATTGATATCACTATTTTTAAAAGTTTGAGTCTGGAATGCTTTAATAAATGCAATTAATTCTAAGTCATGCCACAACCTCTTTTATTTGTGCTGAGTCCTTAATCGCACTATGTGCTATAAAAAGAGAAGAGACAAAAGAAATCCTTATAACTTACATGAGACACCATAAAGACAACACGCTTGAAGTAAAGAAGCCTTATTCACAGCAACTCTTTATGCACAACTCTTAATATTTGGAAAAATGTACTCATTAGACAAACTGGGAAAAAGAAACAACGAACCCACCCTAAACCCTAAAACCTGTTCTTCCCAGCAGTCAAGATTTAAAAACTAAATCCTTAAAAAATATATTTATGCCTCCAAATGGATTATTCAGTTGAGTAAGGACTACCTGGATGGTGGGCTCTAGGACTCCTTGACAGGAATAGCGAGAAACAAAGGACAGCTGTAAGGAAACGGACAGCAGATGGGCTACGGATTCATATGATATGAGAACCACAGAGATTGCCTGTCTTGCACATATTTATGGTTAGCTCCTTTAAGAATCAAAATTTTACACTTTGAGAGCCAGGTATAAAAAAATAGGGGGGATGTGGGTAGAATACTAGCTTCAAATTTGTCTCACGTTTATACATTCCCTTTTACATGTGTTTAGAAAGGCAGCTGAATCTTCAAACTGAGTAATTATTGTTTCTTTCAAAAGGTATTTTATTTTCTTCTTGGACATAGATGTTTCAAAATATAAGTGGTTGAAACATTCCATATGATTTAGCACCTCCTACTTCAATTTAATATTAGCCAGATAAATTATTCGAGAAAGTAAAGAAAATTTAAATCCACATGTAATCACACCTGGCTGAGAAAAGCCTGCCAAGACAGCTGGCATCATTGCTTTTGCTCTCTGATCAGAACAGAGTACATCCAGCAAGCATAGCAGGAGAACATTTAAAACTAGCATGCTTTACCTTACTGACTTTAATTTGAAGGTGCAACACAGAAGTACAGTACTTAAAGACCAGTGGCAGAAAGGAAAAAAAAAAAAAAAAAGGTAAAAATATTAACAGCTGTGGCAGGCGCTGGCAAACAGAGAATTTTTGTTATTCGATACCGTAGAGGACTGTCAAGTTACCTTATGATATTTCTAGGTAGCAATGCCATTGCTATATGATTTTTACAAGCTCATAATATAATTGAGAAATAGCATGAAAGCTGTAGTTGAGGATGTTTTCATCTTTATGAAAGGATGTCTCCAATTCACAAATTTCTCAAATCAAACTCTGTCTCTAGTGTGATGTATAGGAGCTTCACTGCTGAAGCTGGGATTTAATCTTTAGAACGAAAAACATTACAACAGAGAAATGCCAAAAAAAGCCTGTCTGGTATTTTGTTGAAAATCGTGGTCCTTCCTTTCAGAACTATACAGACTTCCTCATGAGTGCTTACACCTACAGCTATAGTAGCTACTTATACAGGAAGTTAATTGTATCTGTGAGTATTTACAGGCAGTTCCTACACACGTATTGTGCTTTGTTCACTTATGGTACATAAAGCTGAGAGAAACTCTCCTCTCTCTGTACACCTTGCTCCTATCAAATACGTGTAAATCAAGATGCGTGCTAAGACAGTGACTCAACATTAAAATGTGTCTACTGTCATTCTCTCCAACTGGCTCTATAGTTTTAAGTCAGCAATGTCCTTGGTCTAACTGGATGAGACATATTTGAAGCCCACCAGCAGTAAGGAGTCACCACTTTTGAGTCACCAGTGTCTCAAAAGCTCTCATCACCTCCAAAGGTTGACTCCTCCCAAGTCCAGAACTTCCCTGGCAAGGCAGTAGGGAATAAATAGCCTCCCTAAGGGAGCTGCAGCCTCTTTCTGTAGCAGTACAGCCTCCCTCAATCAACTAGAGGACACTGGATTAATGGGGCATCATTTTGGTCATAATGGAGAAATTGTTGGTAATCCCAGAGTACCTGCATACAGGCAACAGTCATTCCTTCCACAGCGCGGAATCCTGTGCCAGAATACACATGAAGAACTGGCAGGAATTTCTCTGTACCAAACAGCAGCTTATCCAGTGAATTAATAGTTTGTCATCCTGGGCTAAATGGAGATAAAGTAGAAGCTAGTTCTTAAACACAACGAGATAGATGTGGAGAGAGCAAAATACTGCCAAAGGAATTGAGACAAGAATAGCAGTCTAGTACAATTTATCGAGTGGCTCCCAGTAAAAATACAAGTACTGAATAATTTTTTCTGTAGCATCAGTACAAGGATGCAAATCTAAAGTGCATACGCTGCTTTCCAACATGAATGCTCACAAGCAGACCCTGGGGATACATCAGTCAATTCAACACCAAACTCAATAATCCACTCGTGGTGGTACACTCAGTAACTTAACTTTGAGATGCCACAATGCTTTCTCTGAGAAGTTTTAAGTTCTCAGCCATCCTAGGTTTGGATCAGCCAAAAAGAAGGTTAAACACATCTACTGCTGCCACCTATAGCCTTCCTACCTCTTTTGGCACACAAACTGATTATCTGGCCTGCACTACATTTCTAACACCATTTAGCAAGGAAGAGCTAAGGAGAAATGCTAGTTTCCTGTAACACACTGAAATTCTCTTTCCTGGATCAGTCTGTAAGAAAAAAATACATTAAATATAATGCCATAATTGACTATCATTTCAGGGTCAGATGTAAAACGATGCAGTTTTACTGACCAAAGAGCTGTCCCTTGAATATTCTTACATATAACCATATATTGTACAAGCCAGAAAGGTTCCCAGAAACAACAGGGTAAAGTATGTGGTTACCAGGATGAACTTTTTGTTTATTTACAGAAGATAAGCACAGTTTAGTTTCTTTTTCTTCTTTTATTCTTAAAAACCGCAGCATTTCAAATTGCAGTTGTACACACATACAGATAAGACAACAGATATGCAATTATTGGCCCTTTCAAGAACGAAAAAGTGATAAATTATTTAAGACATCCTTTTCCAGAGACAAACAAAACTTACTCTTTCATCTTGCATCTGCCATATATAAATATAGATCTGCCATTTCTGGATCTATTTCTAAACCACCATGTTATAAACACACAGTCATACACAAATATATTTACAGCCTTCATTGCATATATGAATTATAAGGCTAGTTCCTACCATTTCACGTTACACATTCAGTAACCAAAGTATTTTAATAAATTTCAATATTTTACCCTGCATTCTCCTCTATATTAAGTAAATAACTCCGGCAAATTCCTTGCTCTTTGAACTCTGTAATTTAAATTGCTTATATTAGTTAAGAAAAGCCAATTATTTGAGCTCTCACTGTAAGCCACAAAGATGTTAGTTAAGTCTAACTTTATATGAAATCTGCACCTTTCAAAGTAAAAGGGTGTAGAATAAAACTTTTAAATCCTACAGAACATAGGCATTTAAGGGCGTGTCTCCTTGATTCCTACCAAAAAAAGCCTCACGTCTTGACCATTTTTATTTTCAATGGTGACAAGAGAGGACTTAGTTGATATTGGATCTGTAAACTATATTTAGCACATTTCTTCTCTCCAATAATTTGCTTTCTCCATTGGTGGCAGGTCAAAGACATCATTCTTTCAATATAATTAACACTGGCTAAACTGGAGCACGGGAAGGAAATACTCCATTTCCAATGTCAGGAAAGGGTGTTGTAGCATCCAATGTGCTTGCCACCTTGCTTTTGCCAAACATTACTGCTGTTATTCAGCAGAAAAAAAAATAAAATGTGCCTGCATTGCCTCTTCATCAGTCAAATTACAGACTCTAGCTTCAAACGGTGGGGAAAACTGTTGAAGCTACCTTGGCTGACAGTGGACTGGAAAGAGCAGGAGAACATCTCTATCACCCTAGCGATCAGATAGACTACTGGGCAGGTTTTCTTATACTGGTGGGCAGTGACAATAACAGCTGCAGAACATCATGGCTTATGTTGCAAACAAAGGTTTCCATTCTTTTCTAAGAGAACAAGCTTGCAACTCCCACTTTCCAAATTAAATATGCACCACAATGGTGAGGTATCAAGTTCCTGCAATGAATGAAAATGGTAGCAATCATGTTTAAAAACAAACTTAAAAAAAAAAGAAAGGAACAAGAAATAAAGCAGTATGTTGTAAAAAACTCTTCGCATCACTAATCTTTATTCTGTATTTGAGCTGTGCTGTGCTTTAAAGGCTGAGCAGCCATTGACTGAGAAAACTGCAACCTCAACCTCCAAGACACATTGACCACTCCAATATTCAGCTACTGCCTTCCCAACAAGGACTGCTTACATACTCATTTCAGTTACTATTTTCTAACAGCTACTGAAGAAATCAGAACTGCATGACATTTTTTTTTTTCTAAGAGATGAAATAGTAAACAATGTTACATGACACAGTAGATTAATGTTATTAGTGGCAGCAAATCTGCAAAAATCTGTCATAAATAGCCCACAAAGTACATACTTTCTAAAAAATGACAGAAGGTTTCTTACTGTCTAGTCAAGTTTTTTACTAACATCAGAAACTGCTCAAATAGTCTTCTTGAAATAACTGCATGTCTAGTGACTCTAGCAAAACTTACAAACCTTTGCAAATAGACCTAAAAGAAGACTGATGTGAAATCTGATTTTAAGTGATAGTTAAAATCTGTGTTTACAAAAAAGATATTTTCACTATTTTATCTGTCATCATACTCACGCAAAATTGCTTTGCTATGCAGGTTCTAGAGAGTTAAATTTCTTTAAGAATTTTCTATTATTTCTGTAAAAAAGGAAAATGCAACAAGGAGGCAAGAGAATTGTAGATTTCTTCTCCTCGTTCAACCTTGAGAGAACACAAGAACTTCCTTGGTTTCTGAAACTTTTGGTTCCTCTCCTGGGTGATGACAGCCAGAGTAGACAGATCTCTAAAAGAACGGGTATGTTGCAGGATGCAAGATTCACAGATGCAACTCAAACTAAACCTACAATAACTTTCTGTAGCTCATTGGAAAGAAGTCAGAAAGTTTAAAAGAGGATCCCCAGCCACATTCCTAACTTCTTCTGTATGCTTTTCTTCCACTTCCAGCTAGGTCCTAAGGAACATGGCACTTCAGTCTCTGATGTGTCTGCTACCACCACGTAGTGAACCTAAGTCTATTTGGTCCTTAGGGTCCTTTCTTTCCCTAGGGAAGTGGTTTTTTTCAGAAATCATTCATCCACAGGCAATCTGCCCATAATTACAGCGTCTGGAGTACACAGAAGAAAAATCCAGTTGGGGTGAACTCCTGCTTATTAGTGGAACAGAGCTGTTCTTTGAAAAATGATGGTTTCAGTGTAAGACAGCTCAACTATCCCTTGTTTGAAAATGAGGAAGATATCTAACTGAAAAGAAATTGTATACATATTATTGTTAATTACTTTATTGTTTTTCTTTGGCAAACATAAATGTATTTTCCACAATAAAGGGGCATGGACAAGCTTCTAAAAACTTCTTAAAGCAACAGGCCAATCTGACGTGGTGAAACCATTTGAGACAGTCATTTTACTAAGAGAAAAAAAAAACCAACACAATAAATCTTATAAAGCTGCATGCTTTCAGCTTTGTTAAACTCGGTAAGTTTTGTTTTAAAACTTTTACCCAGACATGAAGCTTATCCCAGGAAAAAAAGGGAGTTATTTCTTGTCTTTTAAAAGCTCTAGAGACTGGAACTAGAAGAAGCTATTGCTCCCAGAAGAAGCCTGAAATACTCTCTAGGCCAAGTAGAGGTAGGGCCTCTGAGTGATATAAAGGTAAAATAAGAGAGCTACACCTGGGAAAAAGGTAAGAGACAACATAAGAAACTCCAATGGGAGCACAGATGAATGAAACTCCATGTTTCTATGCACAGATCAGTGGAGCTGGATCTCCTACCAGTCTACACATTCCTGGGCATGTCTCTCAAAGAAATTACCTAATAGTTGATCATTAGTTACCAAAACACAGAGAGATACTGATACCAACGGGACCCAAGTTTAGGAATGTTACTGGTACTACCAACTGTTAGCACTTCCACAATCCCCTTTCTCGCAGAGGTGTAAGAGTTTGACAGAAGCTACTCCCAAGTAACTCAATAATTTACCCAACACCATTCACGATGTTCTCTCCCAACTCTTAGGCCTCTAAGTCCTAACAAGCCCTCTGATAGGTGACAGGCACACACAACTCTCATTTTAAGAAGGCAGCACTCCATTTCTCTACTCACAGCAGTTACACTCCAGCATTTTACTGTTTAGGACTAAATTCTTAATATCTCAGTGGGATTTAGAGCTCTGTATGGAATGATGTTCACATGTAAAAGAATAGAAATAATCTTTCTTGTTCAACTATACATCATTTGTGCTTAACATAAAACAATAAATAGATAGCTGAGTATTCTAAATAGGTAATGACTAAATCATACTGGCCTTTAGGAAGTTCACATTAAACACTGTTATTATAATAATTGGAATTGAATAAAAGTAATTACTTGATAGAATTGCTTTGTTTCTTTCTTTGTTCTCTTTTTTTAACAGAGACCTGAAAATTAGAAGCAAACAGAATTGTTCATTATGAACAAATCACAAATTTTCCTGCATTAATATATTACAGCTATTCTGAAACAAACTAAACTATGAAACTTAACATTTACGGATTATCTCTATAGTGAGGCATTTATTTTTTAATCCTTTAAAATAGGCTATTTCTTTTTAACATTTGATTGCCTTACCAAAATTTACATTTGCATTCTGCACAAACTTCCTTTATAGCATATCTAACAATATTTAATTGCTTCAGCTGCTGGAGAGTTATACCTAAGATCCTTTTTCATAATACCCTCTCTGCTTTCTAAATAAACAAATGGTCTCTTCCCCCAGTAACTACTGGATAATTGCCAGCAGAGGTGTTAACAGATGAGCAGCCATGTAAGCAGCTTTTCCAGTGGGACAGACGCTTGCCTCGTCACTCCAGATCTGAGTAACACCCCCTCATCTTTGCCAGACAACTGCTTGTCTGTGTCTTCCATAACCTCTTTTAATCTGTAACACACAGGTTATTTTAAGCAGTTTAAAAAGAGCTCACTTTCACTAAACCAGATCTTTGTACTCTAATAGATTAAGGAGAACAAACATAAAAAGCTCTGCTGTCAACTGTCGGAGAGTGATAACGTGTGGCACATGGGAAAGGTTGCTTCAACCTATTCTGGTAAAGGAGACCTGTCCACAGTTTGAAGTGTTCAGAAAGGAATCCAGTTCTGCAAGGAAACAGACTTTTTCGTTTTGTGGAAAAGTGATGGGTGTGTTGGAAGACACTTGAAGAGTTAATACAAGTAGCTTTAACTGCAACTGGCAGTTGACTGAATATTAAGAGCTAGTTAACTTATTGTTGTTTTGTTGTTGTTGTTTTTTTTTTTTTTAAATAATCTATATTTACCTTTTCCAAAAAGTAAATATAGTTTTATCTGAAGAGGATCTTTCAAAAAAAATAATAATAACATTTCTGCCTTTGCAGGCTTCCTACTCCTATGTTTCAGTGTGACAATATTGGAAGTAGCTTAATCTCAGCCCCATGGAGGGGAAGCAAAGCAGAGTTGGAAGTAAATGAAATTTCTAGCTGTGCAAGAAGAGGGCTGACCTGCTCATGTTTATCATACAAATAAAACTTTGCTTGGACTAAAAGACAGAACGCAAAGGAAAAAGCAGGCAGAGACAAAGATTCAACTCTGTTAAGAGGAATGTGCTGAGATACTGGGCTTGGAGCCAAACCCATCCTGCAGCACGGAAGCTCAGCTCACCTAGGAACAGTGGGAAAAAGAATAATCTTGACAAAAGCAGTGACTGGAAAAAGAACAAACTTTTTTTCTGAAAAAACTCTGCCTTCAAGATAAGAAAAGCATTGGGGTAAAAGCCCAAAAATACAGGTAATCTGAAATATCACTGAAGTTCTATCCAAGTGTAATGACAGGATGATTTTCCATGCATCTTACAAGAGCTCAGCTTGTACTGAACAATCCGAATGTTGTTTCAATTGCAGTTCCATACTATTCTGAAAATAGCATTGTACAACCTTCACAGAAGTTCTGAGCCCCCACAAATGTTAGAGAGTGAAAACCATAGATTAGATGTCAAGCTCCTTTATTCTGCCTGACTCACAGTTTGCTGTGGACAAGATGGATGTCCCCCTCAAACCACCTGCCCCCGACCACTGGGATGCTTCTGACTGGAGCAGCTCACTCGAACTGAGAGCAGAGGAACAGGTATCCTGAATCCTGTACAATGCCTGGTTCCCCACTGCAGCCACACAGACATGTATGAAGTATTAAACTGTCCTTACACAATCCCACCCTATTGGTGCTTGAGCACCTCACCATTTTTGCATGTTAAAGTTTGCACCAAAGCCATTTGATAAGAAAATGCTATTATGAGCATAAATTACTACAACACAGAGAGGCTAAGTCCTGGATTTCAGTCTCAGAGAAGGAACTCAGCCTAACAGTCACATCACCCAGCTTCTACATGACTCTTTCAACTGTGTAATGTATCTTCCTTCCTATGTATGAGGTGGGAGTAAATCTTTTTTCCTTCAACCCCCTGATTTAACTGTTGGAAGAGCATTTCCGATTAATATGACAGTTACATGACTCATTAAACCTTTCTACAAGTTATATTTCAGGAATCTTATTTCAAGTGATCTGAAAGTAAGCAAACTTTATTTTGGTAGAGTCTGTTTCCATAAGTCCAAAACACTAAAAAAAAAAAAAAGTAAAAAATGGTGTTTGGAGACCTTAAAAGAAGTTTCCCAACTGTGAAGCCTAGTATTGTTGATTAAAATGGTATCTAGAGCAAAGTTAAATAATACTTCTGGGCTTAAATGCTGCAGTTACTAAGCAGAGAGACCAGGAAGAAAGCCAAGTTTGGCTGATTTCCCCAAATGCATCACTCTGACCATCTGTGAGAGAGGTAATGTTCTCTTAAGAGAAGAAACAATTATCGAAAAATGGGGTTTGGGATTATCTTGATACGTTATTTTGTTGTTGTTCAATTAATTCTTCATTTATAGTCTTCCCAAAGCACCAAAAAACAGACGAACCTAAACACTGTTGGCTCTGCTAACGTGTGAAGTTTTTTTTAGATGTGGGTACACACACAGAGCAACAGAGGAACCTCCCAGAACTCACCACTGCTACTTGTGGCCTTTTTTCCCTTTTCCCTCTGCAATGTTTGATCAGCTCTATGAACATAACATTGGTTACAGATTTTTTTTTAAAAGCAGAGAAAAAATCCACACCTATCAACATGATCTATGTATACGTGTATATCTTGTGCGCGTGCGTGCTGCCTAACTTACACAAAATGAAAAAAGGAGATTCTACTTTAGAAAAACAAATTCAAAACCTGAGAGGTTGATGACTGTCCATCTGTAAAGTTTGTCTTAGATTTCCTGAAAGGTGTTGCAGATATCAGAAACACACCTGCTGACATTAAGCAAAGTGTCCATTGTGTTATCATTATGATACCTACAAAGGGAAGATCTCACTTATCCTTTACATTATTTCTAGGGTCATAAATCATTGACCCTGAATGGTAGAGGCTTATTACTTCCTGACTGCTCTCATCTGCTGGGCTGGCCGCTGGGACATGTCACATCCCTAAAGCAGTCCTAATTTGCAGGGGTTGCTGCTAATTTGAATGGATTGCTATTGGCCCTGGTATAGAGTACAGAGCTGTAGAAATACGCTGTTGAGGCTCCTTTGTCTAAAAATCCATTCAACCATCAGCACAAAAAAATACGTTAAAACAATATTGAGCAAATCACACCATCTTTTTGTTTTCAAACTCAGATTTCAGCTTCCTGCTGCCTGTGATGTTATTAACACAGTATTTTCAGGGACAGAACGAAAGTAATTTCTTAATATAACTAATGGCCCAAACCATGGTGGCTTTAAAAATTCTCAGAGCTGCACAAGCTTATCTGCCTCCACTCACACACATTTCTGTTGCCCTTTAGCACCAAATACAACGTTCTGATTAGTTTATCTCTCTACACATACTAAGGTAGAGCTTCTCTAAACTAAATTTAGAAAAAATACAAAATAAAACATTCAAATATATTTTTTATGATGCAGAATGTTACAAAGAGAGCAAGGACTACAGAATTAACCACATGAATCTAAGCATTATTTTTAACGCAGACAGCAGAAGATATGATTACCCAGCCTGAGGCTCAAATATTACTATCCACTGAGATACAGACATTAAAAGTAATCACCAGAAAAAATGTTCTTCATCAATTACTTAAAATACATTGGACACTCCTTGCTATTTCTTCTTGGGAAAGGACAGAAGGAAAAGTATTTTTAAAGGAAAGGTGTTTTTAAAGTATCTTTGTTTTTTCCCATTCTTGTTCAGTGTTTGGGTTTTTTTGGATACTAATTTGTAAAGTACAATATGAACACAAACAATTTGTTAGATTATTTTGAAGTAAGTTCTTTATTTTTCCCTTATCTAGATTTCTCTGTTGCACTACAGATGATCAGAAGTAAATGAATCTATTCATTGATTAGATGTAAAAATATAATTGAAAAGTTAGCCCATAATTACAACAAATTACTATGTGTTCACGTTTTGATATCCACTGGATTTTAATTATATGGAGTGAATTCTGAGCCATGGATTCCCAAAATTTACATTATTATGCATGGAAAGCTGAGTCAGCTATGATGTAGTTATAACTATTCACTCAACACATTGATAAAAATTGGTCATAACGAGTGGGGGGAAATTAGATTGTTTGTTGTATATTCTTTATGATATATTCTCTGAATGAAATGGGAAGATATGTAATTCCCATTGCTCACTGCAATCTTTTCCTTTTATTACCAATTATTTACACATATCCTTAACTGCCAAGAAATCTTAAAAAATCATTGGGACATTTAGAATCAATAGATCATTTGGGAATAACAAATAACTTTCAACTGGGGATATGTCAATTGATTGGTTTTGAGAATAAAAAAAGTCCCACAGAAACATGAAATTGAATCATTTAATGTCCTGGATTTAAAGTTTATATTAAGTTAGGCAAAAAGAAAAAAAAGAAAAGAAAATAAGGAAGGTTTTCACTCATATTAAAAAGACCCATTTTTTTCCTTTTTTGGGCACACTTGAACTGCAGTCTCTTGAGATGCCTGCCTGACCCAAAGCAGAACAACTGCCAAGATAGTGACACAGAAGAGCGTGGATAAAAGGGATAGAACATAAAAAGAGTGACTCAAAACAACCATGAAATGGAAGCATTTTTGCTTTTCCTGTCATAAAATAACTCTTATTCCACAAAGTACCTCAAGATACAGTGACAGGAAAGGGGAGCAGGGCAGTAGCTTACATGCATTTCTGCCCCCACTTCCCAGCAGCGAAGGTGTGGATAGAGACTGTGGCAGTGCCCAATACAGGAGTGACTTCATGAGCTACACATGACAGAAGCCAAGATTTTAGCAAAACTGAAGTAAAAACAATTAAGTGAAACTTCCAAAGAAAAAAAGAAGATCCTGCAGAATTAAGGAAAGGGTTGGGATTTTTTTCTGCCTTCCTCCCCTCCTTTGTAATTAGGAATAGGCTGCAGATAACAAAGTTAAGATTCATTATACTTTTAATTTACCATGATATAAAATTACGGGAAGCCATTAGAAAAAGTATTTTGTATGTAACTTAAAGTACACAGTCCTGCAAGCTTTGCACATATGCATTTATTATTTCCAGTTTATGCTACCTCTGATTTTGCCTACTGCATCTAAATTTCTTTCCCTTTCAACTAGAATATATTGTCTTCCATATATTACACACATAATGAGGCTGTGCAGGATTGTATAATGCTATCTTTTGATGAGTACTGGTTTGTAAGTTATACAATAGATTGTTTGATCTTCTTACACCTTCAACCTATTTATTTGCATATTTTTTACACTTTACGTTTCAGCTATTATCAACATTTTACTATGAACTTATTCTAAAAATCTGTTAGCCTGCATGAATACATTTTGTAATATTTTCTTCTTGTATTTATTCTACGAATTCATAAGCCGTAGGTTTCCCTCTGCAATGGCATGGAGCTGGCATTTTTAACCAGAGTGGGATTAATTTTTCCGTGTGATCATGAAGCATTAAAGCTTTACCACACAAGACAGTCCCCTCCGACCTCAGCTAGAGAAATGGAATAACTTTAAGCATGCTTTTCCCAGGAATACTTGCCCCCTGCTCCCCTTCAGGTCCCCCCTCTGTTACTTTTATTAATGCTGACAACTCCTTTATATCTTGCAGGATCATTATTTGGTTCTCTGAATGTTTTTGATGATGCAAAGGTAACTGAACAAATCAAACCTCTAAAAATTCAAAAATTTGACTTGAACCACTGTAGGTATAACAAGAACAGCTTTAAAGTCAGATCACAGAGATGGGCAGTTTCTTTAAAAAATGAGCAATATTAACCTTTTATTATTTCTTGCAACACTCAGGTAACTCATACATGAAGTATGCAAAAAGTCTAAGCATTTTCCTATCTACATTTATATTACTATTTCTCCATATCTAGTGTTTCAGTTTATTTATCTTTTAAATACGAGGCACTAACCCACTTTTCCCACCTTCTGAATCCAAGACCTAGAATTTATGCCCCCAACTTTCCATCTAATTCCATCTATTACGAGCTAAACTAACTGCAGTCCGGATGCTCTTGCAACATCTGCTGCTCTCCAGACCATCAAGTTCTCTTGGAACTCTCTCCTCTAATTATTTTCCTCCCATGATGCTGGGGAAATGTAAAACTCTGTCGTTTCTAAAACTCTAATATGACAATCTCCAAGCAGAGTTTACAGCCTAGAATCAGAGGAGAATTACATGAAAAAAAAAAAAAAAAAAGAAGATAGCAGGAGGCAGACACTTTTTGCGAAACTTTGGAATTCCAGTGATTGTAAAATAATAAGTAATTAGTTAATTCTCATTTTTTTAAGGGAGAAAATGACAAGCAGCATACTCTCCTCACAACTCTGTAGGCTTCACCAGTCTGAAAAGGTATAGAATCTCAGCATGTTGTACGGGCATAAATATATAACTACACGATAGCAAATTCATGCCTTCCTCAGGGCCACTCATCCCGGCACAACATGAGCTGCTCCTTGGACCTGAGCTAACGTCTGCCACGGTGCTGCGGTGGGACATAGGGCCCACTGCCTCCAGCACAATGCTGCAGCAGGACCAAAAGCAACATGTACTAATGAATAAAGTACCTACCACATGGTAAATGAAAACAAACAAACAAACAAAATGAATAGTTTATCCATTACAGTATATTTGCATCCACAGAAGTAATGTCTATACTAATTTTTCAATTGAGATTAAGCCAAATTTTAGGCATCATTAACTTTTACAACCTATGTTTCAGGCCTTTGAAATGTTTTCTGCTTTTTAAGAGTTTCAGTCCCATGTACTATAAAAATGTTAAATTAATAGTGAAGACAGCACTATGAAATAGGTGAGAAGTATTCACTTTCACATTGTAATTGAGCAATCAGGCACAAAGTCACAAACAACCACAAGAAAAGTAAAAGGAGAGAGAACTAATGAAAGATAAACATCTGATAATTATTTTATTGTGCCTATCCTATTGGAAGGCATTGGTTTTTTAGATATCTATAAAGCAGTCTTCTGCCCTCTGAACAACTCTATTATAAGAGATTAGTATCTGTCTACTACGTTTTAACATGCTATATATATACTACCAGAACAGACAACTGACTGCTTAAATAAACCTTGTTTAGAAAGGAATACAAACAATTCCTAATTTTTTTTAAAGACTCAATATAAATGATGGTAAACTCAATGGCTTTAAGAAACTTGTTTACCATAATCAAAAGGGGATCTCACAGAAACAAGTTCAACATCTCCAAAACAGGATGACAACAGATATGAACGTGTGGTCTGGATACTTTTTTGTTGTTGTTGTTTTAATTGTCACTTTAATGCAAATACTCCACAAACCAAGCAATGTACTGCATTATCCCTGTGATAATATATTCAAATATTTGACATTTACATTAATTGGAGGTAATGAAGAAAATATTTTTGTTGTTCGCTGGATGAGACTAAATGGGCTGGAAATTCAAATGAATAAAACATCATTACAACATACACTGTACACCTGTTCCTAGCTCTATTTACAGCTTGATATTTTTATTAGTTGCAGGCACAGCAGTACGGTAACAAATGACCGTTTTCCCACTCACAGGACAGAAGTAAGCAACCAGAGCTCAGTGCGTGAGGTCGCTTAAACCACAGAGCTATGACAAGTGCTTAACTAGCCCCAAAATGCCTCCACTTAGTCATGACTTCTAATTTTGTAAATTATTTACAGTTTAGTAGGTGCAAAGCTGGTGGAAAATGCCTTTTCTGGCAGCTTGATTGACAGTATAATTATACTGCGTTTTTGTTTTTAGCACTGTTATGCAGAATCATAATGCCATAAAAACAAAATATGAATGTTATGAGCTTTTAACTTTGACAAGGTCATTCTGAAGCCTACCAAAGAGATGTCATGAAAAGCCATAGCTGTCATTAGCCATGCCCTATAAGTACAGCTGTACCTCTAGTTGTATTTTAGTAAGACTAAATACTTATGTCCACGTATCAATTTTAAGATTTAAGAAAAAAATAAATAATCAAGACAATCAGAAGAAACAATTCAGGTATTTATCAACTTTAATTGATATTATTTCTTTCAAGGAAGTGCCTAGAACCACTAGTGACAAGTTGGATTCCTCTGTACAAGGCTCTGTACTTCAGTTATTTAATGTCTTGCAGAAATTTCTATAGAATTTCAGCTGCAAAACAGTACGATTCAACAGAAATGAGACAGCCCTACAGAATTTACCTTTTAAAGTACTTTTGATCTATGGTTTATGAAGAGTCATGATTATTATGGACTTCAGTGAGAGTACTTAGGTCTTCCGAAAAGAAGTGGATACAGATTATTCTTTGAATTTTTCAATATTTGAAAATAATCTCATTTCAAAATACAAAATAATTACAGCCTATAAAATATCATTATTTAACTTTAAATTACATAGAAAGCCCACATACGTCTAGTTAGGATATGCAGGACTTCCATGAAGAAGAAATTTTCCAGCTTGCAAGAACATCATTCATCTTGTGATGATGTATTGAGCTGGCCAGATTTCCCCTGTTGGCCTTGGTCTTCTGCCGATACAGGAAATCTCACTCCAAGCTGTACTGAAAAGCTGCCAATCTCATAGTTTGAGTTAAAAGTTTCAAATCCCCTTGGATTTATCCCACATAGGGGTTCTTAATCAAAGGCAAAGCTTTCACCTGCTCCTTCAAACTCAAAGCAGCTAACAGCACTAAACCAGGAAAGGGACACAGAAAAAATTCCACGAAAGAATAAACAAAAATCCTTAAGAGGCACACTTTATTGCAGGCCCATCTTTCTAGCAATTACAAACTATGCCAAGGAGCTCCAGTTCTCATCATTCAGCTCTTAAAGAAAATAGAGCTTCACCTTGTCTCTTAACTTCCTTTTGTCTGCAGCTTTTAGTACCACTCACTATCAGACACTTCCGTTTCCAAAGGAGAAAGAAAAGCAGCTGGGAGAAAGTCAGCTCAGCTGAGTGAGCTTCCCAGTGATAAAACTATTTGCCAGATTGCTACAGAACTACATTACATGCCTTATTGTGATATGATGGCAAGGGCGGGCTTGAATTCCACAACCGCTATTGTCTGAAATAGTTAAAATAATATGCATTCTGTTGCACAGAGGATATTGAGAAAGGGTTATATACGCAGCACTTTATTTGCAGGGTCTGTAACTGATAGCATCCAGCAAGTCTAACAAGAATGTTACTTTGGGGGAAAAATAAAAAGGGCTGTAAGAAATATTAACCTCCACTTGGTGTGACACCTTCAGTGGATGGTCATCATCAGCCCCTTCACTCACATGTACCCTTACACGCAGCGAGATGACTGGCATCTGTTGTGGTATCAGCCCTGCTACCCACATACCTATTACTGTCACGTAAAATCCACGTGGAGATTAGAAAATTGGTTTTACCACACTCAACTGATCCCCCACCTTTACTATAGGGGGGGGGACAGGACACCAAATGGGGAGCCATCCTGGAAGGCAGACCAGACTGCAACATTATTCCCCTTATATATTGGTCACAATACATTTTTTCTTTACTTTTTAGTCATAAAAAGCACGTGTTTAGGCTTTAAGTTCTCTTTCAACTCTTACCTTTTTTTTTTTTTCATTTTCAGCATTTTTGTTGAAGAAAACATAAAAACTGGAAATAATATATGATAGCAATAGTTCTAATACCATTTTAAGGACATGCAACACCTTCTTCCTACCCCCATTCATACATGTTCTTACACACATTTTCTGCTTGTACATCACCCAAGACTCATTCTTACACACATTACTACGCCATGTTTACATTCAGTAGGTATAAATTTTTGTGCATTTGTGTTCTAGGGACCCACATAGAGCATCAACAGATACCACAGTCCACCATTACATTGGACCTTTCCTATCTTTTGATCTTTCCATATATATTCACTCAACCAGTTCCATGACACATTCCCTTACTCAGTAATTCTGTTTCCTTTGGCTGGGTTAACTAAGTCACAATACAGTTTCGTGTCCATGTCTTTATTCACCCCTGTTGCTATTCTCTCCTTCTAACTGCAAGCTTGATTAGCAATTAAAAGATTTAGATCATTGGTAAAGATACTAAGTAACAAGTTGTAAAAAATCTAGCAGAAATTAGTGTCCCCTGATGCCCAAACCACCCCAAACTGTAAAGCAACAGTGTATATATAACACTCTGGGAGCCAACGAATCTTCTAAAGAACAGGTCTTCCTTATCCTTTATTGCAAAGGCTACTAAGAAGTTAATAGATTTCAGTGGCACGTCTATAAGGACAGAATATTCAAATAATGGCATCAAGACATTATAAAAGCATAAAGAAAAAGGGCAAGGTCTCAGTGCATGGTACAGAAAAATGGATGCAGTTATTAGGTGACCAATAATTTTCTGTCTGATGCATTTCCTGGTCAGCTTATTTAATATTGCAACTTCTGCTCATGCCAGCAATCCAGGAGAGGACAACTTAGTCAATATGCTGTTGCCCTTCTTGCATGATTCTGGATCTATGCCCACGAGCATAACGGCAATAACATCTCAGTAAAATCAAATACTCTGCATGGAAATTTACTATTCTCAAGAATGACCAAAAGAGCAGGAGACTTACAAAGACCCAATACCAAACTGTATGGAGCAATGAGAGTCACTCTTTTTTTGTCCATGAGTACTCTTGATCAGCTCACTCTCCTTGTTAGGAAAGATTCTCATTTCCTGTCCTGACAGATGCCTTCACAGAAGCTCTGTATCTACTCTGCGGCTGTTAGTTTCCCTCTCTTTTTTTGTTCTCTCCCTCCTGTTGCTCCTTTACATACCTGCCCACATGCATTATACATAAAATTGTGCTCATAATAAAGCCTCTAAAAGAATATCATGTCAAAAGTGTCAGTGAAAAAGAGAAACAAATAGATTCTACTTCAAGATATATTATTGCTTATTACATCCAAATAGTTAAAAAAATAGTTTTCTTCCTATCCACTCCTTCTCATCAACCTAAGCCCTATTTTATCTCTCAGAAACACTGCAGGCCAAGTACATGAAGGAATGAGTACACAAGTGATATCAGTAGGACTCAGCTATCAATTTGGGCTTCCCTGTTGTCTTTTTATAGACAAAGAACTGTCTGTAACAGGCTTGAATGAATGATGACTCACCAGTGCTTCTCTTAAACCATCTACTATAAGGTAAGCTCTTCTAAAAAGTGACCTCTTCTATTATTATTATTATCACACACCCAGAAAAGCACTATTTCAACTTTGCTGTGACAGGAGATCCCAGATTTCAGCCTGGCACTGTAGTCCGTTAAAGGTAAATGTGACGGTTCCCATGGAGGCTTTCACAACTGGTGCACACCAGTGTGCCTCACCCGCCTCAACACTTCTGCAGAGAAGCCAACTCCAGTAGTAAGCATGAAAGAAATCTTATAGACAGCAGCTACACTGTGCCCATGCTTACTATTTTCAGGTAGAATCAAAGTTTTATAAATAGTTATGACAGATTAAGAAGGAATAATATCTAATACTGGCAGAAATATTATTTCTTATGTTAAAAGCAAATACGGAAGACAAATGTGCATAATACTAATATCTTAAAAAATTTACACTTACTGTAATAGGTCTAGTAATATCCATGAAGAAGAAAGGTGCCTATAATGTTTGCTGCTGTTATTAAATATTTCATTTAAGACGAACTAGAAAAAAAAATGCTAGTCATTTTGTCTTCTCTAATTCTCACAATCAGATCAAGCTCAGACAGTCACCATTTCTTGAGAAAGTATAAACCTTCCTTCATTAAGAACACACAGTTTAATGATTAATTCAGTGCTGCAACGGAGGGAAAGGTCTTCTCCCAATACACTGCATTCTTTAGAAGTCTGTCAAGCAAATGCCAGAGAGGCAAAACTGGAATTATTTTAGTACTGACCCTGAGTTTTGCCTCAAATACAAGCTACATGAGCTGTTCTAACTTTCTGTACTTGGTACTTGTACTTTCAGTATTTGGTCCAGTTTTATGCTGCTAGTAGGGCACCCATGCACTAAACCTGACTAAGTACAACAGATCATTTTGCTCACTTGTATATGCAGACACATTACAGAAAGAATAGGTGGCCTATAGGCATTACAAAGGAAAGATTAGACTCATACAATTCCGCATAGTGGCCTGTATAGCACAGTCTAAGACATCACGCCATCTGCAAAATAAGAGGTGGAGGTGAGCTCACAAACCACGTTTATGGATGCCCATAAGCTGTGCATCAATTCCTACTGGAATAAGCTATATACAAAATGCTGTCTCTTGCTAAAACCAGGAAAGCATATAGTCACAACTTATCTCTTGGGAGTACCAATCCTGGTAACTTAAATAACTTTGATTAAAATTATAAACTTATCATTTCATAAATCAATATATCCTCATTTATGTCTATTACCTTTCTGCTCCTACTAACAGTGATGGTTATTACGGAGGTTTTTTTGGAATGATTAGGTCACACATCATCTCAAAACATCAAGCTGCTCTACCCAGGCAACCTCGATCTAACATAAACTAGTCTGAAGCTGAAAGAACTTTTACAAAATAGCTTTAGCCTATGCAACAAAATACCAGATCCAATGCAAGACAAGCTTTGCATTAAGATACAAAAATAGCAGTAATGGACAGCAAAAATAACCCCTATCATTGCTATTATGACTGTTGGACTTAAACTGTTTAATATGTTATTTAAATTTGAAAGAAAAAATCAGGGCTAAATTTTCAGAATCATACCTGTTACTCTGGCTGTCCTTATGTAGACCACAATACTTTGATATATGTTTTAAGAAGAATAGAGATACTGCAACTATGCGTGCAGAAAATTTTAAATTCTTAAATTTTTATTTGCCTTCATTACTCCTCATACAGCAATCTAAACTTCTTTTCTGTGCATGATGTACATAAATGTAAGGGTACCAACAAAATAATCCTTTACATTTGCCATATTTTATACAGTAGAAAAAACCCCTAACATTTCACTCTGCCTGATTCCTGATGCAGTGTCTTTAATTCTGTCTAAGCTGAGAATCAGGCCTTGTTTTCCCTACAGTGTAAGTCGGTTTTAGCTCAGAGAAAATGAAACCTGTGTATCACAATAGAACTGAAGGTCAGGAGGTTATTCAGCTTGCTGTGGCAAGTAGCGTTGATCTAAATCACAACCGCCTGATCAGTGCAACTCACACAACAGGAAGAAGTGGAAGGGAGGTTGCACAAAGCCACTATCAGGTTACTTCTAGCTCAGTGTTTGAACTAATTTTCTTACTCCTACAGCCTTGTTTCCTTTATAATGTTCATAAACTGAACTGCCAAGGAAAAAAAAAAGAGACAGAGAATGCCAAGAAATGGCATAGGTGTCCTCCTATAGGTATATGGAGGATATCACCTCGTTCCACATAATAATCTAATTAAAAACGGCTTCCTAAGACACTCAAAATCTCCAGCTAATGTAACATCTTAGTTCACAATCACTTTTGTCTGGCAAGCACCATTAGGGAGAGGAGTCACTCTTGCTCTCCTCACCCAGAGGCACTTGGTTCTGTTTCTCCCTGAGGTGAAAATGCTCTTGCAGTCACGGGGTGAGGTAGGAAATATATCTAGCTCAAAATCACAGCAGCAGCAAAGTTTAATTTGGGCTAGATCAGTTCACAGATGAGGGTTGTCGTGTGGGTGTGTGTGACTTTCTGTCGCACAAACACAGGGTACAAACAGTATCTAGGGACATACAGGACTGCAGCGGTTCCAGATGAATTGAACTGACAGTGGAATTATGGTGTGAAGTACCTTCATCAAGACAGGCCGCAGGTTAGAAACTAAGCATCTTCTCACTAGCCTGGAGGGAAGGCATTGAGGGAAGGGCAACAGAATCACTCTTCTAGTTAACTCATTTAAAAACATCAAGATCCCCACCTGCTCCCCAAAACTTCACATAAATAAGTATGACTCTGTTAAATAATCTTATTTGAAAGGTGAAAGCCCCCATGGGCAAGCTTGCCTTGAGAGACAGCAGTGTGTCCAAATGCGGGTAGAGGTCAACAGCTTGGGACCACCATGGCCATCAACTAGGTAAGACTTTGGCTTTTTACAGAACATTTGCTATCAACTGTTTTCCTGCAGCTTCACCTCTGAAGTAAGACATTATAATTTACATATGTAGTAGTAGACAGAACCAGAGATATCTATTTGCAGTATTTTACAGAGCAATAGTAGAACAATTTTGAATGAACTGTGGCCTAAATTGAGGAAGGAGTGAAAAGGTCAATAAACAGAATGAAAATCTCCTAATTTGATCCATTTGCTGACAACAAACACAGATTGGGCAAACTACCAGGCAACTCCAACAGAACTAGCAAGGTTAATGGAGCTGCTGCTATAACATATTGTAGATCTAGTAGTGTCAGTGGCGATAGTGATAATGCTGTAAACACAGTTTGTTTTCCATCTGGTGCGTGGTATATGCCCTTGATAAAAGGCTGCAGCATTATGCATTTCTTTTTCCTAAATTTATTTACTCCTAAAAATGTGTAAGGATTTTAATAGCCATATATACAGAAAGAACTTTTAAAGAATCCTTATAGGAGATTTTCCTAATGAGGTTAAGGACAAGAGTAAATCAAAAATATTCTCATAATAGGCATGGGATTCTACCCCTCCCCCAAAAAAACCAACCCAAAACCAAAACAGTTCAACTACTTCTGCAGTTAAGTACACTCACAGTAGTTGATGTGAATGCTGCCTAAGTCTGGAATGGAGAATATTTTACATTTATATTCATCCTGAGTACTTTACAAATTACATAAAACACATTTTTAAAGCTATTAATTAAAACTATAAAAGATCTATGTTCCAAGGCAAATTAAAATCAATGGAAAGTGTTACCTTCATTGCAACTGACTTTGGATCAGGCCTTGAGAGATCACCAGTACAAAAATATAAGTATCTTTCAGCAGCATTTCGTGCTAACATGCAGTAGATGTGAGTTTCAGATTCAACTTCATCCTGTACTCTTAAGGATACACACTGCTGAACATGTAGTTTTAAATCTCTTAATCAATGTTTTTAACTAATACTCTGTTGAAGCCTTGATCTGAAATATAAATGCTCTTTTCATCAAAATATTTACAAGAGGAAATGTGAAGCCTTGAAGATTCATGTTTGAATTGTGCATGGTATCTATGGTTACAATGTATTATAGATGGTGAGAAACAGTAACGCACTGAGTGAAACAGAAAGAACTGCCATCAGAAAAAATGCAAGACAGCCTAAAGGAGATATACATTTTTCTAGAGAAATGATGCCTATATTGGAGCAAGCTGATTAGAGGGAACAAAGCAAAGGGCTGGGCAGGGAACAGGGGGTGGGACACAATGACACACGACTGCATACTAATAGTCATCTGCTGGCATTAAAAAAAATATGAAATAAAACTTCCACGGTTGTGAAATGGCCACAGGGACAGGCCTAGCCAAAGGTGATGAGCTATCTAGGAAGGCAGGTCAAGGTGACTTGCCATTCCCCCATGATCCAGACTGCTACCTTGACGTACGTCATCTCCCCTTGCTTCTGATACCAGCACATGGATCAGAACGCCATGGGAGAGGATAACAGCACTGGGGCGGATGCTCTTGGAGAGGAAAGGTTCTCTTTGTCACTGACAGAGCATCTTAGGGAGTCAGTCTTGTCTGCTGTAAATCTTGTTAGCAAGACTGAAATCACCAACAGCAATGACAAACCAGCATGTCTGAATTTTGCTGTAAAAGTGTTCACTTGAAGTTTACTCTCTATTGGAAGCAGTGCAAAACTGCACATAAGCATCTGTGAAGTCACAAGGTCTAACTATTAGTTTGTTTTTAACTTTTCAGAGCAAACACTTAGTTCTGCTGACAACCACTTTGAACAAGCTATGCCGACTGGCAGTTCAGTGGGAATCTGCATCTCAGAGACAATGTCCAGCCGTGTGAGTGAACACCTGTGCAGGAGGGCAACAAAGCTGGGGATTGGTCACAGGCACGGGACAGAGACTTTTTAGAAGAAAGTAGTATAAAAATTTATACATTTACATTAATATATATTATAGTGGGGTGGTGTACTCCAGTGACACTGTGGAAGTTCTACAACACATTCTGTTTCAACAAGTAATACTTAAGGAAGATAAATGTGCTGACTATAACCAAAAACTTTCTTCATCAGTCTAGGGCCTGAAATGGGCAAGCAGGAGACTGCACATATTTGCTGCTGCCCATGTTACAGTGGTCCCTGCCCTTATCCTCAAACAGCTTTGCTCCACCCTTCTCTGCCAATTTCCTCTAATTTGCATTGGAAAACAGAATCCCTGCTGGCCACTTTGCTCAAAAACACCAGAGAAACAATAGGGAGACAAAGAACTGGGGAAACGTCAACTGATACCAGGAACAGGCATGGGAAGTAGGAACAAGGAGAAGCTTTCCCAGCTACTGCCTCCACTGTTTTTGCAGAGAAAGTGATACGTAGGCTGTGCAGGATGTTTAGTAGGATCTTTTCTGATTAAACTAGGGAAGGTTTCAGATAAAGGGCAAAGGATATCACGGCAGGTCTCTTATTTTATGTTTCTACCCCTTAATCTGAAAGTCTACTTCTCCTTGGACTTGAAAATCCAGAAAAATAATTTCTTGCTGACAGTAATAAATCTACATATATGCTAATATATTTGGAGAAGTAGAATCCTGGTTTAAGTTTTAGCATTTATAACAGACAAATTAACATAATAAAAGTAAAAAGACATTAACAGATTAATTCCATCCAATATGAATTACTACCTGTGGCTAGTACATCAAAGGTCCCATTGCACAATCATAACGAACTTGCTTTAAATGCAAAAGTAAAAATTAAATTTAAAGAGCTGAGTTTTCACTCCAAAACAATCAAAACACAAGTCCAGCCACTTCTCACACACTGCAATCACTGAGACAAACAATTCTTCTTATTAAATGTTTTCTTCTAAGAAAGAAATTATTTCTTTCTGAAATAGAGATTTGGTGACAAGCTTCTTTTTTCTAGAAAAGATGGAATCTGGATTTTCCCGCACTCCAGCACTGCCAAGCATTTTGTTATTTAGTAGTAGTACTACTAAAATGCTAAGTTTTCCAGTTCTGTATTCTGAAGTTCCCTTCTTTTACCCCTCCTTAGGGAAACAGATGAAAGAAAAACAAATTTCAGAAAGCAAGTATCAGTCCTACTAGCCTATTTTTCCCACTGGAGAAGGTGAAAAAAATTAATGTGAAATCATATATATAAAATGACCGAACACAGTCAGAAAGAAAGGGAGAGTTAAAAAAGAAAGAAGAGCTGACGTTAAAAAATTCTCAAATATCCATATTGAATTGGCAAAAAAGTGAAAACAGATTCAATAAAACTAGAAATGAAACATGTTTGTGTTCTCTCAAACATTCTGAGCATGCGATAACAAAAGAAAAAACTTCAAAAAATTCTGTTCCATTTGACTACACTTCCTTTGTTTTGTTCAGGTTTATAGAAGAAAAATTCAAATATGGCTTGGTTATGTTTCTTGCCAGATAGAAAGTATTCCAACTGTTCTAAAGAAGCTTTTGAGAGAAGAATTTTTCTGAAAGAAACCACTTCCTTAATTGGAGAATCTGAATCATGTGCTCATACTCCAAATCTAAAGTAACCTTTAAATTTTTAAGGAATATACTACATAGAGGTTTGATGAGCTAACAGATTGAGCATTTATTCCACGTTTTTGAGAGAATTTCTGATCATCCTTCATTTTCACTGTTAGACCTAACGTTGAAAGTTATTTTCTACTGAGAGGTTGGAATAGGAAGTTAATTTCTCAACAATGGTACTCCGTGTTACTGACAACACACCCACTCCGCCTTCTAACAAAGTTTTTATATTACAGCAAAATATATGCATGCAAATACCATGTTCAAATGATAGCCTATTTTCAGCAAAACTATTTACAAGGAAGGCACACTATTCATTTCAGACAGTTATCAGATATACAGACGACCTATATATTTAGGTTACGTATACACCAAATTCTGTGGCTGTTATTATGTAGTGGTTAACACTAGAAGTGCCAAAAGTCACCAGCAACGATTAGGAGTATATGGCACTGGAGCTATTTAAGCAACTAAGATAAATACATTTATTGTAATAGGTTGCTGTTCACACACACAATATGCATTAGCTTTTGACCTGATGAGCATGTAGTTTAAAATAGTTAAGACAGAAAGCATAAAGGAGAAGACGCATTATTATGAGTATTACAAAGCAAAATGATGCTTTAGACAGTTACAGGACCCTGACAAGCACAGGAGACAAACACGTATTACCCAAATCTGTTAGTCTTTTTACTTATTTTGTTTATCTAAACATATGATTACACCTAATTACACCACTTTCGTCTAACTCCTTGTGATGATGCACTACCATGACCTTGTCATGCATGATGCAGTTGAGTAGGATATCATCCTTTTCCCTTAAAATCCATTTTCCTTTCCACCCTCCATTCCCCACTTCTGCTTTTACAATCAACTTCTAGTAATGACTAGTTTTTACACAAATTAATACTGGAAAACTATTCCTGATACAACAGAATTTATTATTTTTTTTTTAAATCAAGAGGAAATAGGGGAACAATAAGTTGTTTCAATTACCTTAGCAATATAAAATATTCCTGAGCATTTAAAGCCTCTAAATGTGAAATATATAAGCTTGCTTATTACTTAAAGACTGAGAATCCAAAAGAGTAGAACAATGTAATGACAGATATCCAAAAAATTCCACGGTATTTAACATGGTAACAGCAAAATCTATTGTCTATCTACAGATTAAATTCTTCTGGATGGAAAATTTTTGTTCTGTGCATATACAGCACCTAATACAATCAGGTTTTTGGTAACAAATAGTAATTTCTACTGCTACAGAAATAAGAATTTTCTCCATGCTGAAATACGAAGGGAATAGCACACTCAGTGATTAAGTTAGGTTCTGCTTCTTGCTTCTTATTTAACAGTGGATATTTCAGACATATACACGAAAGATTCTAGGTTTGTAATACTAAAAAGTAACATTTGTTTAAAGCTTGAAGTTTAGAAATGGAACAAAAATCTACGGATATTCACAAAATCAAGACTTTCATCCTGCAGTATATTCACAGCACTCAGTGTTGAGATTTGTCATCCTAAATATGCCTAAATTCAAGCGCATCTGAAATATTATTTCCAACATTCCCAGTTATAATATCAGAGTGCAGTACCTGCACTATCAAACATGCCCAAACTATGGCTGCCTATAAATGTTGGATTATTTTATAGTTCCAACACAGCTAACTATAATTTCTATGATATATATTATCGCACAGAACTGTGACTTCCAATAGACAGTCAATTACACCTTTGCATTTCAACAGCCTTTTCACTTTGTGTGGAGGAATCACACGTAAGAAACTCCCAAGATATTTTTGAAAAGCAACTCTCAACAAGGAGAGAATTTCATCATGTAACTTGGGTTGTATGGATTCAGGCAGCAAGTAACAGTCCCTGCACCACTGCTAAAACACTGCCATTGCAACAATAACAACTCTTTATTTACAGCTTATCTTAGAATTTTCCCCAAATTATTTCCAAGAGCAAGGACTGAAAATCAAACCTGAAATATTCCCATGTTTTCATCCAATGTTTTTACCAACGTATTATTTGTTGTCGGGTACATACCTATTTCCCTTCCATCTGCATTTTCACTTGGCTTCCAACAGCTGCCCAACTTGAACTAAACAAGAGTGACATCTTCAAACTGAGTATATGGAAATCTAAATTACTGCACCTCATGCAAATGCACACCACACTTCACCTTCCCCGTAAAATTGTAAATCAGTTTCCTATTTCACAGAAACTTCTTCAGCAGAAGGACACTGCAACATTTTTGTTGGATATTTAGTGTTCTATAACTCTACTGTAACTAATGGAAATTCTCTTCTCAGAAAACTGAATGGGGAAGACATTCCTGTACAGTATGTGATTTCCAGACAATGTTCTGTAAATTTTTTAATGTATCTCTTAATTTGATTTATAATTGTAGTGAAAGATATTTTATTAATTGCTTTTCATTTATGCTCTCTGCTACAGGCAAAATCAGCTGTAGCTCTTTAAAAGGACTATTTTCCATGCATTTTTTACTGTGATGTATAACATTACACAATAAAACTGTTCTACCTACATTAATCACAAGTGTTACCTGTGATGTGGAAAGCATTTGTTTCACAGCTTGTTTATGTTAGACCAATACATTCTTTAAACTGAAATATTCGTCGTTTCTTTCACTCTAAAACTTTATCAGCAATATGTTATTGAAACTTGATTGAAAAACATTGTGAATGTGGGTCTTGTATTTAAAATTTTTTTTACAACAGAACTCCTCAAAAGCTTGATGGATCCTACCAACTAACTATTAAAATGACTAAAGTGCAGATCAGTAATATGTGCATTTTCCCACTGACTATCCCCGAAAAAGAAGACCACAGTAAGAGATACCTGTTCATGAAATGAGGTGTTTTTTTTTTTAAATTAATACATTTCTTTCTTTCTTCTTCCCATAATTTTGGATGAAGTCCTTAACTACTCCTTTAGACTACAGTCATTTGTAAAGCACATAATTCCTATAATGTTTTATTTTACAATTCCAGGAATGTTTTCTTTTTAGATTTCTACTTTTAATGGAATCAAGTAATAGCAAGTATTCTGTAATATACATGTGTATATATATTTATTTCTCAGTTTATCTTTGATTCATGGATCAAGAGAGTTATTAAATGAAAAACTATCTTAAATATGAATTATCTGCCACAAACCTGTCCAGGCTCATATTTATCCATATTTTATTCCTTATGTAGATAATGTCAGGGCTTGATTTTCCAACAGTCCTAATAATCTTACAGATAACTCTGAAATTTACTTGCTATCTTTACTGTGATGACCTTGAATAATATAGATGGCTATGCACATTTTCTGGATTGCAACCTTCTGCCTGCTAGGCACCATGATATAAACATTGTCTGTGTAGTCTGTAATCGTTACCTTGCTTACTGATTTTTAAATAAGCAGTTTGTGGAGTTTTGTGCCACTCCTGAACTGCTTCAGAAAGAGTATTTGTATTGACATCACAATGACAATACTGAATTTCCTTATATGCAGATGCATTTAAACATAAGTATCAGATAAACAAACGTCCAAATTGCATGTCAAATTTGAAATGTTAATAAAGTGCGTGAATTGCACTTTTTTCATTCTGTATGCAAAATTCTGAATGTGAGGATTACTAGAAACCTCAAACTACTTTTATGACACTAACTTACCTTGTAAGGTGATTGATGGGTTGAAAGTGCACCTAATGATATCTGCAGTACTTAGTAAGTGACACTCATCAAAGAAAGATCACCATTTATACCACATTTATATCCACTACCGGACTCCAATTAAAAATAAAACTGAAATAGTATCTTATAGGAAGCTGAATCATCCAGGCTTATTTATACTCTAATTCAAAGACCAATCTAACTCATGGAGAAATTCTCTGGATTTTGTTGACTCCAGAGCATTTGCAGAGCAGTCCCACAATAGTCTCAAGCTGATCTAGGCGTACCCAAAGCTGCTATTGATCTGCTACTCCCTACCTCTCTCTCCCCTCCTTGCACTGGCATAATGACTGCAGAATTGTACAGTAACGTCAAACTCAAACCTATTCCTAAAGGAAAAATTTGTTCTTATGGTTTCAGACTGACAGAGTTGTCTGGGGCCCAGGGGGCAACGGTTTGGTTTTCTTGGTAGTGTTTTTTTTTCCTTTCTCTGATTGGGCTACTGTGCCCTTGCAATTGCCAAACTAAGTAGAGAGAAGGAATATGGGGTGAGAGATAAGAAATCAAAACTGCCATTCTGACTGCAGCACAGGATCAGAACGTTCTATGCAATCTTAAAACTTCACCTTAAGAGATCTTTGCCAAGATACTCATGCATTCATTTCTATATACCATTTATGCTGCTTTTTCTTTTACTTGGGTTTTGCATGTGACAGATGATGCTTTCAACAGCTAGCACACTACCATACCATCTAAAATTTATTTTAGAACCAATAGAAAAAGGAAAAAACAAACTAAAAAAAAATATGAACTTCAAAGGCTAGGCATGGAATAATAAATATAGAAAATGACATTCCCACTTCCTTGGTGTTTCAAACCTCTGTTTTCCAAAGACAAGCATGAGAAAGAAAGGTCACGGTGTTCTGACCTCAACGGTTTTTCATCTATTTTCTCACATTGCAGAAGTTTGTGTCCTAACAATTGGAGTGTAGAGTGTCACATTCATTTATTTTCTTATTATTAGCAATATTAAATATTTTGTACAAATAGAAAGCCATTCAGGGTTGCACTCATCTCACCTCTTAACACCATGGGTCAAAAAGCCACTTTTAGGTGATCAGAGAACGAATTTTTAAGCTTCTCTCTGCCCGCCTGAAAGTAAGGATTTAAAGCCAAATCTGTCCTTACTCCATTCCATTCCAGAATATTCTGCAATACAGCTCTAGCTCTTTATTCCATCTGTTGAGGGAATCCTGAGGTGCTGCATCTGCTCCACTTCGTACAAAGCACTTATTTGGAACATGAATTACCATTACTCCTCAAATCTGTGCACTGACTCTAGAGCAATTAGATGGCACCCAAAGGGAGGTAGAAGAAGTGGGGATTTGCCTGGGATCTTAGGTCTCCCCTGTCAAGCCCTATTACTAGGAAATACTCTTAATGGGTGACATCTACAAACAAGAAGCTACTGGATCCCTTGGCTGACAAGGATGTGTTGTGTGCCAGAAGAACATTCATAACGTCAGTCAATAAATTTAAAATGACAAGTGTCTAAATCCTGTTCTCTTTCTTAATTAAGTTTCACCCAATAGTTCGGAAAAAATCAATAGCACTACATCTTTATACTTGTTGATCCCATTATATACAAATGCAGCAAGGACTGCTATTACTAAGCATAAGTGCCTCTTTTCTGCAAAGGCTGAAATTCATAATGCATTTTGCATCTAAAATCAATCTCCACACAAAAAAACCCACCAGCATAACACATCAAGAATCCTCATATATGTATGAGCCCTGAGTGCCTCATAAAGACACTATGCTAAGCAGCAAAAATAATTTTGTGCTGAACTGCATAGACCATCGAATCAAGTAAGAACACTGCCAAACACATTTTCCTTCACAATATATATTCTGCACTCTAATTTGAAAATAAAAATTAGTGTCTTAATACTTACCAGTTTTTTCTTCTGCTCTTGTCAAGACTGGTGACAATTCCCACATTCAGTAATTCTAAAAAAGAAGAAAGCAGGAAAGCTGATTTCAGGTGTCAAGGTCAACTTTAAGTCGATATAAATATCCCCAATTCAGCATTTTTCCCATACTTTTGAAGATGACATAGTTAAAAAAAAAAGTTACAAACCGTGTTCTACAACTTGCTACAAGCTTTCACATAACCAAAATCACCACAACAGATGTCTGTGCAAGAAAATATCTGTTCCTCCAGTCTTCTTCAAGTCTCTCCAGTCCTTAAGTAATGATTCATCTACATGTCTTTCGCTTACGGTCTCAATGCAGGTATGCCTCACAAATTACAATTATCTACGGTTTTGTATTTGCAAAATTGCTAATAATTGAAATAAGAGGTCATAGACTTCCAAACCCAAAAGATCATGACTGCACATACTCAAAATACTCTTTGGCCAGTTATGCTTCTTTGCTGCTTTCTTCACAAATGTAGAAGAGGCAGCTCCTGTCTAACTCAAAGTGTCGCTGACAGTTACAGCCAAAAGAAGTTCATTTGATGATTAAATAAATAAATAACCAACTCAGAAAACAATCCACAGGAAAAAAACACATTACCTACATAGATTGATATAAAAGTCTGAAATATTTTTTCACAGTTTGTGCCAAAATGTCAAATATATATACAGAAATATACATAAACACTAGCCTAACACCTTCCTTTTACAACTCAAAACTTATATTTTTTTTTCCATTTTCTTTCATCGTACAATTTCATTACAGAATTTCAAGCACAAGTTCATTAACAAAAAATTAATGCACAGCTTAATTAGCTGGGATTTAGATTGCACTAAGAGCTATCTATTCTAGCTATCATGAGGGCGTAGGGGAATGTTTTGGGTTGCTCAGCGCTCCCCACAAATGGAGAGCTGACCAGAATTGCTTTCAGTGACAAGAAGGCTGGCAAAGCTACTTTTATCTCCTACAAATATGTAAAATAGCAACAACAAAGAACAGCACTTAAGGAGTAAAATGAATTTGTATACAATATTCTGTTCTGAGGCAATTAAGAGTTTCATTTACAGCAGCTTGTTACCAAAGTAGTGCCAGCAGTGTTTATTAATTAAAGGTGTTTTTTTATCCTTAGCTCCTTTGTGAAGAAAGTGAGAATTAGCCTACTGTTTCTGGGGAATTAGAGTTTTCTAATCATTTAAAAAATGAGGGTGACTAGTTCTGCCACCTTTTTGCCCTGCAAACATTCTGCCTCTTATACATGCCAAAAATTCTGACAGCTCTCTTTCAGACTGTCTATACATTGCTTTAAATATTTCTGTACAGATTTTGAATTATTTTTTACATCAACTAAAATCTGTGCTGGTGTTCTTCTAAAGCAACTCTGCTCTTTGCTTTCAAAAGAACATGTTGTTTCATTCCCCTAAAGAAGCTCAGAACATCAAGGAAAATAACATCAAGTGATAGTGGGTTCAAATGTATTTCTAATCTTTACAACCCTTCAGTACTTACATTAAAAAAGTGAGGCATAATTTATTTCTGATGAAACAGAGTTGCTCAGCTTTCTGCTAATAGGATCCTCAGGGCAAAAGGGGTAGGCAAAGCACTGATAAAAGAAGAGAGCTTCATTTTTACTGTTTTTTTCCTAGTCTGGCAACAATAAATTAATAATAGTGTTTATTCTGATTATCGTTGATTTAGGATAAATTGTTCTCATTTAGCAAATGGGGAAATGAAATTCAGTGCCCAAGGGACTGAGCATATGAATCTATGCCAAAGGCTACAATTGAAGACACATTTACAGACCCTTTCTGAATTTCTGGATTAGTTCCAATCATTACTGATAGTAGGGAGGCTGATATTCTAGTACCATTTACCAGTGTAATGATGCAAGTTTGCACTCCTTTCCTCCCTTCTACTCTCTCTTTGCTTCCCCTTTTGCTCTCCTCATGAAATTTTTCTTTCTTTTATCTTTGAAGGGTCACCATCTTTTAAGTTTCTTCTCCTTGTTTTGGGAAAAGACAGTACAATTCTTTCTGAGCAGTACACACCTATGTTTTGATACTGTTCTTCAAAAATTCTTCTTCAACTAGCCAATTCTTATTCAATTAGTTACAAGGAACATGTAAGAACCTCGAAATGGCACACTGTCCTATTAAAAAAAAAAGAATAAAAAAAGAACTTCTCAGAAGAAGCATCATGAAGCAACAGGAACACCATTACTCAGCCAAGAAGATAGCTTGGCCTAAGTATACTGTAAAAAGTGTTTCCATTTCTTTAAAGTGCTGTATTATCATCATACTCCAAATGCTTAAAGATAATGAAAAAGGACACAGAACATGGTACTGAAGCTGATGGCATATGGCAAAAGCTTCAGGCTAGTACTGCATTTCCTCCTATGGAAGTATCACCATTTATTACCACTCATTAAAATTTAATTTTATAGAGCATCTTTAAAAGGTCATTTTTTTAAATGGGAGTATTGTAGCCAATATTACTGACTAGTTAACCCCTTTGAGAACACAAATCTTCACAGATTTGTTGCTTTGAATTATTAAAGATAAAGCATAACTGATTAACTCAGCTTAATTTTTTTAATAAAGAGTAGCTTATTGTTTTCCTATTTAACTAGCATAGCCATTTCTTTTGGTTTATTTTCTATTGATAAATACTTTAATCTTATAAATGACATTCTGTTACCACGATGACGTTTGACTACGTATTCATTACCTCACATTGCATTTACTGTATTCTGAGATGGCATGCACCTTAATGTCACTGTTTTCATAGCTACTACATTTATCATTTAAACACCGTATATAGAAGTGATGAACTACATCTTCAAAAATCAAACCAAAGACTAGTTTAGAAAACAAAAAATGGATACCTGGCTTACCCTTCACAGTGTCCCCTAGGCATATTCCAATAGCATATTAATTATTTGAGTCTTAATATTCAGTACAATTTGATGGTGCTTAGAAATCCATTCTGACAAGTGTTAGTACCAAAATGGGCTTAGCACACCACTGTTTACAGGGTATTGCTGCTTCCTACATAAACTATCAATGCAGCTTACATATATATATGATCCATATTTTTCAAATTAAATTTAATTACAAGTGCATAGAGCATCAGGTTTAACCCTTAAAAACATGAATTTAACCTTGAAAGTCAATTTCTTTAGTGCTAGTTTACAGACATACTTGTGAGCTCTAACTTGTTCTGACAGGTTCTCCCTGTTGGTATGAAGACTGTGCTGGCTGTTTGAATGTTGTCAATGCATTTTGGCACCCTCGATTATGGTTTTTAAATGATTTAAATAATGACACAGTGGGATAAGTTTGATATACTTCTGAGTGGCTATGTTATTACTTATAAAATTATTGACATACTCTTTTGAAGGATCTTCCTTTTCAAACTCGGATGCTTAACAAAATGATGCAACTGTATGCAACAACATTTTTCTTATCCACAGTATTAACTTAACCGCAAGAGCGGAATGCATACTGTTATTCTCAGATGAATTACTGGCCATGACTTAAACTAAACACATATTTGTACCATGCTGTTGGACTGGACAGTGGTAGCCAGGAAACATGTCGTTTCCACAGTGGGAAACAAGACAAAAGCCAGAGTAAGACAGACGTACCAGTGTCACAGAACAAACTCAGGGCTAGATGATCTGTAAAACCTAACCTACGACTCTTTCTGGTCCCTCCAGTGGCGCACCCTACCACAGGAATGTTCTTTTAAATATTTAGAAAACAGTTTCTTAACATTTCAGGATACATTTGCAAATACGTAAAATAAAATTTTACTCATCTTTCTCCGGCTATAAAGCCTTTGGAGAGTCTTACTGAGCACTAGCTCATATCAGGTAGATTGAGGATAACTTTCTAAGACCGTGAGTAGATTGCTTAAGATGTACTTTCACTACCTTCTTAGCCTCACCCCAATTTATATTTCAGAGAGAAAGGGTAATACTACCCAGATTAAAAGAAAAATAAATATAACTGAAAACAGACAAGCCCTACTATCAAATGGAAGCTTTCTAGGATACTCAAGACATTTAGAATAGAATATAATAACAAAAAAATATCCCACATGGAAAATAAAGAACATCAAGACTGAAAGGTGCAGATTTCATCTTTTTCTCTTTAATATGATTAACATATTTACAACACACTCTTCAAAGAACAGAGAGACATCTGTAACAAATTTATGTTCCTAACTTTCATCTACTAGTCTTGAAAACACCTGCTTAGCTCTAAACTCCATGCATCTTTAAAATAAAGTTTAAAATACCAGTTTTCCCAAAGTTATAAGCACATACTTCTGTGACACTAATTGCTGAGGTTTGTGCAGGACCGCAGAGTTTCAAATCCTGTACAGGTCTAAAACAAGCAGAAATTAAGGTTTTCTCTATCCAAGCCTCCTCACAAGATCAATCCAAAAGTTACTTTCAGCATAAGCTTCAGTCAGAGCTCCACACAAAATTATTTTATCAGTGAACATATATATTTTTTTTAATGCACAGCCAGAGAATACCCCAAAACAGTACAGCCTGGTTAGCAGTTGGAACACACACAGAGGCCATGGTGTGCTTGGATTAAACTATTTGTTTAGACTGACCAGATTCAATCTCCAGATAGCAAACTGCTCCCGGCAGAATGAACTAGTAGGTGTATGAGCTATTCTGATGGTGAACAACTTCAGTCCTTGAAACGGACTGCTGCAAGGAATGCAAGATTCTGCAGAACGTGTGATTTGATACCTACTCCTCGGACTTCATCTGCATTTTATACTCAAATTACAACGCACTCGTTGTGATGGATGTATTTGACTCTAAACTTATGTCCTCCATAAAGCCTCCAAAGGTCTTCCAAGGTACTTGCTTTCTACTGGTAGCAACTCCTTGACAGTATGAGACTCATGCTAAGACATGCGCTGCAAGGGCTCTGAAAAAACAATTTCCACTACTTCTCCACAGAAAGTAGCAAAGCTGCCTGAACACTGACATCCCCAGAGTTCTTGCTCACACCATTTTCTGATGACCTTACATATTATTCTTATAAACTCTTTTGCATATACATTTTAAAAGGTCTTTTCTAACCAGGGCAGGTGGTTATGGACAGCATAGGAATAGGAAGCAATCATTTATATCAGAAGCAAGACATCCTTTCAGATGCAGTTTGCAAACTCACCCTTGTTTGCTCTCTACTGCCTATTTTTTAAATAATGCACAAATCACCTCCAGTACCATGGAAATAATCAACAGAGAATCAAAACCTGGAGCTTCTACTAGAGCACAAATCAAAAGCTGTTGGAATCCAACAGCTGGAGCCTGTCTCATTATTTCACTGTGCTTTGATGTGCTTTTCAGCCAAGTATCTTAGAGAATTACTTGCAGATATGTCTATCTATGAATTCTACATTGCTTACGCATTATAGTTTCCAACGGAGATAAATACTGTAACTGAGTTCTCATTTTCAAAAAAAACCAACTTCTTTTTCTTATCTTCTATTAAGCACAAAATCCTGTAAATAGAGGAATTGAAAATCAGCTGCATCTAATAAAAGATTCAAGTTTGTTATTGACTTTGAGCTGGTCGCTTCCATTAGATTATCCATCATACTTTTATTATGTGATCAACTGCCTAATTAATTTTGTACTTGTGCATTTAGGCAGAATACTGTATGTTTCAATGGGGTTTACTATAATCCTGCACCTGCGGCCTCAGAGATTTAGACAGCTCTCTATCATAAGTTTATACTGTGCCTATAATCACGTCAGCTGGAGTATGGTTCCAGCTATTCAGTCTGTTGAAATATAACAGCATTTAATTTTTGAGGCACCAGAAAATTTGCATCTGTGGTTATGTGTCTTTGGACTTTAATCAGATCAAAGTCACTGAGAGATATTAAGAGAGTTAGATACAATATTTTGCTCAGACAGTTTTAGTGGATATATCAGACAGTGTTTTGATTTTCCCTGCTTATCTAGTAATATGAACAGATGCAATCATGCTATTGTATAATGAATCTTGATTGCCAACAGTATTTGATTTTGCAACCATTCTGTAGTGATAATTAAAGATAACTTGATATCCTATACAGTGATAGTTAAAGATTGCTTTGTGTGCATTATTGTATAAATAAATGCCACAGAGAATGAATGTATTCTTTATAACTTTTTATCTGGCATATATTTCAGGGTAGAAAATACTCATGAGTCTTGATAAAAAAAAATATTCAGATGCAAATGAAAGTCTTCATTCCAAAATTTGTGTTATTTATCCTTCATTTTCTTCTGGTTTGTGCCATTTACATTAACTGAAAGTTTAGTACTTTCTGATGCATTAGCTGTAACTTCTATAGAAAGGACAAGAAATGAAGTAACATGAAAGCTATGCTCTTATCCACTGATTACACCAGTTCTGCTCTAAAGAGCTCTGTAGCCAACAGGGGTCTCATCTGTGATTACAATGAGCTTCAGATAAGGCCCACGTGGCAGACATATATAAGTTTATTACACCATTTAGAAATGTTGGGAAGGAAACACCTAAATGTACTTTTTCCACTAATAAACATTTCCAAAATTCAGACTTTCATACAATTATAATTTTGGCCAAAACCTGATGTTCAAACTAAACTATACATAAAATATGAGACAAGAGCTGAGTTGGAGTTGTCCCCTTCTCAGCAGTAATCTAGGGAAAGCATGGATAGGCTCAGATTATAGAAATTTTAATTATTTTTTTTAAAGGCATAATGACTCTACAGTTCTTCACCCGCACACTGGAGGAAATCTGCCACAACCTGTTGCTTTGCTCCTATCTAGCACATTCACTGGATAGAGTATATGTGAGATGACACAGAAATGCATCTTTATTCACTCAGGCATGTAAAGCACTGGCACTGTATCTTCTCCATTCCCTGTACGCTCAGGAAGGCACAGAAGCAGAAACGCCTTCCTTTGTACTCCCACAATCAAGTCCTTTTCTGGCCATGCTGAATACCTACAGCCTTTTTCAGAAGCAGACACGGCCTTAGCCCAATAGCCATCAACGTTACGCCCCCCAACCCTGCAAACCACCATATGCCAATTAGAGTAAATTTGCTTTGGAACAATGAAAGTAATTTGTATACGTAAGCATTAGCAGAATCAGGATCATGGTACAGTACATCACATAACATATTTAATGACTTCCATTTAACAGCTATTTTAGTCTCCAGACATCCAAATATTTTATGTACTCCTTTAGTAACTGCTTGAGGCTGCGCTGCTTGAGAGCACTAGGTAACTGACAAGCACCTCCAATGCTAATACTATATGTTGCTTATCTCTAGAGTTTTATGTTTCACTTTTAATCATAATTCAACGGGCAACACAGCAAGCTTATTAGTTCACTGGTCAATACAGTTAGCAGGTGAATCCCCTATAAATGACAGAAGCACTTTCATTACAGCAGTTCTTCCTGTTTTAGAAAGGATGTGTGTCAGGTGTTGAAACTTGCCAATTAAATTATCTTCATTCTTGATGTATTAGTCATTTGAGTATATTGTGAGCTATATTCCCCCCCACGTTACCACACCCCTGTTAAGAACTGGAAGACTAACTCCTAGACATTCTCTTCTGTAAAACTGATAATTTGAAGTGGATAATTATTACTGGTTTTCACTAAGAAACAGAAAGCTACTCATGTCTCTGATGTAATTGCAATGTGTGTCATTGTGTATGTCAGAAAGATATCAGTTTCCTGCGATCTAAGAAAGCATTTCTGCTGACTTTCTTCTTATGACTTTTCATTCCAATTTATAAAGTTACCTGTTGAGGAATTTTTATGATACCATCTACTTCCTATAGAGGCTACCACCTAAGCCTTGATTAGTTCACAGGAGATCAAACTCCCTAACAAGTTACTGTCAGTTGCAGTTTTAAGACTAGAACTAGGTCAGGTTTATTACCTGCATCAATCTTTTCATGTAGCAAAGCAAAGACAAAAAATGGATTTTATAAAAAAATAAAGGAAAACAGGACGGAAAGTCTAACTAACAGATCTAAAAATGCTTCTCATCTCAAAAGTGAAACACCACAAATGATTTTTAAATTACCAAACCCCCAAGGCTGAAGCCATATAGTCTCCAACTTTGTCTAAGAGACCTTACAATACTACAGCAGGTTTTTGTTAGAGACAGTGTATGAGCAGAGTCATTTGTAATATGGAATCCCTTCGATATTCATTCAGCAAAGGCTGTGGAAATGATCTGTGTTCTGATGAGGACAAAAATAGCTTCTGCACAATATTGATCTTCTCCAAGTGTTGGGATTGTTCAGGGTAGTTATGGAGGAGCTACACTACAATAGAAACAGCAGTAAAAGCTTTATAAAGTTGTTTTGTATCATATTTAGTCTTTTTTTTTTTTTTTTGACATCTCATGATAATACATCACTGTATGGAATCCTTGATGCCTTTCTACAACTAAAGTCTGCTCAGTATTATCCCTTTATTGAAGTGATTTGTTATTTCAGTTTCTGGTAATCTTCAGATCCAGGAAATACAAACACATTGCAAGAGAAGAAGGTATCTTTTTTAGAAGAAAGTATCTTTTCAAAAAGTTAAGGCTTGTGATTAAGTTCCAAGGGGTTTCTTTTATTTGGACTGAACTGCCAATCTGTATGTGACAACTATGTTCATGGCTAGGAACAGAAGCAATCGTAAGTACAGAGAATGAAACATTCTTTTTTTTTTAAAAAAAAAAACAACTTTTGTTTCTTTTAGGTGCAGCATCCATGATGCTCACAATTTTCAGGCCAGCAGCTATTCACTGCTTAAGCAGATAGAGAACACAAGCTTTTCCAAAAGCACTGAGGGAAAGGAAATCATGGCTACGGCTGCCACCTTCATAGTTTTAAGGGAGAACTATAATGAACCAAAAAGGTACTAAAACAAAGAGTTGAAAGGAGCGAGTGCAGGAAGGTAAAGGAAAAACTGTCATGTAACCAGAAATTCCTACTGTAGTGGTGAAATAATCATTATTAATCCTTCTGCTTGAGCCCACCGAGTTTGGGGATAAGCCATGGCATTAGACACAGATGTTATTAAGATATACTTTGCAAGAACAGGCATCTCAGGAAAGAACATGACTTAAAAACATTTTTGGGTCATGACTCCTCTCCTGTATCCTTCGTACTCCTGCCAGTATTAATAATGTGCAAGCTCCCACAAACATTGCCAATGTGTGTGACAAGCAGTCTAAATGGGAAGATTTTCTAGCATTAATGAAATACGTGGGAAGTGGAACGAGGCATAGACAAAGTACCATTAATCTGATTTTGCTATCTATATAGCAAAACCTATAAAAATCAAGAAAGAGGCTAGATTCACAATCTACTGATGCTACAACCTACAAAGAACAATTAGACCAGGCTGAAGAATGTTTTCCCAATTAAAAAAAACCCCTGTGTTTACCTATTAAAGCTCTTGGAGTCCATCAGAATGCTCAGCTCAAACACAGAATGTATGTGTAAATCCAGTTTACAACACTGAAGGACTAAAGCTGTGCATCACTGTACAATTCCACACATTCCAATAAAACCAGAATATACCCATCCTGCATTCTCCCTGCATCTGTATTTACAGTGATGCGTTGTTGCACACAAATCACTCTCAGACCCCTCCTCCTACTGTTTTTCAATGAAAGCGTAGAATCCAGCCTTGTAGGAGCCTGCAGCACTCCAGATGGGTCAGACAGCCTTGCCAGCAGCCTTGCTCAACACCACAAGATAATTTTACAGTCTTTTGTTTAAACATTGTGCAGTGAATATGATTTCTGATTCAAAATAATAATGACATATGGCACTGCCTTAATAGCACTGCCATTTTGTGTGGAGTGCAATGGGTTTTTTTTTAAATTTTATTATAACACAATAGCTTTATTAGCTACTGCAAATGGTCAGCAAAGAGTAATGAGGATCTCCTATTCAAAATGGAAGTTTTGTGGTAATGCATTCTGGGTAAGTTGGCTAAATGATGTAACATCTGGCACAGGAGCTCTGGCAAAGGTCTGATGAGATGGCAAAACACTATTAACTCAGTATCTCTTTAAATTTAAGAAGTATGGCCACAAGGGTTGTCTAGCTCCCCTCTTTTCTCTTTTTTGGGGGGGCTATCTAAATACTTAATTGGGAATTAAATATTAAGATTTGCGAATCTTTAACAACCTTTTAAACCATTAAAATGTTCTGACAAAAATGACGTACAAAAGGATTGCCAGCTAAGTATCATTTACAGCTGCAACTAAAGGGGAAAAAAGGAACCTTTGAGGACTGACAAACAATAATTATAGTCCAATAATTTCCCAGAGATATTTAAACTACCAAATAAAAATTAAACAACGGAAATTTTCATGTTTATCTAAGGGGAGAAAGAGAAAGAACATTAGAATGACCAGTCTGTCATCTTCAAATGATTTTTCCACTTTTGGAAGAATATGGGACTAATCTGTCATTAAGGACAAATCACGGCATTTAACAAATACTCAGCAGTAACTGGCTAGGTACAGATACAGAAAATGTAAGCACAGTGTATCTACCAGCAGTATCAAGTATACGACAGACCTACAACCCCTTACTCGGGAATTTGCTTAGGCCACAGATCGGTGGACGCTTCTATAATTGCCTGAAAAATTACCCCTGTATGCATTTTTAATACTCTTTCCTTAAGCATCCTGTATAAATTACTGTTGAAGACAGAATATGGTATTAAATGAATGTTTTAGATCACTGAAAATGGCCAGTCTTTTAATCTATACACTTACATATGTAGAATTTTTATTAGTACTATTTTTTAATTATTGTATCACTAAAAATAATTTGTCTGTTCCTACTTGGGCCCAATTTACCCTATTTGCTCCAGTGCTTCTCCTTCCTAACTAATGCTCCATTTAGTTATACCGTGAATGTGCCCTTGAAGTTCTTAGCTCCTTCCTTAATTTTTCATTCTTAGGTTTTAAGTCTGATGTATGAATTGGGCCTATTAATAACAACTATCGATATTCATTGTAAGTTTACTAAATATTTTTATTAGACCTATTCTATGTAATGTTTGGGTTACCTATGTCTATTTGATACTTGCATGACTTCAAATTATCTGTTTACCACAGGTAACATTATCTGAGAGACACGTTATGCAAACTTTTTGTCTAAGTCTTTATGATAATTGAATTAAATGTAGTAATCATCTAGAAGCTGCCAGAGCACTGAAATCAATAAGATACAGTAAAATATAAAGGGTTTCTGAATGTTGAGGATGACTTTCAATCATCGTATCCGTACCCATGCATATTTTAAGTTTTATATTTTATATTCTACCTCACTTCACTCAGAAGTAGATCCAGACAAAATAATGAAGAATTAAAAACTCTCTGGTTACTCACAGTGGTTTTGGCCCCTATCTTCTTCTAGTTTTCAGGCTATTTTTCCTCCATCCTCCAAAATATAGCTGTACTTTGGGCAGGTGTCCTACATTTTAATTCCCCTTCTATAAGCTCGATTACAGTACACCTCCTTTTATCATTTAAACAAGAGAAGGAATTCAAGAGCTTGAAAGCGTTATAAGACTGCAGATCAAGACACTGGCAGTGAATGACAACTTAAGATCCTCAATTCCATATCTGAAATTATATGACAACTGTTTTTCAAATAGTGTAACTGTATAACACAGTAATATCACTTTATTCTTCCCCTGGCTTTCTGGGCTGTGAGCGCACATTGCTGGCTCTTGAGCTTCTCATCCACCAACACCCCCAAGTCCTTCTCCTCAGGGCCACTCTCAATCCATTCTCCACCCAGACTGTATTTGTGCTTGGGATTGCTCCAACCCATATGCAGGACCTTGCACTTGGCTGTACTGAACTTCATGAGGTTTGCACGGGCCCACCTCTCAAGCCTGTATTGGTCCTTTCCTTCTAGCATGTCCACACAGCTTGGTGTTGCCAGCAACGGTGATCAGGAACAACCCTATCCTCCAAAACGCCTTTTTTGTTTGTGAATATTTAGACCAAGAACAATGATCCCCTTACTTATGTTTGTCAAGGATAAAAGCTGCTCCTTCTCCCTACTCTGTGCTTTTCCACTGCATTTCATGTGTCTACCAGGGAACAGTATTCTGCAATTTTCCCACTTTATCTGAACCTAGCACCACAAACACTATGTATCATCAAGGCTTCCACAGGTCCTGGATGAATGAAGCCTCACACTCTTAGGACACCATGGTGGATGGTAAACTGTGACAAAACACCATAGATTCAGAACTTCACCTGTTACAAGCTCTTCCACCTTCCCATTAGAAACAGAACATGGAGAAAAAAATGAAGACTAAAAACCATACTTTCCAATCTGAATGAACCAATCTCATCTGAAAGGCTTCATTCCCTATCAGTGATTTTCTTGGATTTAAACTTCCTACTGCATCCATACATCTGACCTCCCTACCTCTTCAAAAACATCTCTCCAAGATTGAACTTATCTTTTGAAATCTGTGGACTCTCAATTCTCTCTCTCCAAAACTCTGAACAGTTGTAGAAAAGCAGATTCTCATAAATCCTCTGTTTTCTTTACTGTCCAGTACTGCATCAGTAATCTTTAACAAAGCAGCTTACTGAGTAGCATCCACAAACGGCAGGAGAATTTTCAATTCTTGCACAGCGCTATGAACGATCTTAAAGTACAAAGAGATGGTGACCTATGAAGTAGAAACTTTTCAGAAACTGTGTTTTCCTGTTTTCCTTCCCTGCAGCTTACACTTGAATGGAATGCTCATTTAGCAGCATAATTATAGCATAAACTTTAATATTTTAAAACCTTTTTCTTGAGAATTGGCTTAATACATATTCTGGAAAATAGCTACTGCTATTGTGACCAGTATGTGCACAGTACTGTCCACTGAGAAATGTCTAACTAAAAGGACAATCCTTAGAAACTATTTTGCTTAGTTTCCAGCCTGTAGCATGCCTTGCTTCTGAATTCTACAGAGGGTTGAGAGTAAAGCTATATAATCTAGTGTTATTCTTCAGAAGTATTAAAGCATAAAATTACCATTTATTGTGAGTTGTAAGACAAATTAAATAAGAGATAAAATGGACCTTAATCTAAATAAAACTTATTTTTTACTTTTACTATAATTTCATCTCTTTAAAGAGGCTATATTCAGGTTAGTGATGATTAGGGAAAGAATTAAACAGAACACATAGGATAGTTTGCATCTACTTCAAACAGCTGTCACTAAAAGAAAAAGAGTGCTACTATATAATTTTTAAATATATTCTACAATTGCTGGAATCAATGTCAAAATGAAAGCTTAAACTGCATGTGGAGAAATGAATTCATCAACTTTTCTTACTGGATTTTTGCTCTGTTTACTTTAAGGGAAGAATGGGACAATACACAAGACAGAAAGAACGGAGAGTTTCTATAGGGAAAGACTGGTTTTCCTCTACACTTCACCTGGCACAGAGACTGTGTTTGGAATGCAAAGATAAAGTCAGTAAGAAAGAATACATTACACTAGTCACTGGTAATACATATTGATGAATGGAGACTGAAAGCCAGGCTTATATTTGTAATGCATCTCTAACAGTGCATTACAGAATGATTATAGAAACAGAAATCTCCATTTTCCCCAGGAAATGACCTAATTTTCATAAAAAGGCAATTTTCTGTCACCTTTGTGTGAAAACCTCAAGTTCCACACTGTTCACCCACATAACTGTTCTGTAAAACAAGCCTAATGTTCTGCTCATCCCTTCACATCTTTCATCTTTCCCACATTGAGAAGCACTTCATGAACAGGCTCAGTTCCCCTTGTAATGACCAGGGCAATCTAAATGCCACCATGTAAAGTGCCTCTGCACTCTCTGGTTCTGACGCTCTCACGGATCACGAGGACTAGGAAAACAAAGGAGACAGGTTAAAGATGCAAAATCTAAAATCAAGCAGCAAAAGGCATTCAAAGGTGTCTCTGCAACCTTAATCTGGCAATATTGGAAAAATAAACTAGAAATACAGCCTAACCACTTGGTCCAACGAAAGAGGATAAGGGCAAAACCAGGTTAGACTAAGAACTGCTTTGTACTGCATAGCTATAGGGAGGAATCCTCTGGCTATGTGTCACTGCAATCTTAATGATCTGTATGTTCCTTTAAATAAGTCTTTTTTAATTTCTCACCCGCCCCAGGTTTAATACAAGCACATGTCCAAATAAAAATAATTCTATGCAGAATGATATTGAGAATTACTTGCTTCATCAGTAGAGACTGAACAAACCAGCCTGAGAAACAAAATTTCAGCCATCTACTTTCCTTCCTCTTAGTCTGAAATACAGGTGACAATGCAATATAGAAATGCACTGCTCAGCTGAAACCAATGGTTTTGGAAATACAAAAACATTCCTAAAAAATAAGCAGGTCTTCTAAGAAACCAAAAGTCTAAAAAGCAAGTCAGCCTGTGCTTTTCTATGTATATTCCCCTTCCTGATTTCCCCTCATTCCTTTTCTCTGAACTCTTTGTCTCTGCTCCCTCAACACACACTCCATTCAATCTCCTGCTCCTCTCAGCTACCACTCTTGTCTGCATCTGAATTAAAGTGTTCCACCACTTTTCTATTCTGCTGAATAGGTGGACAAAATAAAACCTGAAGGAGACTTTTTTTGATTAGTTCTAGTGCCCAGCACACAGAAGCCTTGAATAGCCAAGTAGAGCAAAACCAGTCACAATTGTGTTAAAGTTTAATTTACAAAACAAAACCAACAAACACCACACATACACAATCTCCCACTTACAATTTACATACCAACCTGAATTTGAGAACTCAGCCTAAATTTACTGAGTATCTTAATTTGGAAGCTGTAATGCCCATGATCATACAGTAACATCATATAGTTATAAATTCTAGTAAGTATTTACAGGTTTTCTGTATAACTGGAGATAAACCAACACGTGATCAATGTCCCCAGTGCTATATTCTTAGATTAACAAAAAAACATGATTCTTAGGGTTTGCACATATCTTCAAAGCACCAAAGAAGTAGTTCCTTCAAAGCAGGACAAGCTGGTTCCATAAACAGTTCCATGCATATGATACATTAGCTGCTATGTATATTCCCACTTTTCAACCTTTTAACTAGCTGACAAATCCCTGTTAAATTCAGAGTGGAGATAATCCTCCATTCCAAAGTTTCACGTATTTATTTCAAGAACATTGCCTCTATGGTGAAATATCTCCATGTAAGCAGAAAGCTTCAGGAAAGTCTCCTATGTTCTCTTTCTAAATTAAATTAACACTAATTAAAGCCCTTAATCTTCCATTTTTACCTACTGGATAGAGAAGGCGAACACTTTAAAATCCTTGTGTCTTATTGGACACCTGAGAGGTTAGTGACAATTTTGGCGTGCATCATATTCATTTCTGAAAGTCAGTAGTGTCTTTAGTACACATTTACAGTACTTCACATACTCGGGTTCTGGCAAGTCATATCATTGTAGAGAGCAGCTGAACATGAAAACCATTCTTCCCTCCCAGCTATTACAAGACATACTTTTATTTCCACTGGAAATAAGAAATCTGCACAAAATGCATACCATGCACAACAGATTCAACCAGCAGCAAATACCACGTCATACCAAGTCCCCTTTGATAAAGAAACACCCTTACAAGAAACTGTGTCTAGATTACTTCAAACAATTATATATCCAGTGGCTAACTTTTAGATTTCAAATGACATAGGAACTGATTCAAAGTTACCATGATAATATGTTTCTACTGGAAAACATCTGGTTCAGGTAGCATGCAGTTTTACAGGAACTAATGTTTCTACAGACTTTAAAAAACTCTTCATTTTCAGATGCTTCATTTTAAACAATGTTTCCTGTATATATACAGAGACTGCATGAAAGGTCTGACAGCTTTTCATGGTTCTTCCCCCCCACTTTGTTATTGTATCATTCTGATAGTGCTTACTACAGCTGCAACCAGCTGTTACTACACCCTGGTACAACACAAAACTCACTAACATTGTTCATCTTGCTGCTGTACAACTGAGAAGCTTATACCTACTTTCGTGAACTAAAGTTTGGCAACCAAAACTCTTGACTTAACGCCACTGCTGAACTAAGGTTTAGTGAATGAAATTCTATGAATCACTCATTCATTTCATGAATTATTATCTACCACTGTGATTTACTGTCTGAATTACTAGCTTGCAACTGTAAGACTGGCAATCGGTTTTCCTACCAGAATTAGTTCATCATACTAATTCCTAAAAGCACTTGCATTCTGGACCAGCAACCCTGAAGTAAACAAAAGAAGTCTATTAGTTTCCATGAGCAGTAATTTCATCTACCAGTTTTACCTTGTTTCTTTGGGAAGAATGATGATCCACAAGTTAACATACTAATAAAATGTCACAACATCTGTTTCCAGCTTCACCACAGACTTTCGACACAATCTGGACAAATCAGAAACCATAATTCTAATTTTGGAGGATTTCTGTTCTCAAAAAAATAAAGGCACTTCACAACAATGCCTGATGCAAAACCCAAATGTACTCAAAATTACTTTTCTGCACAAAATTCAGCCTTCTGGTCTTTAGTTGTACTACCTACAGTGCTGCAGAATGAAAATCTCTTTGGTTTCAACCATCAAACTGCACAGCACAGAGGACTCTGCTGTCTGTCCAGTACTCTACTACAGTCAAATAAGACTTTGCATGCAGGAGCATCCCATAACAAAAAATTAAGAGAAATGACAGCACTCATTAGAGCATGATATAAAGAGAAAAATTAAAATAAAATTTAAGTCTAAAGTATATGTCCTGTTCTCTTATAAAAGCCCCTATGCTTTTAATACATGAAACATTTTCCATCACTGAATTTTCGTTCTATCAACCCATAACTAAATCTCTGCTAAGATGCATGAGTACACGTGCATTAAAGAAGAATTCCTCAAGATACCATATTTCACATTGACATGTTTTATCTGAACCAAATTTCAGATCTCAGTATCTGTGCATTTACAAGACAACCATTTAAATATATGGGCCTGAGCAGAAACAGGAGGGGGAAAACTAGGGTGAAAGAAAAAGGAAATCTAGAAGTACAAAATTATATCTATTATTTGAGCAAAATGTCCCACTGCACTACTAAACCTCAATTAGCTTTGTCCAATAGGTAACAGTAAAGACACAGTAATGTCCCAAGGCTGTATTTATACTTTACAGATTAGACTGACAGTATGTCAGGGACTAAACTGTCAGTGCCACCTGTTCACAGAGTTAAACAAAAGGAGTTCTACTATGCGTAAAACATACAAGACAGTAACAGTCATGTATTTTAGCCTATGAAAGATATCAGAAAGAGGTAAACTTACACACAGTGACTTTGGTTTCTTTCCTTCTGATCTTGTTCCCTCAATATATCACATCACAATCACCCAAGCATCTGTTGCCTTTACTATATATCAAGTGGCTCGGTTTTAACGGAATTTAATATTCATCCTTCTCAAGTTCATTTCCAACTTAAAGAACTGCTATTCTTTTTCCAGTGTGTGACAGTGAACTTACTCTCAGTATCTTACTTAACCCACCTATTAGGTGGCAATACATTTGTTTTGGTCTGGATTATTTCAGTTGAAAGGGACCTACAACAACCCAGTACAACTGCCGGAGCAATTCTGAGCTGACCAAAAGCTAAAGCGTGTTTTAAGGGCATTGTCCAAATGCCTCTAAAACACTGTTGTGCTTGGGGCACCCACCACCTCTCTAGGCAGCTTGTGCCGGTGTTTGACACCCTCTCAATAAAGAAACGTTTCCCAATGTCCTGTCTAAACCTCCCCTGGTGCAGCTCTGAACCCCTCCCACACATCCTATCACTGGATACCCAGGAAAAGGGTTCAGCGCCTCCTTCTCCACACCCTCCTCAGGAAGCTGTAGAGACCCACAAGGTCACCCCTCAGCCACCTCTTCTCCAAACCTTCCTCTTTCTTAACCTTGCTTTAAAGTTTCCAGTGTTTGGTCCTCACTGAAAGGTTATATATTATGCAAGATGACAGATGAGGAGACAGACAGCTAAGCAGATAAATAGCTACTTGAATGAAGAAGTCAGAAGAAGAGCCATATATTTGTAAAAACCACAGAAACAAAGAAATAAAATTAAGCCTGCATCTGATAATGTCAGTTATTTCAAATGACCTTGTAGTATTGCAAACTGCCAATTCATCAGATTCAAAGCCATGGTGGCAAAATGAGCAAAATGAACTTTAGTCTGCATCATGCTGTTTGAGACTGAGGAAAAACAAGCTTTAAAATTAGATCAAATTTCTTTGCTACATCCAGTCATTTTAATTTACGACCATAGTTCACATTAGTATGCCATCAGTACTCAATCACCCCAATGAAGAGATTTGTCAAGTATTTGTATTGTGTAGAAGTGCCCGGGTCAGGAAGGAAGGGGACAAAAAGAAAATCGAAGAGAAAACATCTAGGAGAGAGGAAGTGTGCAGAGGAAGAGAGCAAGCCAAAAGCTTCTATGAAAGTACAAGAAAACAATCAAAACTGGTCAGGATTTCAAGGGGGCAAAGACAACCTGGCTTAGAAGCAATACAGGAAGAACTCATTTCCACTCATGCAAAAGTGAACAGGCAATGTCAGTTAAGTATCACAAATGGCAAGACTGGGAAGTGAGGTAGAAAGAGTGCCTTAGAAAGTGAGAAAGCTAGATATTGAACTGAATGTATAAGCATCAGCATCTATAAAGAAAAGGTACAGAAAGGGAAAAATAAGACCATTAATCAAGAAAGGGAAAACAGGTAATAGATGGCTGTATGAATCACCTTAAAAGTAAGTTTAAAACAAAGATTTTTAATTTTTTTTTTATTACTGAAGAACATGAAAACAGATATGAAATCAAGTTCAGTTTAACTTGCAAAGATGGAACTTTCACCTGTAGACCTGATTCCTCACTTAACACTTTTGTCAAAGTTACCTTAATAAAAACATTTTATGATAATCACTGTTGAATTTGTCAGTTTGTGAAAGCCATATTCTGAATGATCACTGGATATTCAGCTCATCAGTCACTTCACAATTACTGGTTTAGCTTACAAGCTCAGTTCAATTTACTTCCAAATTATAAAATGAAGTTCCACATCAACATTCACCCACCAGACAAGCACGGTTTTTTTTTTTTCCATGGCAAAACAGGGGAAAAAAAGTGCATTCTAACGTAGAAAAAAAACCCAGATTTTTTCAAGTACCAAAGCATTATCCTTGCTTTTTATTTCACCTAAACTATTAGAACTCACTCATTCTGGAAACACCTATAAAATTTCAAAATAAATTCAGAAGACGTAATTCCTTCCCCAAACTCTACCTCTTCTAGTCTGTATCAGCAGTTTCATTACAGATACTATGTATGAGTGCTTGCTGACATGCCACCAGGCATCTCTTCCCGTTGACGATTCTGACCTTTATTAATTCAAGTCTGTGCAATCTTCACCACTGATCTGTCAAAACTGACACCTTGTCACACTAAGATTTTGCAGGGAGCATTCTGAAATAGTTCACAGGGCATTACACTGGATCTACCTGATACCCAGAGTGGAAATTTATGGCTTTTAGCTTTTTCTTTTATATTTCTCTTGTATGATAGCCATACATGTTATAATAAATAACCATGAAGATGAAGACCAATCCTATTAAGTGGACAGCTGAACTATTTTCATTTGCTTTTATTAAATAGTTTTCAAATGCAGGTTTTGTTTTCCTACTCAAAATGTATCCCTAATGGCAGCAATAACAAACAAAACATTATGTCTCTTAATATCTGAATGCTGAAACAGGTACAGTTTGAGGCCCTTACTTGTAGGTTCAGCATTTAAATATACTAAAACAGTACAACCTAACACTGGCAACACTTCTGCTATTACCATCACCACTTGCAAAAGAAACAAAATTTGGAGAAAATATTGTCTCCAATATTCCATCACCTGAGCTATTTTACAGGCAACAGTAAAAAAAAAATCATTTGTGAATACATTAGGGAGCTTCAAGACCCTGCGATTTCATAGGGTCTCTGCACTAACTGCTGTAATACAACAGAGAGTCACCATTAAAATTCTTGTGCAGTTAGAACTTAGGTGTGTTATTTTTGATAACCACCTAAAATCCAGCTTAACACAAAAGCCAATACCCAAGAAAATGTCTTCTGTGCATTGCTGGCTTCAGTTCAGTGGCCAGCCCAGCTCAAACCACAACAGATTTGTTATATGGGTGGAACTAAAAAGAGTTCTGCCTGGAAGCTACTGAAACTTTTTCCTTCAGTGGTGGTGGTGGGTGTTTCGTGTACCCTGTCTCCTATGCTGAACCATTCACATTTTTCAGTACTTTTAAATTGCCTGGGGATAAACATAGCATAAAACTGAAGAGACGACCCTTACTGACTTCTGTTAAAGATCTCCCACTCATACTGAAGAATGTCCAGTGAGCTGAACGCAACTTTTGCATTTGTAAAAGACTCATAGGTATTAAATATGCATGTTACTGGCTTAGAGTATGGTAGCAGTCTACAGAAATGCCACCTGATTTATTAATTAGACTTCTAGACAGGAAGCATAACCTCAATGGAAAAAAGTATCCACACTTCAACCATTCCTTCATCAGGAGATACTGCAGACCCAAGAAAGGACAGTTTCCTTTGAAGTTTATACTTCCTATTTCAAATTCCTCTTTTAACTTTTAAGTTTTTTTTTGTGTTGTTCAGAAAAGACAGCAGTATTTTTCTCTCAGTAAAACCATAACTGCTCATAATGATACACCACAGTTATATTCCTTGCAATAAACTGGGAATAATCACCCCATAACATGCTCATTGTCATTACTGATATACCATTTCCATTAACCTTATTTAAATATAAAAGGCACCATTTATCAGTCTGCAAAGACAAGGATCTTTTCTTATTCAATAAAAAAAGCAGTACCGGTCTTGCAAAAGTCCCAAAGTTTACACATCCTAAGGAGAGCAGAACTGAAAGTATTGGCAGTTATCTCCTGGTTGGTAGCCTCTTTCCCAGCCTAGCTTGAGCACATCTTCCTCCACAACTATTTTGAGTAGACCTGAGTTTGGTAGTAAAGAAATTTTGTTGTTTGTAGATTATTATTTTTTATTTTGGAAATATAAGGTTTTCAGTAATCTGAAATCTCGTAATTCTGTGTGTTGTGATCAATTAGTGCAAACTGTTAACCTTGATTTGCTTTGAAAAGATGTGCTTGCACTGCTAAAGCACAGAATTGTTTCTCAGATGAAATGGAAGAGATATTTATCGTAAGATATGGATATCACCGCAAAGATAACCTTGTTTAATTTCTTTCAGTATTTCTAGTGCTACAAATTCAGCAACTTCCAACCCACTGAGTAATTACAACGTTTCATATAAGAACTAAGATATTTATTCTCCAGGTTTTTACCACATTTTCACTATTTCTGTCCTTCTTCCCCCTACCAATTTTAGTGTCTCTGGTGTGGGTTTTACTTCAGTGTCACATGCAATTTAATTTAAACACTGAGAGAGCATCCTCGAGGGAACCTGAGGTCATCTGCTCTACAGGGGAGAGATCACAGAAGTGTAATACAAAGGAAGAAATCAAATACACAATACCACCTACAAGAGAGAAAATTGCGTATTTCACAATGGCAACAACAGGATCAGTTGTGCACTTTTTTTGAAGTGTGTGGAGAAACAAACCAAGTAATCTCTTACACAATACCCACGCTCCTTAAAATAATTATGGAACACAATTAAGACAGAAGACACCTTTAGAATAAGCACAGCATGAGTTTTTCTTCATGCCACAACTGACTTTAAAAGAAATGAGACCTCCTTAAAACTATATACATCACAGTCACAGGGTACAATAGTTTTCTCTGGAATAAGAAAGTGAAGTTTCTACACCTGAAATTCTAGCCCCAACACAAGTGACAGAAGTCTAATAGACTCAAAGGAAGGACAGAATTTTATGCATGTGGGTTTCAAAACACATTTTAAACAGGTGATAATACTACAAACTAATTTTCATACATTTTAGGCAGCATTTCAGCTCTCCTGCTGAAAAGCGACTTGCAATACAGTGGGACAGAACAGATGCCTCCATCTCTTCAATATAAAAATGGAACCTGAAAAATAATCCGTGACAAGACTATATCTGATTCCAGGGAACAAAAATAAGAGGAGGTGTACAGACTCTTGTGTCTCCTTACTTCTTTTGGAATTCTTTAAGTTGACCAGATTCTCCTGTGATGTGTCAAAAACCATTCAAAGGATTGTCAGCGCTCTCCTGAATTTCAACATATAATTGAAGCAGACTACTGCTTTTAATTCTCCAAATTTTCCATTTTGTAGAAAATGAATGAAGCATAACACAAATGGCAAATATTCTTGACTACATGGTATAGACTGATGCATGCAGAGATGCTGAGCTCTTAAGATTTTTACTATACTCCTGTTCAACTGAAGCACCCTTTGAAATCTCAGAACAGGCATTGAGCACAATTTTCCCTTACTTGCTAATCATGTCTGCTAGTTGGCACTTTCATACACACATTAGTTTTCAAGAACAGGCTGATCATCAGAAACAAAACACATACATACCTCCCTCTGTCTGGATGATACTGCTGAACATGATCTACACAACAAATTGTTTAGAACAGTATTATTCATTGTATTCAAGCCTCTTAAGGTGCTCACTCTTGTAAGTCTTGCACAGTGTGCAATAACCTCTAAAGTCTGGAAGTAGATGAACACATCACTACACTAGGGCAGACTGACTTTTTGTCTGCTGTAACTTCACTGAAACTAAGCCAAGGAGGTATTTAGTTTGCTTGAGCTAAGCCACTGTAAGAACCTGTAGCCCTTTATTGACAAGTCAATTCTCTATCTAGAACATCACAGTTGTGCACAGTAATTCTTCCCACTTTGGGTACACTCCCATCGATAAGAACATTTAGGGAGTTACATAGCGGCTCCAGAAATCCACAGTCTGGACCGTCTTCACTGACCTCCTAGAGCTTCTCAGCATTCTACAGTCTTTAACATCAACTTGAGGAGAAAATACACCTTTTATTAAAGGACACATTCAGAAACAACTTTCCTGTGCCAATACACAAGCATTTCTAAAATGGCAAATGCAACTGGGAAACTTATGCTGCTGGATGTTTATGTTTGTTAAGAGGACATCCTCTCAGTTTTTATTCCTGACAGAAATTACACGGCTAACATGGTTCTCCGGGACCTTCCCCGAGAGACTTTTTCTTTGTATGTTTGTTTAAAAAATATTGTCTGTCTTTGAAGAGATTAGGGTTTGTTGGAGAAGGCTGGGAAAGCAAAGACGAGTCAGAATTACAGACTGGTCAGTTTCGCTTCAGCCCTGGGCAAACCTGTGCAACAAATACATTAAACTGACTATCTGTGAGCACCTGGAGAGTAACAACCAACATGGGTTTATACAGACCTAACCAATTGTTTGACAGATCAATCTCACTTCCTTCAACACAAACCTGGTAGCTCAGAGGAGAGTGGGAAATGTCATATCTTGACTTTAGTAAACCTCTTGACATTATCTAGCAAGATTGTCTTGCACAAGCTTAAAAAACACGGGCTATAAGAAAGCGTGGTAAGAGTGCTGAAAAACCCACTGGATTTTCCAGTGCCCATCAGGCACATTTTATTAATTTCTTAGTATTTATAGCCTTTACTAAACTATGTACTTTGCTGTCTTAAAGTACAGTAAAAAATCCTGACTAAATGCTATTAAGATCTTTCAAATTAAAAGGACAATAAAATAATACTGAATTGAATAGCAAAGTCATGGGGAAACATCATTAAGAGAGAACGTCAGAAAGCACAGGATATTTGGTTTTAAGGATTTTTTACATGATTGCCAAAATACTAATGTAAGAGAAGTGATGAATTAACTTCTTGAATGACACATTTACATTATAGAAATTTCACATGAACAAATTCAGCAACTGAATTCCTTTCTCTATAAACTCATTCTGTATTTTTTCCTTATATCAGCCTCATTTGCGCTCTCTCCTAGTCCAACTACTCCACTCAATATTCTCTAATATCTAGAGGAAAAAAATGGTGAAAGTTGGGAAAAAAATTAAACTGAGATGCAAGCTGAATCCTGTAAGTGATTAAAAACCGCATGCCCCCTTTAAATGTAATAACGTTTAAAGTTCTTAAAAATTTGATGATAAAATGTATATACACATAAAGCACCACTTTTCAAAAATCACATTTTCCAGTGAGAAGAGTGTCACTTGCAAGGTGTATTAAGAGAATGCACTAGTTTCAGGTGGGATACAGTTAATTTTCTTTTAGGGGCAGCTGTGTTTTGGATTTCGTATTAAAAGAATGTTGACTACACATAATGTTTTAGATGTTGCTAAGTGATGTTTACCCCAGTCAAGGACTTTTTCAGCCTCCCACAGAAGCTGAGAGGAAGCATAAACAGGACAAGCTGGCCAAAGGACTATCCCATACCACAGATACCATGCTCAGCGTATAAATGGGTGTTGGCTGGGGGCAGGAATCCATGATCACTGCTTGGGACAGGCCAGGCAATCCATCATCAGGTGTTGAGAATTACTTCTGTTGTACTCGACCTTTTGTATATTCTTTTACCATCATTATTATTATTATTATTTTCCCCTTCTGTTACTGTTCTGTTAAACCGTCTTCATCTCAAACCATGAGGTTTTTTTTTTCCTTTCCCCTCCTTTTGTCCCTTTCCCCCTCCTTTCGTGGATGGGGGGTGGGAAACAAGCAGCTACATGTTCCTAGTTTCCGTCTGGTTAAACCATGACAGGCAAACTCCATCATTTATTCTAAATGCCAATAAACACAGTAATCTCAGGAGACAAGGAAACATTGTGGGAATCCTTACATGAATTGACTGAATTCTTACTTCTGTTATCCAAGTAGAACTCAGTTTTGGGAATACCAGTCAATTACCAAATTTTCTTGAAGTGTGGTTCTAACACTTGATACTAGTGGGATCAGATTGATAGCATGACATTACACTGCATGAGAATACTGTAAATAAGCTGATTTATCCCCAACAGCTGCATTTGGACTATACAGGAAGCAGAAAACTCTCCTCCATAAATCTTAAAGAGATGGGAAGATCCACTACATATAACAAAAAAAGCCAGACAAGAATAAACTGAACATTGCTGTTGGAGCCACTAGGTAAATAACACTATGCCAAATCTGCTGGAAGAAAAAAATACACCTGTATCCTCAACACTGCAGTATTGTACTACATAATCTAAAATTGAAGTACAAACCACTATACTATGTGATTACTCATCATGAATAATGAAAGATACATTTAAGGGTATCCCAAACAGATGTACTGACACCTTCATCAAAACACAGTGTATCTCTCATACACAATTTACTTCGTGGATAATTCATTGATACTTTGGGTTAGTGACTTCGCAAAGATCAACTACAGAAAGCAAGTCTTTGGCACAGGACCAAAGACTACACCAAAGTACTTGCATTTGTGATGTGCCCTGCACAGAATCAGGGCTGACTGCTGTCAGCGAGAAAATGACAATTAAAGTCATGAGCCTCAACTCTTTTGAGCTAGGCATAAAACCGCATGGAGTTCTATCATGGATCAGGAAGGGAAGTCTGAAGTTAAACGTGTATAGAATCATAGAATGGCTTAGTTCAGAAGGGACCTGAAAGATCATCTAGTTCCAACACCCCTGCCATGGGCAGGGTCACGTCCCACTAGACCATGTTGGTCAAAGCCAATAAGTTCGGTCTTGGACACGCACAGGGATAGGACACCTACAACTGCTCTGGGCAACCTGTTTATCTTTTTGGTTTTTTTATTTTTAGTATTTCAACATCTTCTGTAGTTTTTCAGAAGAAACCTTCTCCTTGATAATGCTTTGCTTCTGTACAAAGAATTTACCTAGAAAACCGATCAAAGAAATGATCTGTTGGACATGAAGATGAAACCACATTATCTTCTTTTCTGATATAGTATTAAAAAATACCACTGTACTACACGCTTCATGATTCTACTAAAATATCTATCCAATCCACCAGTAGATTGTTGTTGAGCTTTTTCCTCCCCTTTTAGAACTGAAAGGGGTGTTGAAAAGTCTTTACTACTTGCCTTTTTGTTAAATATGGCAAGCTTTGAAGCAAGTGTCTCTGAAATGAGGCAGATGGCGTATCCTTTGAAGTACCAGCTTATTCAAAGTAGAAGCAAAAAAAGAGAAACAGATCTATTGCAGTTACTTTATTATGCAATGCCCTTTTAATCTCATAGGGATGACCACAGATAATCAGAAGATGAAATCATGCGTCCTCTTGCCACAGCTTTTCACAAAAGAGAAACAGAGAGAACTACAAGGAATTAGTTCAATCTTCTCTATACACAGTATGGAAGAAAAGCTTAGTTGTAATGATCCCCTATCTCACAGTGGCAGAGTATATGAATGCAATAATTATTTTTAAATCTTCAGGAACTATGCAAGTTCCTGCTTTTCAGTCTAAAGAAAGATGGAAGCTATCTAGAGGGTGAATCTAAAGAGACCAGACTGTGTTCTATCAGGAAAACAGTAGAACAGCAATATTACCTATTTGAGTCATCAATACAGCCAGATCCAGAAGAAATTACCTGAATTCCAGTACTACTTAATCATAAATAAAGAAATAATCAATTACTAAATTAAATGTACTGCTGGGTGAATGCTGATAGCTTCTTGCTTTTACATGATCCATGTGTAGGAATACAACAGAAAGAAAATTCTCCGATTTAATGGGAAAGAGTACCATTATTTGAAGACTGCGAAACTATCTGAATTCTCAGTGACATATTCAGAGTATAGATGTTACCCAGATTTTCATTACTTAATATGGTCTGAAAAACAGGTAAGAATAAAGATTATGAAATACTCCACTTAAGAGACTTACCAAGTTATTCTACCCAATCCAAATTAGTCCTTCCCAAAATACTATCAAGGTCTTTTTCTAGTCCTCTTAGATTATTTAATAAATGGTGCTTTCATCGCTTTCCTTGAGAAAATATCATGTATAAAATCACACTGTCGTTGTTATCTTCCTCATACAATAAAGACTAAATTAAGAGATGTAAGATAAAGATGGTAATGAAGATGTGAAATAATACCTTCTCATAATTTCCTCTTCACTCAGTGTAACTGAGGCATACATTGTCATTTTCAAAATCTGCTGTTTCTACCTCAGCTAACCTTTTATTTCAAGAAAGAAAAAAAAAGGATAAAAATCAGTCTGGCAAGCATCCCAATAACAGAGAATAATTTGGGTAGCAAAAAAGCTATTCAATTTTCTGACAGATTTTAGGATAATCAAAAACCCAGGAGAAACTAGTAAATTTGTTTTGTTCATGGTCAATTTGCCATAGCACTTCCTCTTCCCCCTCCCATCTCCCAAACTCTTTACCATTTCAACTTTTTGCTCAACAGGGAAGTGTAAGCATCATTATGTAGCAGCTCAACTGGCTCACTAAAACAGGCAAAGACTGTAATTCCCACAAACAATTCCCACAAACAAGCTCACTTACTCTGCCTACTGCACATAGCTTCCATAAATAAATTGAGCTCAGATTACCATGCAGCCACCCAAGTATATTGTGCTGATAGACAGACAAGTTGTAAAAGTTATTTGAGCTCATGCTCTAAGACAGAGTCTCTGAACTGATAGTGAGCTGATGAAATTCCTCTGAAGAGAAATAGGTGTTTGCTGGATAAGGAGAGGGGTGATACCAAAGGGCTGAAACAAACTAGTCCAACCAGAAAATCTGTACAAGCGCATACAAGACTGCTTTTTCAGAAAGACAAAAAGTGGGGTTCTCCTAAGGATCAGTCACCTCAGATGCTGCAATAAAGAGGAAAGACACGAGGGAAAACCTCTTTTGGTGACAGCAGGTTCCCACGAGCTGAAAGTGTTGCCTGCTGGCAAAAAATGTTAGCTTGGGATCCCAGCAGGAAACATTCAAGAGCTTGCAGTGGCTAAAAGCTTCTGTTTTTGTAAACAAAAAGATACTTTGCCAGCCAGATGGGGTTTTGCAAGTGCTTGCAGCTCTAATATAAAGAAATATTCTAAGAAGAGTAAACAGTGGGTAGATGTAAATACCAAAAGCTCATCTTTTTTTGTCACTTAAATAATTAAACCATATCTTATTGACTAATGAAATTATTTAAAGACATCAGAGTAATATTCCAGCCAGCATAAGCAACTGTTTTTGCCTGAAGCGACATGTTCACAGCAGTAGATTTTATTATTTCTTCATAAAATGTCTTCTGTCATTTCTGCAAGAGAGCTATTTTTAGCTGACAGGTACCATGGCAAAAAAAAATAATAAAATACATACATGCAAACCTTCAAAAGAAATGAATAGTGACTCATCAGTCTGAATCTACTGTTATAACAAGAAGACTCAATAAAATAGGATTGGCCAATGGTGCCTTTCCTCAACAACAAAAAAATACTCAGTTAAGAGTATTCAAGATATACGCAATACTGGCAGGAGTAGTACAGTGTATGTGGCGCGTGCGTGTTAGATTGGAAATACCTGTTAAGTAGGAAAACAATTTCCTAAATGGCATCATAGGAATACATTTGCATATCACCCAAAAATAAGAGTCAAATAACTGATAGTTGGAAAGAACAGTGCATTTCATTTACCAAAATTATCAGATAAGAAAGCTATTTTTAACTGTGCACCTGAAGAAGGAAATAGGCCACTATGTCTCCTAGTACTGGTACATACTCAGTAGACAGACAACATGAGAGAGGAAAATCCTAGACTAATTTTCTGGCTATGTAACTCATTTCTTTATACAGTATTTCACATATTATTAGTCTACAGCTATTTTACTACATTCTCTTCCTGAAAAAAGTAACATGAGTGATCTTCTGTTCAAGCTTTCATTAGGAAACAACATTACAAAACAAGAAGAAAGAATTAATTAGAGAACAGATGACATTCAACTTTATACTTGACAGCTGTATTTTATCAGGTGTTGGGTCATTTATCTTTGTCTTTTCTGTGAGGTATAAGATTTTACAAAACCTGCGGGAACATAGAACGCCACCTTTCTCAAAATTAGTATCTTACCATAGCAGGTAATACCAGCACTTTGATACAGTCTGGCAAAACATTTTTCATTAGTTCAATCTCAATGCAATAATCAGGGATAGCTGGAGTACTTGGCGATGAATCAAGATCTCTCCAGTTCCACAGTATGATTCCTGCTTAGAGAACCCAAGAATAACATTGAATAAACTTGGGACATCCTTGTACTGTTTCCACATTCTTAATAAATAAATAAATTGGATTGACTTCATACTGATAGCCTTTTTTTCCATAAGCTCTGCATGCTGATTGTGTTTATGAAGGAGTAGTCGTGGAATTGACCATGCTGCTTCACAGCTCCCTCAAGGCTGAATCAATCCATTTGACTACTACTGGAAAAGGAAGATTTGACAATTTTATTTTCTCCAGTACAAGTTATCCTTTCCCAGCGCACTGGGAAAATCAGGAAGAAGCATGATCTGAGAAAAAACGAAGATATTTACAGGACCCTTAAAGCTTTGAAGTAAGAGACAAATTGCTTTTGAATCCCAGGGTTCCAAAGTGAGTTTTACCCTCTCCGCAAATACAACTGACACAATGTTCATTAATCTGTTAAGTGCAATGAATTGTAAAAAAAGTAAACCAACAAAAGGTTTTATTTTGGATTTTTATAGAAAAAAAGTTGGGGAAGCACTCATATTTCACGTCACATCTTAGAATCACAGGTTCTATTGAGTTCTAGAATTTTGGGAATTTTAGATTCCTACCTTGTAATAGGCTTTGACATCCTTGCCAGAATATAAAAAAAAAAATCAGGTTACAGAGATCACAAAGAACTACAACACTGGGATAAGTGAAAGACTGTTATCTACTTATAGAGACTGCCACCTTCCTATTCCCGTTCTCTGTCTGAAGAGGATGACACCCACATTCCTTCTCATAATCTGAAACCCTCACAGTTAACATAACTCTGTTACATATTTATTATCTGATACAGGTGTGAAACCTCCTATATTACTAAGAATTATTATTAAAAATTATGTTCATTACCAGGAATTTAAAATGGAATTAACATTGTTTCGGTTTTGCAAGGAAATTTACAAAGTTCCATTTGACACCCATACACAAACACCCTCCAAGGTTGGAAAACCCAGCAAATGTACATGCTTACATTTGGTTCCTTATTTTATAAAATAAATTTTTGTTTTTCCAACTATTCTAAGAAATTCTAATCTATTTCTCCTTTCTGTCACAAAAGGCCATAACTGAAGGTGTAAAGGAGCCTACTCACTTTGCCATCAAATACGCAAATATATTTAACACAGGCCCAGGAATACAAGCTTTTGTAAGTCTGACCTTGTTTTGTATTTCTGCCATTCAGGAATATTTTACTACTTCTCAGGGTGGGTTTGTTTGTTTTTTTAAAGGTACACGGAATTTGTTCTTACCAGTTTTATGTTTGCATAAATCTGAACGTTTTCTTTAATCAAAATGGTTAGATCAGTAGACTCAGTCAAGTACCCTTTTTCTATTTGAAAAAAAAAAAAAATTAAAAAAAATCAAGACACTCAATCTGGTATGAGTTACCCATCAGTATAACTCAGACGTAATTTAAAAAGCAAACCAATTCATAGAAATGAACTGACTGAAAGAAATTTAGTCTACAAAATCCCTTGACTGTAACGTACACAGAAAAAGTTACAATATGTTATCATAGTAATAAGGCATGTTTTAAAGGTCTTCTTTCCCATCTGTAAGGAAAAAAAGTGCTCCAGTTTAAAAAGATTCAAATTATGCTAAAGACTTTTGTAATGGAAATTACAGAATCACAGAAGGGTAGCGGCTGGAAGGGGCCTTCAGAGATCATCCACTCCAACTCCCCTGCGAAAGCAGGGTCACCCAGAGCAGGCTGGCCAGGAACACATCCAAGTGGGTTTTTATTATCTCCAGACAAGGAGACTCCGCAACCCCTCTGGGCAGCCTGTTCTTTCCTCTGTAAGCATTCCAAGTCTCTATTCTTGACACTGATGATCTTAAAATGTTTTCAGAGGGCGTAGGGGTGGGGTGAAGCAGGGTGGTTTGTTTTGGAGGTTTTTTGTGGGTTTTTTTGTTTTTGGAACATGTTGGTTGTGGTTTGCTTGTTTTTTTATTATTTCCAGGGTTTTCTTTGGGGTTTTGTTTGGTGTTTGGGGCTTTGTTTGTTTAACCAAAAGGGCTCCCTCCACACCTCTATAAATGAATGGACCCAGTACTCACCCTCTCCTAGTAAGTGATGTGATACAGCCTGCAATTAGGTGGCTCCCAGGCCCCCTGCAAACTTACCCCACTATGTCCATGTCTTTCTTGTACAGGGGAACCCCAAAATGGACACAGTACTCCAGATGCAGTCACAGGTCTATTTCCCTGCCATGTTGTCTACACTCATGTTAATACGGCCCAGAATGCAGTTGGCCTTCTTCACCACACAGGCTGACTCACGTTTAACCTGTTGCCCAACAGGATATCTCTGCTCATCCTTTTCTGCAAAGCTGCTTTCTAGCCTGTTGGTAGCCAGTCTCAGCTGTTGTGTGGGGCTACTCTACCACAGATGCAGGAGTTAGCATTTGATGTTGCTGAAATTAGTGAGATTTCTGTCACACCACGTCTTCAGTTCGTAAAGAAGAGTAGCACTGGTCTGCAGTGTAACTATTATCCTGGATTTGGTATCACTCACAAACTTGCAGAGAGCAAACCATTCATTCTCATCATCCAAGCTGTTAATAAAGACTTTGAACAGCACTGGCCCTACTGTTGCAAGATGATGCTGTTTATAACCAGCCGCCAACTTTGCATTCGCAAGTCCAGCCAATATTCTACATCCCACCAAACCACATCTAACCATCTACATCTACAAGGATACACCTCGTCAGAAGTCTTAGTGAAGCCAAGATAAATATCACAAGAGCAAATAAACTCATAACAGAAAGCTACCAGGTTGATCAGGCACAATTTGCCCTTGGAAGGTCAGCTTCTCTTCCCTCCTGTGGGTGGCCTGTACCTCCACAGAATCTCCTCGTCTTTCTGAAAATGTGCATGTTTTCTTTTTTCCCAGTTATTAGGAACTCAGCTGAACCAATACACACTTTCTATTGCCAAGAAGTACAATGATCATGTATGTAAAGTAACCTAAAGAAGACATTTTACCTTAAAGAAACTGATCTATTTGCATAACTTGACAACCTAAGATTTCAGAATCTAGTCAGTACTCAGAAAGAATATATTCTTAGTTTTCTCCAGTTCTTCTTAATGCACCTTGTACTTGGCGATTCTCAGTGATGTTTTTTTCCAAGCTCCTTCTCTTTTTTTGTCATTTTTCTGGAAACCTGGTAAACGGACAGAAATGCCATTTCAAGTATTTCAGTACTATGTCTGGAGCAAATCTCTGTGTATGCAGTGAAATTTCTCCAGAGCTTGGTTTTTAACAACCACTTTACAGAACTATAAAATTCACCTCCAAATCTTTCTAATCATTGTTACTTCTTTCTTATATAAACACCTCACATTGAGACATGCTTTTGGACTATGTTATCAGAGAGGAAAAATCCCACATATTATGCTGGAAAAGCGCACAAAGTATTTTTCAGTCCTCAGCAGCTTCTCATTTAGTACCTTCTATAATTCCTTGAACTGCTGGGATTCACTCTGGTCAGACAGAGAAGAAAACAAGCTTTAAAATAATGAGCTAAACCACTTGGCTGATATCCATTACGCTGATAGTGAATGCTATTTATTTATATACTTATTACAGACTCTACCATCAAACATCACTTTTAAAACCTTTTGCAATCCTTTGCATGCCAGGTGACTGAAGATGTGAATCAATACCCTGGTGTCACACCTTTCTTATAAACAGGAAGAGGAGCAGTCTATCTGATACCCATCTATGGCTTTATGAATCAAACCATGTGTGGCTTTATGAATCAAAGCTGACACCTGAAATTGCACCTAGAATTACAGAGAAAGACAATGCAGTTGTCAGACAAATGATTTAATACATTAACTGTAGCTCTCACCATTCATAAGGCAGGCAACCAGCTAAAGTGTGCAAATGTACATGCTAAATTATAACTTCGAAGCATCCTCTTAAGTAGGTGGTTATCTAGAACACATCACTTTAGTATAATAAAAAAATGTCCAAACTCCACATTGTTTTAATAGGCAAAGCAAATGTAGCTTTGTTATATTTTTCTACATCTTAATTGGCTACCCTAAACATACAAAACATTTAACATCCTTCAACAACTATGTGAAAGACTGGGTGAATTCAGTTAAAGATATATCCAGTTGATTTCAGACACAGAACTACATCTCATTCTGTCATTAAGAATCCTTTTCAGTCCCTCTGTGCTAACTTGATTAAGTTAACACTGTAGCAACACGCACATACTGTGTTGCTGAGATGTACCCTCTGTGAATTACTATAGTGAGTTCTACATTCAAGATGTCAATGGGAGTGACAACAAGGAAGAGGATAAAAATCTCTGCATACAAATCACATTTAAAAGCTCCCATATAATACTCATTGCCCCTCAGTGCTCTACAGATACTTAAGCAAAATATCAACAGGTAAATTATATAGCAGAATGGGTTAGTTGTATTAATATAAAAGATCACAGATGACTTAAGTAAATATCCAGAAGGATTGTACTGCCTTCCTACTCCCATACGCTATAATCTACAAAGATGTGATGAATTGGGACTTGGAAATAAAAAAACCTTTCACCCCTTTTTCAGTGAAAACCAGCATTTTGAAAGATGATGAACAACATCGCCCTCATTTCTTATTAATGACACGTTTGTAATATGAATTTAGGAACTTGTGATATCTGTGACCTCCCACAGGTCATTTGTAACTATGTCTCCTATGAGTTATGAGCTCTTGCCATCCATGGACTAACTTTAATCTGGTGACAGTAATGAGACAAATATGTATTAGCTTCATGCCTCTGAAATTGTAATGCCCCAAGTGAATCCTTGACATTTACTATTTGCAATTTCCCCTCATGTAAAATGCAGTGTAAAAAAACAACTGAAACGCATGAATGTGTTGGCAAGTTATTTCGACTTCATACCGACTCATTAAAGTTAAAACACAGTCTTTTCCAATTCATTCAAGGAATAAAATTACCACATATAAAAGAGAGGATGCCATATCCAGTAATATGTTCCATGACTTTGACACCAATTTTTCATCAGTTATTCTTTGATTTGTTACAAACTCTGGAAAAACTTTTCTAGTTGACGTTTATTTTGATGATCATCAGTCCACAAGCTACTGATCTAAGTGGGACATACTCTGCTCTTCACTTGGAGTACTTCAGCATAAGTATTATTTGCCTCAGCACAGGGGCACTTGCACAGGGTCTCTCCTGCCATACAAACCTCTGTAGGATTCTTTTCCAATACCTGTCCCCATTTCCCCTGGGAAGCAGATGAAAGAGCTGTGGCTCTCTCTCAGGATGGTAGCAGGCAGCACAGTACAAGGGAGAGGCCAAGGCTACCCGAGGCACAAGACTGCTCACCATTCTTGTAGGGCACAAAGGATCTGCACCATCCCATCTATAAGCCACCAGGGTTGGTTTGCTGCATGAATGACACTATCTGCCCCTATATATTTGTAAAACAGCCAAGATTGTTTCGGTTGCAATGTACCACCAGGGTAAATAATCAACAAAAAATCAGTATTTGCAAACCCCAATTATATCAGTGACAAAGCATATATTTGAGAAAAAAGAGATTATTTTTGTGAAGCATTAACTAAGATTTCTGTAGTGATGGGAAATTAATTATACATTCTCTATTAACATTTTCAAAGATGCAGCAAGCTTTTAGAAGACCAAATCTCAGAGTCAGAGGACAGATTCTTCATAGTTCGATCACTGCAGGCTCACTTGCTCCAAAAACTCAGTCCTTTTTTTAAAAAAAACAAAACCCACCAAATCTGGAAAAAATTCATTGCTGGTCTATTGTAGGAATGTGTCTATACATTTTTTTAAGATATGAGAAATAATTTCTACCTAACTTTCATTGATAATAAAGTGTATCAATGTAAAGCTAGCACAAATATGACCGAAACTGGATCCATCAAACTCAAGCCAGAAAACTAAATGTGTGTTCTAAGTAGGTATTTAGAAAACTTCCACCACAGCAAGCTTACAAAGTCCAATTTCTAAGACAGAGTCGCAAATAAGATCCAGTGTTGGGGGGCAGGATGACATGACTTAGTCCAATTATTCTGGACTTGGAACTACGGAATACACTCCAGCCATAATTTCTGCCACCATGCTAAGGGCAAAAGTGGGTTATGTACTCATGGACTTCCAAGAACAATGATTCTAATGATGAGCATTAAAGACATTAAAACCAGTTAAAACTTCAGTGCAAATTCTGCTTGCAACAATTAGAAAGTTAAGTATTAATTCCTGTAAGGCACCTGGAAAATACAAAGTAATGTGTCAGTTACTTTCCTCCCTCAAGGCATAATTTGCCTTAGCATTTCTGGTGACACTGAAACAAAAAGAGTCTTGCTTTTTAATGAAGGAATTTTGCAAATCATCACCCATATCCGTAGATTATGCATTTACTGTCTGTCATCAAGAGAAAAAGAATGTAATTGTTTTGAAAATGCAATTTTTAAGAATATGTAATATACCTACAAAGCTAAGACCTTTAATATACCTACAAAGATATCAACTCATGTACCTCTAAGTAACATGCATTGTATCTTGCAAGATGACCACAAATATTATCAAGCCAAATATAGCACAGGGACATGATTCTGTGGATTCTCCCTACAGTCAAAGCAGAAAGGGAGGTTTCCCCAAGAGGCCACTTAAAACAGGAGCCTGACTAATTTATCCATTCTGAACTGCTCACAAGTGCATACGTGATCTCCAAAAAATACAGAAGGTACCTATATAGCTGCTAGTCTGAGATTTGACAGTCAGCCTTGAAGACCTTCTGAAATTATATGCCCTGGTCTTTTGTTGGACCTTTCTGGTTAACACCCAGGAAAATTTGTTCCCTTGCACTAGTGAAACTGTTCATATGCAGGGTTGTGATCTGGCTGCAGGTACTCTGTATTTTAGGTTATTGATATAAATAAGATAAATCCTGAATTAACTAAACCTTCCCCAACGCCAAGGATATTGCGTTTTTCTTACATGGGAACAACACATTGCAGCTCACAATACGCCACCTCAGAATTCCCTACCAGGAGCAGAACATCTATTTACAGTGATTCCAAAGAAATCTTTACAGTCTATTGGGTAAATAACCCTTATTTTGAAAATCCTTTTAATACATAGTTTAAAAAACAGAACTGATATTTTGTCTGATGGACTGTAATGGATCCTCAGGAAATAACAGGTATCTTGAGAAGTCTCTTTATATATAATTATGTGATGACTAGTGAATTGATGTTAAATTCAAAATGGGTACACAAAAAATATCATCAATCTACAATTACATAGGCAATTTCAGTGTCCAATTCTAGACCACCTGTCAGTAATTATGGAGTATTTCTCAGTTCACACTAAATAACATGAAATTGTTAATGTCTCCAACCATTTCCCAGTGTATTCTACTTGGGCCAGATTCTTTACTCATAATTCAGGCAAAACTCCCCAGCAGGAAGTACTGGATCCCAACGCTTCTTTATGAAATGTACTTCATGAAGTACAAAACTTTGTCTCCCACCTTAATTCTGTATGAAAAGCCACATAACCCGGCTATTACGTAATACCACTGTACCATACTTGTGCACTTGATAATTTTGAACATATACATATGCAGTCCTGAGTAACATGCTCTAGCTCTAGGCAACCCTGCAGGGGAGTTGGACTAGATGATCTCTATGGTCCCTTCCAACTCTAGAAATTCAGTGAAATTCAGTGAAATATACTGCTCTAAAACATACAGGAGATCCAGTAACTGGCATAAATAAGAAAATCTAAATTGAAAACAACAAACAACAAGTATTTGCACTCTCATTCCTATCCTCTCATTTTGAATACTACTCTCTTTCCAAACCTGGATGGAAAGTAGTAGTCTGAAGGTTATGGACTTCTGGAAATTGGAAGATTAGTTATAGATTGCTATAAATACTCTGCTTTCCAAATAAACATTACGAAAGACTGCAAGATATGACAGCTACAGAAATGCAGTACATAGGGCTTAAGTTAACAAGAGGGCTAACTCAACACAGTCAGTCCATATTAAAAGCGTGCACCCACTACCCAAAAGAACTGACAGGAAACCAGATGTCAAATCAGAAAGGCTTACATATGCCAAAAGAAATAAAAGGTTGGAATACGAAAAGCCGTTTGACGAGAATGCTCCGCAATTAGCAACTAAATAGGTTTGGCACTCTTCTGCAGGTACCTTCCTACGTGGCACTATTACCAGACAGTCCCATTAAGGGACTATTTAAGCCCTATTTAAGATACTCAAAATGCAGTGACTTTCACTTTTTGTTAATGAGAAGATCTTCACAAAATCATTATGGTTGTGTACTTCAAAAGCATCATCTTAGCATAATTCAAATGTGCAACAGGACTCTCAAATGAGCTTTTAAAAAATCGTACAGGGCAGCCATAGAACCCCACAGAAACTCCAAAAACCCCCACATAGTATAGGGTGGCGTAAATGTAAAAGAATAATCCTTTAAGATAATAGGGGGAATATATATTGTAAACAAGGGGATAATTAAATAAAGCTAAATAGATAGAATATCACAAGTGTGCTGTTCTTTTAGATATATGGTGTTGGAATACAATGAAAATGATGGCACCTCCCCATTCAGCCTTGGAATTGCAGGACGCTGAGCATCTTTCAGATTCGGGAAGCAAGGAATGATATAGAAAGGCCTGTTGCTGCAACACACTAGTTCCCCTAAGATCTCACTGAGTGCATTATTATACTGGCTTTCCAAAAAATAAATTTCTGCATATTTCCATTAAATTAATGATTCTTGAGAGCTCTATAAATTCATTCTTTCATTTGCATGAGACTGAAGCCCAACAAATGTTTTCAAGCCAAATTTGTTGTTAAATGCTTTCTGAATAACATACAGGGTTCTTCAGTGGTTCCAGCATATTCCACAGCACAAAAATTGCCCAAAGAGCTATATTGTTCTGCTCAAACAAAAATATTCACATTAAAGATTTAAGTATTTGTATGCCCTAAGCTGCATGAAAAATATAAGTATACATTTACACAGCAATTAATATACATTAGTGATAAAAAAATTCTCTGCCAGTTACTTTTTGCACGATAGGACACGTCATCCTTTAAATCCCAATGTCTTCACTACTTGCTTTGTCATACTGCAACAACATTGCTTTTTTAATATTTAATTATATGTTTTAATATAGAACTGTGAATAACTTTATATTATCCTTGATTTCTCCCTGCTTTTCAGAGACATTCCTCCTGCATTTCAAATACTACATTGTTTCTTGCCTGCTACCACACACACAAAAAAATACACCTCCAGAAAGATAATGATCTCATATTTCAAAGTTTTACAGAAGCGTTTAGATAATCTGTTGAAGACTATCTTTTCAAACAGAAACATCCCTCCACTATTCTGGAATTTGGGAGAAAGAACAGAAGACAGCATAAAAAATAAGGAAAACCGATTTTCTCTAAAATGTTAATTACCATTTTTACATAAAGCAAACTACAAGTCTGTATTTAAGTCATTTGCAAGAGCTCTACTATCAAAGTTAGTATTAGTCATACAGGCAGCATTAAATAAACCCATATAATTTTGGGTCTGCACTCTGCTCACTTCAGATAAACTTTCATTCATTTATAAAAAAACCTACTGCATCTGTTGGGTAAGAAAACACAGAAGACTTCACTGTAAATATCTGGTACCTTCTGTTAAGCATTGGAAATCAAGCCTGGCTGAAGGCACGAAGCTATTATCTGCATCCAGGTCCTGTCCAGTATTTCACAAGAGCTGAACAGAGAAAACAGCACTGGTTCAACCGCTGAACAGTACATTTGTTAAAAACCAAAACCAAACCCACAAACACCCCCCACACTCACACACAGCTCAGGCTCCCCATATTCATTCTGAATTTTATTAGCTTTGTACTGCTTTGAACTTAAACAGGATGCACTCCTACAAGTTTAGCCCAGTGATGAGTTACACTTCTTAAAGAAAGGCTGCCAATCAAAGAGAAGAATCCTAAAAAGTATATTCATGACATTTTAGGTTCCCCTCTGTAACAGTAGCTAAGTCATTCCCTAGGTGTTCCCAGAAGGATCAGAGAACACACCTTTTAAGTAATCTCACAGATTAGGAAACTGATAACGTATGTTTTATGTTCTTGATGTGTACAAAATGAAGCTAAATCTTATGGACTCTTCTATTAATATAAATTAAAATTATCAGGTTTTCTATCATTAAAAATATTTTGACTTATTGGGAAAGGCAACTTCACTGTTACAGCTCTAGGCTGGGTAGAAAAGAAGAAGACTGGCAGGTTACAGGCAGATTGCTAACAAGCACAGTAAGTCATTATTTTTTTTAATGGTGAAATACCTAACAGGAAAGGGAATTTTAACATAAAAATAAGTTTTGCTTAAGGTTCAGTTCTTTTATTCAACATTGCTTAAAGCGAGTAGATTACAGTGCTATTTTCATGGAAGAATCAAGCTTAACAATGTGATGTTGGACAAATATACATACAGGTTTTACTTAAGTTTATTCTTGTTTGACAAAAATCCGATTTTAAGCAGGGACTTAAAAACAGTGTAAGAACTGGGAAACTCCAAATATCCCGACTTTTAAAATATTATTTGAGCAGTCATATATGTGCACAAATAATAGAAGTTACTCTTTAATTCTTATCAGCAAAAACATCCAATAATGTATTAAAAGTGAAAAGCAGTTATTTTCAGACTCAGAGGAAAAACTTCTATATAGTGATAAAAGATCAAAAGCTTCTGAGTCAGAGTCCTGGTATCTAGGTAACAACAGATCCTGGCATCTGCCTTTCCTCATCTATTTGCATGATTAACAAATAGATATCCAAGTGCCTTAATCCCCGAGACATCTACCCACCTACCACTACTAATTGATCGATTTTCCGCGGCCCACACAGGATATGAATCTAAGGATAAATTGTGATAACAAATAACACATTTGGAAAACTCGAAAAATCTTTGGTACATAACATAACCTAGATTGTGAGCTGGAAACTGATTGGATTATCATAATTTAAGTAATCATTCAAAGTTTTCAATAAAATATTAATGCTTTCTCTCTTTTGATTTAAGTTGTACCTTGGTATTGTTCTAAAGCTAGCATTTGCCTTCCTTGAAGGACATTCACGCCAGGTCAGAAAATTCCTAGTTTCACAGCATTCTGAAATACTTACCTAACTGTACGTAACAAATTTTATATTAACATTTTCAATTCATTTTAGGCTTCAAATTCTGAATCCTATCAGTATCTAATATAGCTTCTCAGGTGCTTTAAACACATAAACCTGCAAAACAAAATGGTCCATGTATTGTCATAGATGTGGAGTTCTTCAAATGTCTGGCGGTACCCCATTAGTAACACTCTACCATTAGCACTAAATGCTCACAGAGAATAAGGCTGTACTTTTCTCCTCCTTCCTTTTTAGTAACATTTTCTTAAATAATACTCTGATTTTGGCCCAGAATAAGCTACTGATGTGGTCTCTCCCCTGTCCCCCCCTAATTTTAAGTTATTTTAGTCCTATCCTAAAATAAGCCTTATTTCATGTTTTTTCACTTCAGAGGAAAAACAAAAAGAAAAAAGAACCACCACATGACAGTCTTATATTGTTCTGCTTTCTGGTCCAAGGCCATCACTTATTCCATTAACATAATCAGGCCACCGATGTATTTTTTATTTTATATTTCTAAATCTGAAACTCAAAAAATTCCATTCAAAGTTTAACAAATTTATAATTGCCTACAAAGGGTTTGAATGTTTCCCTACTTCTCAGACAACCTCTTCCTGCTGTCATTACCATTATACAAGATTATTAAAGATGGTGATGTATCTCTGACCTGTTTCTGATCCTTCCAGTCCCTTGACATTGGATTCCCTATATGGGTTAACATAGATTTCTTTCCTAAGGAAGTAGCTATAATCCTGTAAGGGTTGATTTATCACTTTGTATTCACTACCCTGTAATTTCTCATCTTGAACTTCCCCTGTCTTCACTTTTTTTTTTTTTCCAGCAATAAGAGACACTGAACTCACCTGCTGTTTCCACTAAGAAAGAGAATTCTTCTTTTTAAATTATCCTCAAAATCCTATTCTGTTGTGCTATCAACGTCCCCAGTGCACGTATTTATAAGCCTCTTAATCACCACAATATCTAGATGCTTCATATAGACAGAAATAGGATAAGATCAGAAACATTAATTCTAGATTCAACAACTGATGGGCATGGCAGTATTAACTGTACAAAGACAAAATATTACTTTATACAGCACTTTTCTGTACGATATTTATCTAGGATATTTGAAAAACTTCTATTTGCCCCTTTCAGAGCGCTAGCAGACAAAGATTTTACCTTGTGTATTGCAGATGTCTCTTTGGAAAGCAGAACAAGGGACAACTCCCTTTTGCTATGCCATGCTCTCTGGCACAGCGAGATGACTACACCTTACCTGGAGCTTACTTGAGAACAAAGAATCATGGAGCTTTAAGAAAACAGTATGTAATGTCACACATGCTCAGATCAAATCTTAAAAAAAACAAACAAACAAAAGGCACACCAAAAGCATCCCCCCCACGCACACAGACCACATTCAAACACAGATTTTCAAATAATTTTATCTATTGACCAAAGCAGATTGGACTTTTACTAAAGTAAATTTCAAGAGCAAAACGTGGATTACTTTCAAACCCAGACTACAGCACTATCGGTCATCTTACAAGAGCACTCGGCAACAGCAAACTGAGCCACTTCACATCTTTTAGAAACCTCCTTTCAGCTTCAGTATAAATGCAATTGGGCTGCTTTGAGTAATTTTTAAACACTACCATAAAATATTCTAACCCATCATTAAGCATGGTCTTGTGCATTGCACAGATTTCCAATATTGCCTAGAAGCAAATCTGGCCAGTAAATATGGACTGCAGAAGCAAGCCTACACTTTATTTTCATTTCTATTATAAGCATTTTCTGTGAGATACTGTTTCAGGAAAGATTTTTGAGTTGGGTTTGGGTTTTTTCGTTTGGGTGTTTTTTGCCTCTCACAGTTCCATTTATCTATTCCAATGGACTTTCTGCTTCTTCTCATGTCACCATCTAACTACACAGAGGCTTCAATACATGAGATGGGTTCCACTGATCTTACTGAACTTACAGAGTAGGGCCAAAATAGAAAAATCCTAAATAAGTCCGTGTGAATCTGCAGCAATGCCAATGAAAACGAAAAAGGATATTACGAAAAACTGATGTGAAGTATTTACTGCCACTCTGGATACTGGAAAGGATTAGTTATGACTACATGCTTTATTAGGCTAAAGATATTTTCTTGTATCTGTGAACTGTACCTGATAATACGTTATCATTGTACCTCAGGCTACACTGGACTTCATTTTATTATGTACTGATTTAGGTAGTTACTTTATTTCTGTTATACACGTTGCCCAGCTGATTCATAGAGTGTACAGCTCAAACAGCACTTGGAAAATAGAAGAGATGAAGAGCATACTACAGGATATGCACTAGTGCACTTTAAAAGATATATGTTAATTTAAAAAAAAAAAGGTGCTCCATGACTCAACAAATCTGACAGAACCTTCTACATAACTATTAATTCAGTCCCACTGCCCCTTCTCACATTCTCTTCTGATGTTGTGACAAAGGATGGTCCTGTTTCTTGTTCTTAAAATCCTTTTGCTATTTAAGGAAAAAGGAAGTCATGTTACCACCACCTATTGCCTAGTCCAGAATGTTGCATATACGTTTACCTTTGGTATGTCTGTGTGCTGTATTTTACTTCACAATAGCAAATTATTCTACTTTTCATCCTGTTTCTTGCTTCTGACCTTTACAACATCGTACCAAAAAGTTAAAAACAATTATACACCACTATATTCTATTTGACATAAAGGAAAATGAAGACTTATTTGTGACTAATATTTATTTTTAATTACATTTCTTTTATTAATTTGACAGTGTCCCTCTATGCTATCTTTTCTTTTTTGCTAGTTAAAACAGCAACAAACTCCTATGCAATTGTGCAAATTGTGTAAATGCTGGTGACTATCTTGAATAAGGTATCCTGAATGAGAAGACTGGGAATTACAACTTCCAGTGGGGGACAGGGGGTGGTGGTGGAGCAGGAGAGGCAAGAGAAAAGCATCCACTATGAAAACAAAGGATATTTTACTTAGAACTCTCAAATGGAAATTCTAATGCTCATAACTTGCTGTTAGGACCACAAGGCAGCCCAATATAAACACCTCAGACAGATTCTTGAGGGCTATCATCTTTCTTGTATATGCAGTTACATTACACCCAAGTCCTACCAAAATGAAAGTCAAATAGTTCTTATATTTTACAAGCCATGAATGTTTGCAGATCAATTCAGACAGCTTATTGTAGAACACTGGTCAATGAAATAATTATTTGATGAAATATGAATGCTACGTTCTGGTCTTTATGTAGCATAAGTACAACACTTCGGTAACCTCAGAGGAAATAAGGAACCAACATCAGCCATTTCAAGCTTTTGATCAGTAATGCACGTTACTATTTTGTTTTCTAACAGGAATTTATTTTATTTTACCACTGCATCTATATTATTTCCTAAGTGAACTGCATGTATATCCTTTCACTCACATTAGCTTTGTATCAGCAATTCTCATTTGCACTTAAGTAAGCAGTTGGACAACAAGGCCAGACAGTAAGGCAGTTCAGCACCTCCAAAAGTTGCTCTGCAGAAAATGAAGACTCAAGAAACCCTGTTTACACAAAGTGAGTGCAACATCTTAGACACTAGTGAAGATTTTCCCTATGCTGTTTACCAAACCACTACCCTGAAATGTAGTGCAAATTTAGTTAATATTTTGTGCTTTGGACCTGTGTGATTTAGTACGTCAAAGTCCTCACATCCAATTATGAATACTGTCTTATTACTTTCAGTCATTGATTAAATATCTAAGTTTTGCTACTCCTAAACTTCCACAACAATATGTAAACTTCTTCAAAACACAATGCAAAAAAAAAAACCAAAAAAAAACCAAAAAACAAACAAACAAAAACCAAACCAGCACCCAACAAAAAACCCACCCCCCAAAAAACAAAGAAACAAAAGAAAACCACCAAAAAGACCAAAACAACCAAAACCAAAATTTGAAATAGCACATTCCTTGCTGGACTCTGAAGCTAATCAAGAATTCAATTTAAAGTAAACCACAATCAACCCCAGCATACTGTATTTAAAGAAAACACATTTCCATTTATATATCCTTTAATATTATTAATAACACTTAGTGACTGGACACGTCACTAGTTTATGCCTTCTGGATTCAACTCTTTTTAAATTTAGTTATATCCAATAATATAACCAATATTAGCAAGATATGAATTGAATTTATTCTAGTACTAGCAAACAGGAAAGCTAATTAGTGGCACCAATTTACTTCAGAACTGGATTTTTACGATTTGCTAGGTTATGACCTATAATTAAATGTATTTTGTGCGTTTCTTCCACCAAGATAATTGATATAATGCATAATGCAAGATGCTTTAGGGCCACTTCTTTCTAAAATGCAATTAAAATTAAACCACACTGTCAAAGACAGAATGTGTTGGACATTTCAAGGCTCCAAATCTTTATGTCAGTGTTACGTGGTTAATGAAAACAAAAGAACACAGAAAAGAATAAGCCAATTTGTTTTAAGTGGCACAGATGAAATCACACACTTTCCACAGAATCCCATATGCTTCTATGTAATCCAAGTAAGCCTAAGAACATTAATAAGCAAACTGCATCACAGCACTTTCAAAAACACACTAGTGAACTAACTTCTTGTTTTCAAGAAAAACTAAGTACATCACCTGAAAAGATTACACCACTCTCAGGGATTTTCTTCCAGTCTTAAAAATTGTTACATTTCAACTGAAGAGGTCTTAGGAACAGCCAGGAATGATACAGATGATCAAATCACAAAAATGTCTTTGGAATGATTCAATCTAAATACTTAATTAAATAATTGAGAGCAACAAAAATGTAAGCCTGTTTTAAAGTTGTGTGCTGACAGCATACAAATGTGCATTTTTTTTTTTTTTAAGCAGCAGAAGAAGATTGTAAATTTTATGAAGTTATCACTGTACAGTCTAAAATGTGTTGTTCTTCCTTTCTGAATCAGTATAAGCTGTTTTATGTTATCTACAAAATGCTGTTTTCAGTTCTCTACAATCTGATTTATTTGTTTAAAATACTAGGCCATGCTCTGTTACCATTTAGAAATTAGTATTTCCACTAATTTCTATAACAATTAGTTTGTTACTGAAAATAACTGCAACTGGCAGAACAACCTGTGATACCTCACTGGACTTGAAATAAAATGGGAAATGAAAGGAAAAGTGGGAGTTACAGGGTGAGAAAGACAGCAAAATGAACACAAGTGTGAAAAATAATAAATATTTAAGATGGCAGTGTGGGATAACACACAAAAGTAGGACATTCCCATTTGAAATCCAAGTGCCCTTCAAAGTTTCCAGATGTTTTAAAATAGCAAAGAACCGAGCAGATACAGAATCATATCACCCTTTATTTTCTTGGAATGGAGTAGGTTTTTTAAGTCAAGTTAAGATTAGGACTAACTCAGCCAAAAGTTTTACAAAATGATACAAAAGAAAAACCTGAATTAAAATTCTCCAACAAAAAAAAGCTCTCCTGCATACTTGATGTAGGTGTCTTAAGAACTGCACTATGCAATCCAGAGCTGCAAAATACTATGAAGGTTGTTAACACTAGAAGTTTTTAAAGACTAGGTGCCTGTGAGTCACAGTAGTATCCAAATCAGACAGGAAAAAGTCAATGTGAACATGCCTTACCGTAACCACACAAATAGATTTATTATAGAACTAATTTCAGAAAAGCATTCATTTACATTGCATGAATATTTTAACACTGCTACATTACACAGGCTAAAAACATATAGGCTTTTTTTCCTGAAATGTCTTCGTTAGAAATAAAAGGATATATAATGTGGTTCACCAACTACTTTGGGTGAGGAGTCCTTGTAACTTGTCCCTGTCCTGTGTAAACAGGACTTCTCTGGTGAATACTGGAGAAGAGGTGATCACTGCCATGTGTTTGGACTAATGCTAAGGGTATCTGTTCCACAGCTATTTGATGAAAGGCACATTGCCACGTGTACCTTTTTGTGTACCACCACATATAGACAGAATTTATGAAGGGGACTTAGAGGCTAGCAATAACTGAAGCTGCAGACAGTCCCCCAAATACGTCCAAATTCTCTCATTTTGGCAGGAAGAGAGAACAAAAGCATGAATGGAATGGACAAATACAGATTAAATATAACGCAATGGAATCCAGTTGCAAGGACAAATCAGTAGAGCTCATGAATATCCAAACAGAACATCCAGGAAAGACAAATCAGTAGAGATGTTCTCATGAATATCCAAACAGAACATCCAGGAACAGGATCCAGTAATCAACCACATTCATCCATAATAACCTACGTCCCTTTGATCACATAAACCACTCTGATTCTTTGATCAGTTATACTTGATGGGCAATTAACTGCCAGCTGAATAAGCTCACCAAGGGATTTTTTTTGGTTTTGGTTATTTTGGTCTTCCCCTCCCTCCCCAGTGACAGCAGATTAACATTATCAGTCAATATTATCATCCATGTGGATAAAGCAAGCCCTGTATTACTGCAGGCATCCCCTTTGCCCACCATTTACCCAATTTCTTAGCATTTCTTGAACTTATTACCTCAATTTTGACTAATCAACCCATTATTTTCCAGTGGAAAAGTGTCCAAAGCATAAAATGAAAGCAACTAATCACTCAAGACACTGTAAAACCTTTACAGCTCTCAAAATCTTTTTTTTTTGACTTTTGAAAAATTGAACGTATACAAAAAGTCTCTGAATACATACACATTCTATACTAATTATTTATTGAGACAAAATAATCAACAAATAGATTCTTAGAAGTACTGCAATATTCTCTTTCTACATCAAACCACTGCAAAAATTTTCAAATCATGAGGACCCTGACGGTGAGTTAAGTGATAGAATTTTCTATAAGCAACATGTAAGTAAAATTATGTTTTAACATGTAGCTATCAGATCTCCTGTTACTTCGTTATGCAGGAAGGAAAAACTAAATGAATGCTTTTATTTTGACCAAGAACCTCCTCATCCTCTCTCAGCTTTCTTCTCACTTGTAAAGATGTCTTAGCCCTCCTCTGTCAACTTGGAAGCTCTTACTGTCACCAGACAGAAAGAAAACAACTCGCTGTGTATGAGGACTGTCGTATGCCAATAGATTTGGCTGTCAAGCACTGAAAAGTACTGTCACTCAGTGTCAGAAGACTAACAAAGCAATTATCAAAAAACCCCACTCATGAAGCCCAAAACATGCAGATTAAATGAGACTCAGACAAATTTACCTAGTTAGAAATATCTCTCTAGACTAAAAAGGTGTGACTTCTCCTCAATGATCCCACAAAGTCTCCCCCCCACCACCATGAAAATAGAACCTGAAAGACCCTTGTTCACTCTTTTGGACTTGGTAAACATTTGAAGAGCTATTTCAAGGGAAATACTCTTAGACCAGCCACTATGAGAATATCACTTTCCTATTGCCAATTAACTCCTAGAAAAGTAATCACCTTGATGGCTGGTCAGGATGCAAACTGGTCTCAAGAAGGCAAATTCATTGAGGAAGGTGACTTTTTAAAAGATTGAATTTGTTATGAAAAGAACTCCAGAAAGCTAAGCAGTCATGTCAAACTCACAAACCAAGTTATATGGTATCACTAACAGATAGTTCATTGTAAAGTCATAATTAAACTGTATTGTGTAGCAGGTGAAGCAGAATAAGAACACCAAAGGACATCTTGATTCATCCCAAGCATCCCTGGGCCCATAAGGCTGAACAATTTCAACTCCTCTTTAATTGGTAAATACAGTCATATTACAGAAATTCTTCATGCTGTTGATTCTGTCCAGGTAATATGTCTGTGTAGCAGAATGCTTATCAGTGTTTTAATAGTCACTACAATCATTGAAACCTAAATCGTTCCTAAATAAGGATTTCTGAGGATTATTCTCTAACGTCTGGTGGTATATTCGATTCCATTCATCCACCCTCACAGCTCAGTTGTAATAAGCAACCATTTCATTTCTGAAGCAAAGACTTAATTTCAGACTGTTGAATGACTAAGCCTACTTAATCTATTAGTTGCCTAGTAAGCCCACTAAATAATTGCCTTATTTCTAGAAGAAAAAGATGTGCAGTAATCCAGTGTACGTTACATTGGGTTGCTGATTTCATTTGGCACATCCTGAAAGCTAACAGCTCACACCAAATTTCACTGGAAGGCAAACATTAATTTTTTAAGCACACTTCCAGGTTAGTGCCTTCTGTATATATTAACTTTTCCTGTGGAAGATCATAACAGATTTAATAGGCTTACTAAGGACAAACAGCATCCCTTCATAAACACTGAAATGGGAGATACACAGTCACAGTATTTCTGCCTGTAGTTGAAACGAACCAAACACCTCAAAACATGACTTTCCAAAGGAACTACATTCTCTCATTTAGAGGTGGTGAGGTCATTACACTAAATGAACCCAGTGCACAAAGATAAATCAATAAACTAAAAATTACAAAAACATCTTGCATGTCAGCAAAGTTATGCAAAATACCTACTAAAGAATTTGCATATACCTGCTTTCACATGAGAAGTGGCTAACAGGTGTGTTTGTTTGATTTTTTTTATGGTGGAGTAAAATACCAGTTCCAGTAAACTAGACAGGCTTCAACTGACAGACTACTTCTGTTTACATATTAAACACTAACATGAAAACAGAAACCTCATCTCTGTCTCTGCTGACCTTGTTCCATGTGTCACAATCTATATGCAAATCTAAGACAGAGATACATTGAAGGACGAAGATGCGGAAGATACAATTCTGGAACCAATTTTGATCCTAGGAAAAGTTATATCCTCAACATTAATGAGTCAGATCTGCAGAGCAGACTATTCACCTCAGTTCCTTCAAAATAGGATGGGCAATTAAAAATCTGAACTAAAATAAAATCATCAGTAATTCTCCGTCTTGCACGAAGATATTTCTATGTAAGATAACTAATTACAATTTCTGTGCAAACATTAGAAGGCTATGGGGATCAAAAGTCCTGATGCTAAATACTTTTTCCAGCTGACTTAAGTTGTATATGTTTACGTACAAGCATTCTAATACAGATTTAGCTGTGTTTTTACGCACACAATCCAAGTACCTTCAAAATTTTCACGGGCTATGAACAACTTGAAACTACAGCTTCATACAGTATTTAATCAGCTCTTTTGAATTTAACCTTAAGGAGCCAGTTGAGGGAGATATGTTTGGCAAAGCTTCAATATATGGATGTCTAACATCATCCTGCACCAAATGGACGTTTTCACAATGTTGTATTAATCTGCTGCTCAGAACAAAACCACCAGCACACAGGCCAGAAAGTGCTGTGACTGTTTTAAAAGTGAGCTCTTCAAGTCAGAGGTCAATTCTGAAAATATATACCTTTCTTTCTAACATTTTGTTTCTTTCAGCTATACAAAATGGGTAATTATGAAATACCAGTAAACAAATTACTTCTCCCAAATTTGTATACTACTTCAGAGATTAACAGAGTGGCTGAAGTATTTTGAACAGAACATTATCTTTGCTGGAGAGCGGGGTAGTCCAGAGTACTGCAAATTGTATGCCAAGTTCAGTGAAAAGCTTGCTCCTGAGATGTTTAAGTGAAAACATTTTCCCCTCTTTTTCGACAAATTAAACAGTCTTATAACCCTCAACCCAGGGATTCAGCTGTTTGCAAATGAAGGCCAGTTCGGTACAGCACAGGCACGTGACCTTGGCTCACTTTTGCTAAGAAAGCTGTTTTTAAGGTATGAGAAGGTATGTGATCTAAGGGAATGCAAGATAAAAGCACTAAAACCAAACAGAACAGGGCAGCTACTCATAGCATAATATTTAGTTGCTCAAGAGACACATTCACAAGGAGGAGTATAAAACTCCTAAGGAAGAAAAGCAGAGAACTGGAAAAGAACAACTGAACAACAGTGACGCTTCATGTGTTCTAAGGAGCAGCGGAGGCCAGTCCTTTGACACACGTGATCACATAAAGGCTCAGCCTACTAGTTTGGTTGATACTGGCTTCTTATCGCATCTCTCAGAATAAATAACTATTCTGGACTCCAGTGAACCTTTTGTACTTGGTCTCTCTGCATCTTTTAAAAACCCACAGAAAGCGGGTCACTTTCTGACAAGTTCAAAAAAACATTCTTGGTTAGCCTATAAAAACCCTGCCCGAACAGCTTTTTAATAATTCCATATTTCATCAAAAAAATTGCAATTTTTATTTTTGATGTTACTATTTGCACAACTATGACCAGTTTGTACTTTTAAAATCTACAATTATTTCATATTGCAAGGTGGAAACAGTAGAAGTGACACTTTTCTGGATGATGTATTTGAAACAACTGAGGGTTGGGAGAATAACTGTTCTGCTGAGTTCATGAAGATAACTCATGAATTACAGTCATCCTTTGTGAAAGTACGTTTTTTTTTTCCTTGCCTGTACTGTATCCTAGATATAGTAAGATTCCATAGATTTTTTGAAATGCATTTAGGATTTTCTGCTCGCACTTGCTTATCAGTATTTCATTGAAAACTCTTATCATTCTTGAATTGTTTGAAAGTCATCAGATATATATCCAATACATTTGAAAGAGACATCTAAAGCTTAAGTTGCTGCCAGGTGCTCAGTAAGGAAAAAGTTTTAAAATTTCACAAATTCCATCATGACATGTCACACTTTTACATTAACCTTTAAAGCTGTAATGCATCATGACTAGGAAAGCAGGTATCACTGAAACTTTTCAGTCTCACTTATGGCAAACCTCTGCTTTTATTAGCACTAGAATACTTGAAATATGAATGTGGAAAATTTGATTTAAAATATATTGTCAGTTGGACTTTGATAAATGAGACATTGCACTATCATTGGAACAACTTCAAGTAATCGGTCTGCGGATATACGTCTGTAGGACGTATGAAAAAGACATTCCTCTGCAAGTCATTTTTCTAAAAAATGATCATTCCGATACCTTTGTTTAAAAGCATGCTTGTCTCTTAATACCCTGTTGTGGTGTAAAAATTACAGTATGTTAAGAAGATTAAAAAGAACTTATAACTTTATTCTTTTTAGCTTATACAAACTAAAAACACATCCCTTCTGGTTTTTCTGTTGTGTTACCTGATTAGAAACACAAGGAAAACAAATTTAAAAGAAATCACAGTGACATCCTAAATGACAAAACAATACATTCAATATTTTTCTTCATTTTACTGTACTGACTGAAAAAATCACTAGTACTTGAAAATGAACTTGTAAGATAATCTTAATTGCATTGTTAGACTCAGAATTATACATAAAAGATCAAATCTGTGTATTCTTCCTCTTGCAAGTCATGTGATGTAATAGCTAAAGGGCTGCAGAAGGAGAGTTGGTGGACGTGAATATGTTGGGATGAACCAGACTTCTTCCAATTAATTGTTTTCTTTACTGTCCTTATCTTTTTATTCTATATGACTCACCTTTCACTTGCTACTTTCTCAGTAAGACATAGACTTTAAGAATGGCAAAAATGGTAAGAAAAAGCTAAGAGGGAAATTCAATTTATGGACAAAAACAATTTCAAGAGGAAAAAAAACGCTTTTACCTGAACTCAGTCACAAGCAAACACAGTTCAAAACCGCACATTTACAGTGCTTTTTCTGTGCTTCGTAATCTTGGCCAAGCTGGGCTTTGCCCAGCTTGGATAATTTCCCAGCAGGCTGCATTTAAAAGTTATGTCATCATCTGAGTTTTCTCTGTTGATAAATGTTTCCATAAATGCTAACAGACTTCAGTGCTGCTGCTTTGGTTTTGCAAAAAAAAACAAAACGTGCAAGTGCTATCAAGGCCTTCTGGTAGATGGAGGGACATCAGTGGTAAGCAAGGCAGTGCAATTATTATACAAAAGGACTTTTAGAGGAGATCTTCCTACTCCAACCATTAAGCCTTCATCAAATGCTTGATAATATCAAATTTATCAGAAGAAAAGAAGTTAAAAGCATACACATTCAGATTTGTCCTTTTCTTGAGTATATTGTTAATGCAATTTACTTCATGCCATGTATCCACTGGGGTTTGAATTATTAATATGCTCAAAAGAATCTTTTCAGCTTTAAGTAAAATATTTCAGGAATTGTAATATTGTTAAAAAAAAAAAAAAAAAAAAGACTGCATTTGCGTTTTCATAGCCATAATTGTATTTGGCAAAAAAAGTCCATAGAAAGGTGCCTGTCCTTTTCAATAAAAACAATCGCTCTGGTTCAGGTTAAATAATCTCACCTGCTGTAAAACAATTAAAATCTATTCTGCTACTGAGCACAGCTAGTTGCTTAATAAAAGGGTCATGGAAAAAGCTCAGTTTGCAAAAGAGTCAAAGTCTGCCCACTGTACTTACACAGAAAAAAAAAAAAATTACTTATTTTTAAATTGTCAATAGAATTGCAAACCTCTGTAATGATAAAGCTTGAGGATACTTAAAACTGCTAGAATGTTCCCAAAACCAATTTGGTTTACAGGTTTTTAAAATACATTATTCATGGTATCATGGTTAACAGACTGGTGAAAAAGCTCTGAGTACACAGCTCTAACACATTAAACATATCTTCTTTAAGATTTTATGATTTTATGATTGGTGATACCATTACTACGGCATGCAGCTTTTTTCTTTGCCTCTAGTAGAGTATCTGTGATTACAGAGCATTCTCCATGATTTTAGCTCACACACATTACCATCTCACGCTTCCAGGGAAACTAGGAGTTACACAAGCCTCCACTCCAAGAAAGAGAGAACTTCCTCTACCAGGATGAATCCCCTATATGATACTGCATAGACAGAAGAGTCTTATGCTGTCATCTGCCTGCAAACAAACACATCTCAGTAGAGGGTCTAAAGACTAGGACTATTGTCTGAACACTTTGCAATAAAGAAGGTCCCCAAGTGGGTACCTACAATACTTGAAACAGAAAGGTGAGAAATACAAGCCTGATGGGATCGCTGAGGCCTTGAGAAGCAATGACAAAGGATACGGCCCAGACGACTACAGGCACAGGGTCAGAGAAGATGAGGCACAGACTTGGCACTGGAGACTTCATGGCTATAACACCTCACCAATAGTCAGTTAAAGAAATGCAGACCTGGAGCTTGACAGAAGTGTTTAAGGAGTAACCAGGAGCACAAAGAAATAATATCTAAAATACGTAAGAGTAACTGAAACAATAAACAGCAATGGACAATAAAAGGTACTATTCAAACAGCTTGTTATACACTGTTTGGATCTATCACTAGTGGTACCCACTATGCTTTAAGTGTTATGTTTGACACTTATTCCATCAGCTATGGTTTGAGAGAGCACAGTGTGACAAATAGCCGTTAACTTGGAGCACTTTTTATGACGCAGCTACACTCAAGAGCTGGACTTGTTCACATTTTCTTCAGTATTATTTAAGAGACAATGGTTGTAGCAACTGTACGAATTTCAAGTACAGACAGTGACAACTTTCACTAACACAGCACAGCTTACTTGCTGTTTGGAAGTGGTCTAATTTCTTATAATAAGCGCAAAGTCTTTCTAGTTACATAATACCACCTTGCCACAGCAGAACTCCACTGCCGGGTATTAATGACAAGCAAGCTTTGGAATTCCAGTAGCAACCTTACATTCACCAGGTGATGCTTTAACATGCAACTTGTACTGTTTGCTGCCTGTTACAGTCTCCCAAGAGCTGGCTAATCTCCAAATAAAGAACAGCTATTCACAGTCTCCAGTTTATTTCTGCAGCAGCCCTTCTTTTATAGCACTGCAGGCACATTTGTATAGCAAATACTGTTTTACACTATTACAAGCATGTGTTTATACTGCATGCATGACATAGTCTAAAAAGTTTCTTCTAACTTCTGCAATTTTTGCATCTGACAGTTCTACACGATGCCTACAACCACTGAAAGGAAAAAGCCCACCATGCAATTCTAGGGCCTTGCACACACCTCATTGTGTTGTATGTACATTCCATCAAGGAATTAAAAAAGCTAATTTCAACTTGAACACACATCAAAATGATATATGTAGAGCAGTTAATAGAACCTACAATATTTATCTTTTATTCATCACAAAAGTGAACATCATTGCTTGATTACATAATTATATCAAAATTAGGAAGTGTTTAAAGAAAGCAGCATGCTACACCAACACTTTTTTTTCTTTCTGTATGACACAGAGACCACTGGTTCACTTAATTCACTCGTGGCCTCAACTACAATGAATGGCTAGAAGCTATTTCAATTATTCTAGGGAGTTACTCATTATCTAGCTTGCACAACAACATTTAAAACTTTGCATTACTTTAGCTCAGATAATCGTAACCGCTTTTATAGAAGTCTTAAAAACACTTCTTAAGAAAAACTATATAGGAGGTCTAAAAGGGTACTTAAAAGCAGCAACTCCACAGCCCTTTGCATCACATGTTTCTCATGTAAGTATTTTATGTGAAATGAACATAGAGTTGGCTACAGGAACTGCATTTTTCCATCCTGAAGTATGTGGTAACAGGAAAAATGATCACTAATACTTTGTAAAATGTTATTAATAGATAATAAACACACATATTTACTCAGCAAAAGGATCCAACCACCTTATTTTACATTTATAAGCGTATTCATATTTGCAGTGCAAGTAGCAACCCTCAAACAAATACTATGTTATCACAAAGATGATATCAGCAGTGAGCAAAACAGCATGTTACTAAAAACTCACTGCAGAAAAGTATTGTTAACAGCTAAGGAGTGTTAGTAGCATTTAGAAGGTTATCAACTTCACGAAGGCCACAAAGAGGACAAAACAACATCTATTTCTAGACTGAACGTCTGCATGGCAAATGCAACAAAGATACAAATCCATATAACATTGTTTATTTGAACAGGAATCAAATATGCTTTTTTCTTCAAAAACTTTCAAAATTTGTGATTTTTATTTTTTAGTTTCAGAAAGCTCCATTTCTTTGGGGAGGAGGAAGATAGTGGGGGAGAGAAGAGGGAAGGAAGGGAAATATAGGGAAGTTTGGGGCTATAAAACTGAGAGAAGAAAAAAATAGTCCTAAACATAATTTAGAGAGGCTGTGAAAAGGGGCAATCTGCAAGACAGAGGTCATAGATCTGGGTTTCGCTATAATTGAACTAAGTGACAGACATTTAAAATAATATTGAATTGGTCTGATCATGTTTAAAAAGACTGTCTCTATCCCCAGTTTTAGAGACATGAGATACCTACTATAAAAGGCCACATAATACTACGTTTAGCTCAAAAGCCTAGTTAGAAGCATTAACACAGACCAGAACAGAAAGTTTTACAAAGTTTAACAAAAAAATTACCATCTAACTGTACCCTGGCTCACAACTAACAAAATTAAATAGCTACATATCGTACACAATCAAAGCAGAATAGATTTCAAGTTTTATTTACTAAAAATTTATGTACCTCTTTCTCTGCTCTGTTCCTGTTGCAAACAGACTAAAATATCAACATAAATAATTTCCATATAATTACGTGAGAGGATATTCTTCTCCAGGTCATATATTTCTAGATATTAAAGGCTTTTTGTAAGTGTCGGAAGTTAAAGTGGCAGACATTTAGCATTACAACCATTAATTGTCACTCCATATTCATATGTACTCTGTCCTGAAGAGGTAATCAGTTTCCACTCCTGAAATTTATATGCATCAACCAATAAACAAATAAAAGCAAGAGCTATCTGGCAAGTGAAAGCACAGAGACTTTCTGTATCCATTGGGACATTCTGACTGATCTACACATTAAATCCATTCAGTGAAATTATTGATTTCAAGAACCTTTTATGGAAATCTACCTGGAATGAAGAAAAATAGGAAGTAGTCTGTGGAGAGTTTCCTTTTCCATTCATATTCAAAGCAAAAAGTTTTATTAGACAACTGCACTTCCACCTAAGTCTATCTGCAGATAGAGAAATGCCATACATCTTAGATCATTCCACAAACTGAACACAAACTAAATAATTGCTCAAAAGTATGGCCAAACATCCTTCAAATACAGGGGAAAATAGGAACTTGACAATGAAAGTTGCAACAGGATGCGCTCCAGCTATTCCAAAAGCAATGCCTTTGGGACCTATCTGCAAAAAGTTCAGATTAAAGCAGTCGACAGACTACCCTACTTAAAAAAAAAACAAACACAAACCAACAACAAAGCAAGACAACACACTCTCCCCCTGCAAACAAAAAACCCACCAAACAAACAAAACCCAACAGATGGAGATACAGAAAACTTGGTCTACAGATTACAGTGTATTTGTCTGAAGAATACCTTTCTTAGCCACAATCAGGAGAAGAGAGGCACAGCTCTGAATCTGATCACCTTCCTCACCCATCTCTGCCCCAAACTAAAAAATAAAAGTAAAGGGAATCAGCCAATTCTGAAGAAACAATATACAGCCTCAAGACACTAGCATTGCCATTGGACAAGTAACACCAGCACAAATTTCTCAGTATCGGTTTCCCAGTTGTCATCAGCTACCATGCTAATCAATTGAAAACTTTCAGTCCTTATATAGTAGCCACAATAAAATACTATCCTACCCTCAGCACCACTGTCTGAGCAAAAAACACCCTCAGAGTGGAAATGTTCATTACAGAATCTCAATGACACCAGTTTGGCAAAATTTCAATTAAAAAGAAAAGCTGTTAGTAGAGGATGGCTTCCGCTCACCAATTAAGATCATTTTTGACAGTGTTACAGGATGATAATCAGTCTAATGGCTTTTATGGATTTCAATCTTCCACTTACTGGCTTAAAATAATAATTCTGCTTTTAAATAAAAGGGCCTGCAAGGCCCTTGTTGCATAGACATGCAGAAGAACACTCGAATTCTCATTCAGAATTGTAGTTTGGTTAATATGTATAAATAATACATATGTAACACAAAACATCTACAGACAATGTATCCCTGTGTTAGTTTGAGTTACAAGAGCCACTCAGTTTAACTACTTTAATTAGGGGGTCTCTTCCATGAGTGCTATCCAAACGGAAAGTTTCCTGACTCATCTCAAAGATTTGAGCTACTCAACGTACTATGTTATTCATTCAGCTCTGCGTATTTCACATGGCATTCATCTCACTTGACAAACGTCAGAATGCCCTTCTCTTGGTCTTCTTCTCAGCTGCTTGGCAGTTTAAGGTATTTAGCCAAAACCAGTTTGGTGTTTTGGAGCCCACTCTTCCTCAACATTCAGAAACCAGAAACAGATACTCCCCCATCTCCCATCAGATTTTTCAGATATCAACTGATAATGCTTACATTTATCAGGGATGTATTCCGCAGTAGTTTTGAAAAGAAAATGCATTTGATACATTCCATTACTATCAACATTTCCCAAAGCTTCAGACATTGCTTGAACCAGCCCTTTCTGCAGTTTCTCAGGTGTCACAGTTTCTGCAGAAAGCAGCAATGTTTTTCATCACATGGTCTTGAATTCACTGTTTGGGGTATGTACAGTTCAGAAGAGAAGCATAACTGAAACCACCAATTCACATTCTTCTCTGCTGATCGCTCCACAATTTAAGCTCTTTGGCATTTTTTATTCACCCTGCCACTCAGGAAACTTCCATGGTAGGAGTAATGAGTATATTTATATAGAGAAAGAAAAGCCAGAGTTCATTGAGATTTTATGCCCAAGGGATATTGTAGCAGCTGCACAGGTATAATTGCTAGTCAATGACAGGGCACAAGCAGGAGGCCAAAGAAGTGCTGATTCAAGCATACCCTTTAACCATTCCTTCATATCACAAGGTACATCTGACAGTTGTTGGAAGTGTGAAAATGCAGTTAAGATCAAATAATGAAATACTAATACAATGGCAGAAGGTGAAGGTGACTAACTAGATAGATAGTGCAAGGGAATGTTTATCACAGAAACATTAAAGAGCAACAACCCCTAAACCACCTAAGAAACAATAGGTTATACAAGTAAACCAAAACAATCTCCACTAACTACAGAACTCACAGGACAGCATACAGTCCCAGCCTTTCAGTTTACAGTTATGGATTTTGGTGTACACCAACACTTCGTGCCCTAATGGATAGACAGGGCCAACTACGACATACGAGAAATTGCTTCCTCCACAGGCTAGGCTCAGACAACCTCTTCTGAAGACCAATGTTTTCAGATGCAATAAGGATCAATGTCTCATTAGAATAAGCTCCAATACTCTGCAGCTCTTCCAAGAAGCGAATGCAGCCAGAGCAAGCCAGTCGCTAATGGGCACCAAAATGTCCATCCTATGGCACGACAGGAACATCACCCAAAGCTGGTTTACAATATACTTGAGCTGGATTCAAGCACAGCACTGGTCTCAACGTGACTGACCTACATTTTAAGAGTCACACATCAATTGCTTTGGTAAAATTTAGGACCCTTCAGAATCAGTTAATTTTTTTCCCCACAGCAGCATTTTTCATCTGTTTTGAAAGTGTATTTCATTCTATCTGTTTTGCCCCATCACTACAGATTTGCAGTCTTAGAATCAGCAAAGCTGTCCAGAATAGAACATTTTGATACCTTGTGTAAGAGGGTATGCGTGCTCCGGCATACTGTCTATATAGTCATAAATTCAATATTGTAGCCTCAGCAATGGTTAATAAGAGTAACAACATATGTAAAGCTAATTTAAGAAATAATTCTTAATATTTGAAATAGTTGTTTTGAATTATTAAATTGCTGTAATAGTACCCCATCAAAATGATAGTGTAACCACTGAAAAAGAAAAACCAAGTTCTCATGTGCATAAAAATACCCGCACTACCACAATCAAGGATTAAAAACTGTAAGAGACACACAGCAGGATCACAGATTTAGGCAGAACTTGTGAAAGTAAAAGCAATCCTCAGCACTCCTCCGTTGCCATAGCCTTCTTTTTTATGTTAGAATTACACATTTTCCCAAGTACTGCATATAATCCATGTTCAGCCATTATTAAATGTTTGTACTATTTAAATCAAGCTAACATTATACTGCAAAACATCATGATCACCTGGATATTTTACTTCAACATACCTGAGTTAAGGATCAAATATGTAATGTCATACTGTAAATCCCAGAGAAGAGTTAATGTGGAGACAGGGACAAAGCTTTATGTATTTTGACAAACATTTAAAAAAGCTGCAAAGTACTTATCAACCAAAGTCTCCAATATTTTTTTCTTTCCCTTTTTTTTCCTTCTTACTCCCCTCAATTCTTGGCTGTGTTAAAAGGTTTTGAAATCTACTTTCCTCTTGCTGTAACATCTCTGGACAACAGTAAAAGCAGAGGGAGGTCAGATTTCTTCATATTAAGTTAATTCTGTACTATTTAAAAACAAAATACTAATAGAAAACATGGTTTCTCTGATGATTTCCTCACATTTCACATGGTAATTTGAATCATACGATTTTTCTGCAGCGGTGCATTAGACTGCAGCTCTACTACGAAGCAGACTGCTAACTCTTCAAATGAACATCAACAGATATGATTCTGTAAATTCAGTTGCTAAATTCGGATACAAAAGACATAAAAACATAAATCTTCAATTTTGCAGTGTTTTAGCAAATTTGCACCGAAACAAGCATTGTGTACACAAGCAGACAATATATGCTTGAGCACCGCAAGCCAGTGAAACTCCACAGAAAACATGGTCCTGTATCAATCCAGTGTCCGCTCAATAGCGCCTTGTCTCTTGCACTGAATGAGGAACTAACATGGGGTATATTCTGCCCAGCTCGTGCGTAAGCTGCACAAGACAACACATCCACTGAGCCTAATTGCCTGTTTTAGTTGCATCCAACCAGGTCTCCCGAAACAATGAAAAGGCCCCCATCCTCTCACAAAATCTCCTGAAACACGGACTAACCATGGAGGCTTATATTACTATATTTCCTGTTTCTAACAGTATATTGCTAATGAATCTGTAATTCCCTAGACACTTACCTGACCCCTCAAATACAGGCAAGAGATGTAGAATAGTCAGACAGATTTCATAATTAATTCCTCAGCTGCTGTTTCTTTCAGTCAGACTGGACAATAATGTTCACTATTTTTTAGTTTATTAAGAGATGTATATCCCATAACTTCAGGGTTTTTTTTCCCTAGTACTTGGAGACATTAGTGCAAGCAGTCTTATTTGCTTTACTCAGCCCATAAATAAATCAAAGTTACTTCTGTCTTGATGAGCAATAAAAACTGAAAATTGTTTACAAGTAAAAAGCTAAAAATAGCAATTTCAACCACTCACTTCCACTCTGACATTTCAGCCAGAAGCATCAGTTCTCTTCAGGGAAGAGAACAGTCAGTAAAACAAGACAACAGTTCATGTTATCCATGCTTTTATCCCTCTGTGATCACCTGACTGGAAACACCAAGGTCACTCAAAGAATCTGATCCTGTTTTTAGGACGGAGCAAAAGTAATTTCCTGAGCATATGCATTTTCTCAAAATGCTCAACAGCATTTGAGCAGAAAATAAGTAATATGATCCCAAGTACACTTCCATTAAGGTATTACCCTAAAAACGGCAGAACAAAAAATCAGGTTTTTAGAATAATATTTGCTTTATGTCCAGAACTCAAGAAGCAAAACCAAAACTGAACTCCAGTTTGCATCAAGTTAACACATCTGCAATCCAGTCCTCTTACCAGGCTTCTTTTTTCATTCAAAGTCTGAACTTTGTACCTAATAGAAAAGCAAACGCAGAAACTACACAACAACAGTCACTCAATTTAAAGCTTGTTTCACATAGAGCGACTGGAGGGACACAGAAGAGAACTACAATTTTAAAAGAAAAATATTTATTGTTTACTGGAGACAAAACTAACACATTTAGAGAAATTTGTAAACACTAACTTATTTTGGAGCTTTTATCTTTGTCTTTCCTTCTTGGAAAATACTTCACACACTATCCTTCAGAAAATAAGCTATTACTATATTTCCTGTTTCTAACAGTATATTGCTAATGAATCTGTAATTCCCTAGACACTTACCTGACCCCTCAAATACAGGCAAGAGATGTAGAATAGTCAGACAGATTTCATAATTAATTCCTCAGCTGCTGTTTCTTTCAGTCAGACTGGACAATAATGTTCACTATTTTTTAGTTTATTAAGAGATGTATATCCCATAACTTCAGGGTTTTTTTTCCCTAGTACTTGGAGACATTAGTGCAAGCAGTCTTATTTGCTTTACTCAGCCCATAAATAAATCAAAGTTACTTCTGTCTTGATGAGCAATAAAAACTGAAAATTGTTTACAAGTAAAAAGCTAAAAATAGCAATTTCAACCACTCACTTCCACTCTGACATTTCAGCCAGAAGCATCAGTTCTCTTCAGGGAAGAGAACAGTCAGTAAAACAAGACAACAGTTCATGTTATCCATGCTTTTATCCCTCTGTGATCACCTGACTGGAAACACCAAGGTCACTCAAAGAATCTGATCCTGTTTTTAGGACGGAGCAAAAGTAATTTCCTGAGCATATGCATTTTCTCAAAATGCTCAACAGCATTTGAGCAGAAAATAAGTAATATGATCCCAAGTACACTTCCATTAAGGTATTACCCTAAAAACGGCAGAACAAAAAATCAGGTTTTTAGAATAATATTTGCTTTATGTCCAGAACTCAAGAAGCAAAACCAAAACTGAACTCCAGTTTGCATCAAGTTAACACATCTGCAATCCAGTCCTCTTACCAGGCTTCTTTTTTCATTCAAAGTCTGAACTTTGTACCTAATAGAAAAGCAAACGCAGAAACTACACAACAACAGTCACTCAATTTAAAGCTTGTTTCACATAGAGCGACTGGAGGGACACAGAAGAGAACTACAATTTTAAAAGAAAAATATTTATTGTTTACTGGAGACAAAACTAACACATTTAGAGAAATTTGTAAACACTAACTTATTTTGGAGCTTTTATCTTTGTCTTTCCTTCTTGGAAAATACTTCACACACTATCCTTCAGAAAATAAGACCTCAGCCATAGAAGTGCTACATTTTATTCACAGATTTGGTATTTGTTGAACTGGGATAAATGTATTGCCAAGTTCTCCAAATCAAGTCCCAGTCAGCATTTTGCTTCATCTTCCAGAGGTCATGGAAGAGCTAAAAATACTTTATCAAGAAGAGGTGAAGTGAAGCAGAGAAGTAAAAATTAACCTCATGCTGTGCATCTTTAACCATTTTTGAATCTAATCTAAAATAATTGTTTAACTATATTTGACCGGTCTTGTGACTGAAAAAAAGAGAAATTAATATTAGCAGAAAAGAAAAAGTGACAGGAAGGCATTTATAAAGCTTTTGTGAACTAACAAATTGGGATACTTTTCAGACCAAAACAGCAGAAATGTGTTAATTTTTCTGTCTTTCCACTCAGGCTAAAAAGATTCAGGCAAAAAGGCCACACTTCAGTACTATGCTCAGGGGATAAGACTAGAAAACTCCCTTTCTTAGGGAGACACAAGAAACAGTCTTCTGAAAGAAGAGATCATCAGGAGAAAAACTACATGCAAAGCTGGGTATGCTACAGCATAATCATTAGGTTTATTTTGTAGATCTACAAGAGAAGTGAACAGGCAGCTCACTTGAGTTTCATAAAAGTGGAGCAACAGAAAATACCTACAGATGTTTTAAAAAAAAACCCAAAACCTAAAAAATAACCAACCAACAAACCCAGATGTCTTAAACAGGCATTTGCTAAACTAGGAACATTAGGGTTCTCCACCTTTTCCCATCTCCCCAGCACTGCCTAAGTAATCTTTTGGCAAATTATTTTAACATTCATTTTTCACCCGATAGACCTTCTTGCTTGTACAATCCCTTTTAGAGGCATAACTTGTTTTCTTTGCTAAGATTTCATTTCCTCCCATCTCAGAACCTGATGAAATCTATTTCTTAGCTCCTCATCTCCCAGTGAAAGCTGACAACAAGTATCAGACAAAATGTAGCTGTCCCGTATGAAGTAATTCATTTCTGTCAAAGATTAGACGTTTTTTTCCGTTAACATAAGATGACTGATATTGTTCAGCAAGATCCAAAAGGGACAATTTAACCACTTAAGTACCAAGAGAGTTCGAGGACCAGGTTTTCTCCTTAAAGCACAGTCCACTGGGTGAAAGCAGATAACCGAGATGGAAGCCACTGGAAGACCTGCTAATTTACTTACATTTGATTTGAGGCTTTGACTCCCTATTTTTAATCGTAACCAAGTATTTTTTAACTACACAATACTCCGCAAAATAGTAATATTACAGAAGTACACATATGAACAATTCTAGCCATCTGAAACTTATTCTCTACTCTATATAGCACAGACAGAAGTCATGAGGCATGTTAGGCACACTTTACATTTGTACTTATTCATGTGCACTTCACTATAGTCAATTTTTTTTTTTTTTAACCTGAAGTACACTTCTTGTACAACTTTCTGCTTATGTTAACAAGGGCAAAATTCTAGAATGAATTCATCTAGATGAATTCATCTAGAATTAGGCAAACACAAACCACAGCAGCTCAACATCCATCCCTGTAGTAACGAGGGGGAGGGAGAAAAAAGAAACAGGCACTTCTGAGATATAAAACAACTCACCCAAAAGCACCCACTTGGAGAGGGACAAGGTGATTCACGCTCTAGAAACGCTTATTCCTCGAAGGAGTGTGGCTGACAGGACCCCACACCGCCCAGAACTTTCCAGATGAATCGCCCGCAGAGCTCTTCACCGCCCCGCACGCCCTGGGAAGCCGTAAAACCAGGGGTTTACGTGCTCCTGCGGGCGTCCCCCCGGCCGCCATTTCCATCTTCCAGAAGGTTCTGGAACCCCGCCTCAGAGAACTCCAGAGAGAGCCGGCAGGCCAGCCCGCCGCTCACCTCCGCCTCGGCGCCCGAGCTCTGCTGCTTCTCCCGTCAGGTCTGACCGAAAACACATAGGAAACTCCACGGTGCGTGGGCTGCCGGCCCCCGCGGGCGCTGGGTGCGGGCGGGAGCGGGGGCCGCGGTCGCGCCTCACCTCACAGCCGCGGGCAGCAGCGGACGGGCGGCGGCGCTGAGGAGAACGGCGCGTGGCCGCGGGGCCCTGCCCGTGCGGGCCTCGTGAGCCCCGGCCAGACCGAGTCCCCTCAGGAAGGTGAGAGACACCGGCACGGTGTGTCTGAAAAGGCGGCAAGAGTGGATTAATTAACTGGTCTGCAGAGCCACGCTCCTAAAGGACACCTGAGCTCGGGCTGCTTCCCCAAGGAGGAGGGAACAACAGGCTAACTTGCAGAGAAAGGTAAAAAAAACGAAAATAAAAAAATAAAAGATATCTTGCTCTTGTAAATGACTAAATTCCCTCAGGACTCGTGGGCAAAAGAAAGGTCTGGTGATGAAATTTGCTGAGCAGGCCATAAGAGCAAGCATAGTGTATTATTTAATTAATAACACTTAATTGAATTGTTTTTTACGATGGACGCTGAGAATAACAAAATAGATGTGAGGAAAAGCTGGGCTTAAAGTTTTCCCAAAGAGAGATATGAAATAGAGAACAAAACATTTTGGTGCTGGCATCTGATGTTTTCCTCAAGAAATAGAGCTTGATGCCAAAAATACTTGAGAATCAGCGTTTGAAAGGTTAATTAGATTCTCCATAAGTGTTTCAATTACAGGAATGAGACATTATCCCATTTAATATGTATCCCGACACATCCTATTTGTTTCAGATTTTCTCTGCCACAGGATTTTTCTTTTGTAGATAAGCATTATTAATCGTAATGTCCTCTCACCACTTCATGTTTACAACTATAGGTCACCTCTGGAGGCAAAGGGCTGCTCTCCTCAAGATCTGCAGGTAAAGCTGTTTCCATCAGCAACAGGAAAACTGCTCTATTCGAGGCACCACAGTAGCCCAGAAGTACACTATGTGCTGTGTTTCTCACACCAAACCTTAAATCTGAATTCTGGGAGATGAAGCTGTACTCGAAGACCCAAGATACTCTCTGAGTAGCCATGAATTATACACAGAGCTGCCCAACCTTGTTAACTGCACAGGATTAGTCATGCAGAAATTCCGGTATGTAGTGCACCCTCTGGATTTCATTCTAGTTTCAAATTACAGTGAATTAAATGTAGTTAAATAAGCATTTGTGAGATCAGAACTGTTTCATGTTTTGAAAGAACGGTTTGCTTTCTGAAAATGTAGTTTTAGCAAGATGAGAATACGTTGCAAGAATATTCCAGTTTTTCTTTACTCTGAATTAGTAAGTGAAAGTAACAAAGCTTCAGCAAGGTAAAAATATTTAGTTAGAATTTCCTTACTTCAATTTCAGTTAAACTTCTATTACAACTGAAAATAATAACAGAAAATAATAAGAGTAGTTAAAGTGGTTTTAATAAGTTCCACTTCAAGTTAAATAAACAATTCTGAAACATTAAAAATCAGTGACAGATGAGTAAAAGTGAATGGAAATAATTTTGAGAATAAGTGGTGCACCACTCCTTTTGGCAAAGATACCGTGTTACTGAACAGATTTTGCTACTGTTTAGGGGTTTTTTTTACCATATCCATAAGAATCATTTATAATTTTGCCGCTGAACTTTATAAGGGCAGAATTTCACCCAATGTTTACCAGTTCTGTGGAATACCGTTTGTGAGAGAAGGTACTGAGAAGTAAAAATGCACCAGGCTCTACACAGTATCTGTGTTCTTGCTTTATGACTTTTGGGGTTGTTTCTTTTTTCATATGTGCAATTCTGAAAACATTTCATTAATATACAGGATGAGTTTCCCTCAGACTGTTCAAATTAAATCCAAACACCATTTGCCAATACTGAGCAGACTGACATGATCTGTGTTTCACAGATCTATAGCAGTGAGTCTAAATTAGTATTCATTCATATAAATGGTGATAGTTCTGTTGTTTTCAACAGAAGCAGGATCACATCTAGATCGCTGGTAACAGAATCCAAGGAATCATTTTCTAGGGGGAAAAAAACCAAACCAAAACACCAAACCCCCAATTTTTTTTAGTGAGGTTTGCAGCATTTTTCAAAAGTGACTGGAAGCTGAGGCAAGCTTAGCTTAAAACAAATAAAAATGACTAGTAAAAATCTCTTTCTTTTCTTTGCTTCCACATAACTAGAAATTTAGTCCACTTCCTGAATGAACAATAGACCCCGTAAGATCAATCAGCAAGCAGACACAAGATGCTTAAGTAAGAACCTAAAAGATCTGCTAGAAGTATGACACGTAAGGTTTTACTAGCTGGCCATTCGTAAACGAGCAAAGCATTGCTAAGAAACTGCAGTCTTTGAAATGGAAATAACAGTTTTCCTTTATCTTAAAATTTACTTTTGCACAGGATTTGAAAGTTTTGTTTTCATTGTTAAAATAGGTTATGTCATAATTTTAATCCAATCTAAGACTCCCTCTGTTCTCAACTTTCACCCCATCTCCTAGTGTTAATCCTTATCAAAGCTACAAGTCCCATCCCTGTGGGCATTAAAAGGAAACGTTTCCCAGTTTTCAGGATTTGTAACTTCAATTATTTTTGCAATTATTTGCTAAATTTAATTTCTGATCTTGCTCTATAATCCCAGTTATAGTTTCTGATCAATTATTTGATGCAACTTCAAAACAACAAATCTTAATTTGCACCTCATGAAACATAATCTTTTATGAGTCCTCTAAAGGTTGGCTACTTGTAGGAATATCTCAAAAAAACCCAGCAAGTCTTCCCTTGGGATTTAAATCAGTTGACAATTTTTGCATAACAATTTAATTAGCAAAATTATCAAGGGAGTACTTTGTACTATTGCAGTATTTCACTAGTTTTCAGTTTCCTACTAGCAAAGCTTCCTGCTCTACTCCTGAGAGATAGATCTGATTCAGTTATTGAGAGGAACAATGGATCATGCCATAAGGGACCTAAATAAAGCTGCAGTGATTTTAAAATTTGCAGAGTGCAGAAAGCACCTGGAGTACATAAGGGTCATTTAAATTAATCGAATATTATCAACTTAGACTGGATCTGGCAGAGGAGGGTTGCATGTGCATGTGGTCATCGTATCTGAAGTTGCAATTGAGCTACTTTTTAGTGTAATGTTCTTATCTGGTCATTTTGCAATCCAAACAGTCAAAGAGAATTTTTTTGGTATAGTTTTTGCTCCTGTAACACATTTGAGAAATCACATAGCCACTCAGTAGGATAACGGCTCTCATCCAAAGACATTTGAGAAGAGCAAAAACTTATTGCTCAGAGATACCTTTGTTTCTTGAATTACTACCCTTGTTCTAATGGAGACTTTTAATGTGAATTCTGAATGAGAAGTAGATAGGAACAACAATCAGGAGTCAATGACACCAGGTGCAAGCTAAGATGGAGGCATAGGGCTTTCATGACTGAATCTGTGTTAGAACCTCACATTCACAAAGAGCTTGACTGCTATTGCCACGCGCAAAAAAAAGCAATTTGGAAAAGACATTGCAAAGATAAGGTTAATGGAATTTTCCTAAAAGCAACTCCTAAGGGATTCCGTGTTAAAGGAACCACTTTCCACTTTGAATCTCAGTTTATTTCAGTTATCAGTCTTAAAAATTTAAGCAGGCTTCTGACAATATAAAGTGTATAAATAATATGCAGCCTTCCTTGATCTCTTACAAACTAGCCAGCAGTGAGTTCCAAGTGAAAGACCTCAAAATAGCACCATCCAAGCAACAAAACTGTTTCTTCCCACAAGGAAACATAAAAAACCAACAGCAATGGACTGCTTACATTAAAGTCAGAGGAAAAGCTCTGTTGACTTTCCCATTCCACTCAACTTGATTACTCTGTCCGAGAAGGAAGGTACCTGCACAAGAGCCATAGACTGTACAGCTAGAAATAAGTACATAAAACTAATAGATACTATGGAAACTGACAAGACTGTAGTGAAATTCATAGAAATTAACAAGGTTGAAGGAAAACTAAAGAGACAACACATGAATGACCCCGATAACTTAGATGCTCATAGATAAGAATTTTTCTAAATTTGGTTCCTTTCTGCATTTTAATACAGGGTTTACAGAATAGTTTTACAGAGGGAAAAAATAAAAATTCTTTAAATTAATAGTTTGTTAAAAAAAAAAAAATCCCTCCATGGAAGATGTGACAGTGTGATGAAAATATTTTATTCGCTTTATTAGAATGCTCGCTCTAGGGAGATGGCATTTTCTAATTTTAAGGCCTAAAATAGAAAATATCATATAGTGGAACATGATGAAAGTTAGGGACAGCTGTGTTGCAGTTGTACAGTAGGAAATGCAATAGCATTATAAAAAGGTTAAATTTAGACTTGTGGACTGAGGGTATAGGCTTTTTGTACCAAGCAGTGCTTTTTGTTTCTCATCCAGATAACAGAACACAAGCCGTTGATTCTGGAGTGCTCTCATCATCTCATAGTACTGTGAGTATTTCAGCTCTCACTATCAGTATCAGTCTGCAGACCTTAGTTACAACCCTTGGCTTTTATCTGTAAGTTAAATGGTTTCATTTTGCACAAAAACAAGGCACGTGTAATTCATCTGCAAGTGAGATACAAAGCCATGAAGGTCCTTTTCAGTCATACCAGAGACAGGCTATTGTACATCCTGTTCCCACCGGTTTGTAATGAAACGGAGTTTTGCCTTCAAGATATTTCTTGGAACTACTTTCATATATTACACAGGTACTCCCTTCTTGTCTGCATTGTTGGGGAAATTATTAAAGTAACACTGCTTCATTATTTGCTACTTTACCCGAGAGTGGTCATCAGGAATGTGTTAGGACTGACAGTCATCTGAATTTTAGCAAGTTTTCCCTATTGGGAGCAAAGACAGTTTATGCAAAGCAAATCATCCCAGCATTTTTGCTTATGGTGGCTGATTATAATATTGAACTTTTATTTTACACAACATATCTCCTATATGATTGGATCCTGTTTAAATGGTATTATGTAGGGAAATAACATGTAAACATAGCTATAAATGGCTTGTCCCTCTGTATTTCGTAGATCTGTAGCCACACATGGACAGTGTTCTAGAATAGATTGCATTGTGAAAAACAATGCTCATGTTTCTATTTATTGAAGAAGGACTCTGATCTATTCATTTAGCAGGATAAGATACAATCGATGATCCTGAGCTTTCTGCTGTTCCCTCTGTGAGTTACACAGCTTGACTTTCTTCTAAGTTATTGAGCAAGAAAACAAAAATGATTATTTCACCCATAATTCTATCTCTACTGGTATGTGAAATATATGAAGATATCCCAGTTCAGATTACATTTTGATTTTAAGGTTGCATGTGCTGTTTTGCAACAAGGGAAACAGGATTTTTTCTGGCCTGCCTGTAGTAGTTTTTTAGAACTTGAAAGAACGCTCCATATGAACAGAACTGTAATGTTAGCCAACCTGCCAATCAAGACACTAATCCTCTGCACATCTCTACCATCAGGAGACAGATACCTGGAAGCTGGTATGCAGGAGATAAAGAGAAAACTTGGACAGGAACCAGAAAATGTTCAAAATAAAAACTAGATTCATACGTCCAGATACATTTTCCTTAGCAAAAAATAACAATTCTAAAATGAAAAATACAAAAGAATTTTTACCTCCACCGATTAAAAAAACAAAGCTGCATGCACATACTCATTGCTGTCAGTTGCTTCTAAGTAACCCTTGGGTTCAAAGTACAGTATTTTGTCTTAGTGCATTTCCAGACAATAAAGGCACAGCATTAATGAAAGCAGTAACTGCACTGGTTAATTCTGACTCATGTCAGTGACTATGGGAAGCAAATTTTAATATTTAAAGAAATATGTGATATTTTATATCCAAATCTTCACATTTGGGTACAATGAAAACACAGTGAATCAGATAAGCAACAACTGTATTACAGTATCCAAAATTCATCAGTCATTGAATATTATTATTTTCTTTTATCCACTAAAAAAGAAAGTCTATTCTGTCCAGTTCTACTGTTTTCTGGCACATTAGGTTCAAGAAGATAAAATGATTTAATTCAGTAATTTTTTTCTCATCAGAAATTATCTTAAAACAGATACAATTTTTATTAACTTCATTTCTGCCAGTAAGTCTTAATAGCATTCAGTTTTGGTCCCCCCTAAACAACAAAGATGTAGACAGGCTGGAGAGGATCCAGAGAAGGGCCATCAAGATGATCCAAGGATGGGAAAGCCCCCAATATGAGGAAAGGCTGAGAGAATTGGGTTTGTTTGGCCTTGAGAAAAGGCGATCTAGGGAAGGGAGATCTTATTGCCATGTTCCAGTATTTAAAACATGGCTACAAAGATGATGGAGACTCCCTTTTTACAAGGAATCACATGAAAAAGACAAGGGTTACCAGGTACAAGTCACTCCTGGAGAGATTCTAATTAGACACAAGAGGAAAATCCTTCACAACGAGAACAATCAGCCATTGTAATAATCTCCCCAGGAAAGTGGCTGATTCCCCACCATTGGACACTCTTAAGATTCAGCTGGACAGGGTGCTGGGACATCTTGTCTAGAACATGCTTTTGCCAGGAAAGGTTGGACTGGATGATCCCTGAGGTCCTTTCCAACCTGGTATTCTATGATTCTGTGATCTATAGCATATACACAGGCCATTCATAAAAGTAATTTTACATTCAAAGTTTAGTTGTTTTGACCAAAACCATAAGTTATAAGAAATGTTTGTGCTCAGTGACTCACTTTTTAAGATTAGGATTATTTTAAAACCGTGTATGTGAATACTTGTAGTTATGAATGAGAATTTTGCTTTTTGTGAATATTCTTGCAATACTCACTTAAAATTGGCTGGCTCCCTAAGTGTTCCTGCCAGGAAAGTAATTTGCTGGAATACTGTTGGAAAGCAAATACAGAAGGGGTGTGAATACAGTTGAAGAGAATTCATTTGCAAATCAAATGGATGGTGGGGGAGGAGTTGCATTCAACAAAGGAGAAATTCAACAAAGACACTATCACAATAAATGCAACAACATTTGGCAGGAATAACCTTTGCAAGCTTGCAACCTCTGTCCTGCAAAGGTATCCATATATGTACAGTTCCTACTTCCATGCAGATTTTCATCTATACCAACAGATGTAGAATGGGCCTATTAAACAGCTTGCAGAGCCAGATCACAAGACTAATACTAACATTTGAAGCTAGAACTATAATGGCTTTTCTAAAGAGAAACCATTGTATAAAAAATTAGAAGCTGCATATAAAATGAGGTAAAGCTATGTAATGTTTTATTTTATCCTCCATAAAACAAATGCATTGGGTACTACCATGATACTCATGAAGGTATGGGAAAGAAACCCCGAAGAGTTATAAATTCCACATTAGCTACAACTTGCTATATGATATTTATATTCCTGCTATCATCTTCAGGAGAGCACAGGAAAATAGTGTGTGGCATAAAACACCAGGAAACTATTTTATCATAAAAATCATGAAGAAACTGAGAAACAGCTCCGTTTACCTCATACTTCATGACAGTAGGAAAGTCCACCCCTCCAGTTACGGTCACTTGCCTCTGGAAAAATTCCTTCTTCTCCACAAAACCCACACTATTCCTATCTGTCACTAGTTGCTTGTACCTGTCCCATCCTAACCATATGCTGCTGTTATGTTAAAAAGGTGGGTTAGATTAACTCATTTTTCTGCAAAGGATACGCACTGTTCAGAGCAGCCAAACTATTTACCCTTGCGACATGTTACAGTAATTGGGGCAAGGAGCTTTCTCTTTATTCTGGACTATATGACAATGGTGTCAAAACCCTGACAGGAGATTTTAGAATTTATCAACAGTAAGAAATGCATTTCTGTTTCCCAAACTTTTCTAAGTCAATCCAGCTATGAAATAATATACTCACATTTCTCTAATATCCTCTATGCCCTTCTTGGGTGTACTGGAATTGGTTAAAAGACCACAACCTTACTTGTGACTTGACCTCCTGAGATGCAGTATTGTGGGAGGGCTTTCTTAGCATGGTACCTAGCCTTTTGCCAGACAATGAGCTTCTGTATGAACCTTCCAGTTAGTGATGGGCTCTTCAATAGTAACAGTAATTTTACAGTCACAAGTAACAGTAAATATGAAGTCAAGATGCTTTCCAAAGGTACGTTTGGGCCTTTCTCAATAGAGCACGTACACTTTTGCCAAAAGAACACAGATCTGTATTCCCTAGGCAATCTTTTTATGTTCCAGAAAGCTTTCATGAATTCACAGACTTAACAATATTAACAGAAAAGGCCTGTTAAGTGTTTCTTTACTAACAAGATCTTCAGATAGGAAATGTTTTTACCATAATATATTAAAAAAAAAAAAGGTAGATGTGAAATTATCATTGAATATACTTCAGAACTCTTCACTTCCCCCCTAAACCTCATCAGCTTCATCTGTTCACAATCCATGAGAAGCAAAAACGAAATCTGTGAAACTATTTCATTAAACATGTAATTGATAAATAGAGTTAAGTCACGCAAAGCAATAATAAAGAGCAAATTACAGCAAAAAATATCAGTGGTACAATCCAGCAAGGCACATCTACATCATCAATAGAAACCTTTTCCTTGACGTAATGATTTCACATTCAGTTAAAAAGGGCGTGTCTGCCTCAGAAGAACTAGATCTCCAAAAATTAATGAACATATCAGTCAGAAAGAGAAGTAGAAAGTCAGTTTTTTGGAGGAAATGAATACAGGTGTATGTGAATTTATACGTAGACTATTTATACGTAGAATTCATATCTATTAATATACATATGAGTAAGAATTTCAATGAGGTATGCACAATTTATAATGGGAGATAGTAAGATCCTGCATCCTTTCTGAGCTACTTAATACTATAAAAACAGTAAGAACTGAATAGTAGAGCTGGATCTCAGTTATAATGTAAATTTACCAAGGCACTGTCTTCAGAAACAGATACTTTGCTATTTTAATTGAAACTGAATTCATTGTAAAATACTGTAAGTATGACCTACTGGATAAAATACAATTCATCTACTTAGTAGCAGTATTTAATAAATACTGTTAGATCAACAAAAACATCTAGAGATAAGAAGGTGGAAAAAAAGGCTGGTTAAAAGAAGGTTGAAATAGGAAAGGCTACAGTTACAGTGTTACTTTTTAAGCATACCAAGAAGTAAGTCCTGCTTCTGATGGCTACTGGGGATTACGCATTGCCTTAAAGGCATGCATTTTGGCTATTCTGTATTAGCTTTCCCAACTAAGGCTACTATTTGGTTCATTACAGATCAGAGGAAAAGCAAGCTTATACCTTTATAAATGAACAAGTTAAGCTCAGCTGAGAAAATAAAAAATAAAGAAACTTGACAATATAGATGTATTCAGTGGTATCTTCTGATTATACAAAATATGTAAGAGAAAAATACCTCTTCCATACAGCTCCCAAAATATCACTGAGAGGTCTAGCTTAATTATATGCTAGATGGAATATCATTAACAACAATATACAGTAGCTATTTACAAAGTTATTTTTTATGCAACTGGGAAATTTAGCTTAGCTAGTTATAAAATAGCTTAAATTTATAACACTCTATAATTACTCTAATTCCGTATGATTTATTATCTAATACTGGTAACATCTATATTAGTTGTTAACAAATTACTGTATGAGCAGTGGGAGTCACAACACCTGGATTCTTAGCCTTATTTTCTAAATATCCAAGAACTGCCCTGTTGTTATCTGCCAGCCCCCAGCACCCTTCCATGCTCCATCCCCACAGAACGCTGCAGTGGCAATGCCGAGCTCACGTGCAGGCTGGCTGTCTGCTGGCACTTGATGTGACTTCTCACCTGGAGATAGACACAGCTCAAAAAAAGCTGTGAGGAAGAGCTAGTTTCCTAACCATTTTGTATCTAGCAGCGGTGATACACCTCCATCTCGGTTTAAGGGCAGGGAGCACAGAGGACCCTCACAGCTCAGTCTATGGCTAAGGCTCACCAGCCCAGCATCACACTGCAGGTATTTGCTGGGACAAACCCAAAGGGCTAATCCACACTTCACATGAAGAACAGCATCTAGTGTACTGCTAGGACATCATCTATAAAAGAACAGTTATTTTTCAAGTACAGTCCCTACATGAGAAAAGATGGGGAAACGCCTCACATTCTGACAGCTGTGTGTGGTTGTCCTGTGGGTTTCCAGAGAACAAACATTGTCATTTTGTGGTCCTTCTTATTTCTGCGTAATGCTATTCTCAGACTAATCAGAGCTGCAGCAAATCATGCAACATGAACAAAACAGATATGATGCCTGCTGCTCACCAGTAGGAAATGACTAAAAGAAAGACTAGTATGGATTTTTTTTTCCCTAAAACCAATCAACAAACAAAATCAAGTCAGAATATAAATAGTTAACTGAAAATGCACCTGCTGCGAATGGACAAGCAGATAAATATTTTAATTATCTTTGGTGTTAATTCTGAGTTGCTATCCCAAAGTTTGCTAACAAGGTCTTAAAAAAATGCGTTTGGTACTTGGGGAAGTAAAATCTGAGAGAAAATTAGGTCTGTTGTGTGGACAGTGGAAATTAATAGAGAAGCAATGCAATTAAGGTGATGATTGGCTCTCATCTTGCTAACCATACTATATCCATATCCTGCCCCCGCAATATGCCTTGATCTTATTTTTCTCTCCTGCCAATTATCAATTTTAATCAGTGTCCTTTCATTCCTCTTCTCGGATGACCAGGTCATTGTATGGGGAGATTTAAAAATTATGTAGGCTGCAATCCATCAAGTGCCTGCATATATGGAAAGAGTCTTTGAAGTAAGTGAAACAACTTGTGCATCACGTTAGACGTGTATATAAATACATTTTAGACTGAAGCTTTAGAAAGCTAGTTTCCTGAAGGCTTTGAAGAGAAATCATCTTGCAAAGTCTTAAAATGGACTGATTTGACAATTTTAGCATGTGAACATTTTAAAAAATTTAATTATATTCATTTTCAAGTAGAAATAAAAGCTTAAAATAGAAAAAAAGAAATACAAAATTGAAATCAAGCAAAACCATTCATTTTGAAATGTTTATTCTAATATTTCTAATATTTTGATTTCATTAGATTTCAAAATGAAAAAGTTTTGAAACTAATTTTTTTTGCAAATCTGATAACTTCTGATAGATTATAATTGGTATCTGTAGAGGCACTAGAAAAACAAATGCATTGCAAAAACTCTGATATCTTCTAATTAAAAAAAAAAAAAGTAAAAAAAAAGTTGTATATGTGAGTTAGGCAATGCCATTTGTATGGAAGCCAGCTTCCTGTTGAGTTATAGAAGACAATATAGTCTATACTCCCTTCTTCAGTGAGAATGCCAGAAGAAAGATTATGGTACATTTGGTCAGTACAGAATTTGAACTAGGTTCCAGAGATGAAAGCCTATGGACTAATCTGTTGAGCTACGAAGTCCACTGCTGTGCTGGTTTATAGAAATCCTATTAGCGGTGTGACTGAGGGGTCAACAGATAAGATAGCAGACTGCTGGAAATGCTGGATCAGACAAATATTTTACACAAGCAAGGTATTTCTTAGCTATGTTGTGCTTAACCATGTGCTTCCATCTAGGAAGTGTTGGCGACTAAAGGGTAGCAAATTCTTCTTGTATAGCTATTCTTGAATTTCTGGAGTTTTTAAGGTTTTAAAGGGCACCTATGCTACCTGCTGGGCCATCTTATGTCATGATGACTTAGCATTCATTTCGTCTTCAGCAAGACATTAAATAACGAATGCATATAGCATATATAGTCAGCAAAGTTGACAAATAGGATTTCACAAATTTGATACCTTTTAATTCTCATAACCTCCATGTTTCCTATTGAGAGGTTCCTGCTCTCTTGAAATCCACTCAGGATACACATTTCCCAGCTGTAGGTAAATGGCCTGGTCCAAAGTCCTCTGGCATAGCTAGGAAGATTCCCAATTATGGCACTAAGTTTTAAACTAATCTCCCCTCAGAAACCAGTATTGTTCACGGAATTAGGGTTCTAAAGTATGAAACACTAAATAGCAACTGCTCCTTGTGATTCATTGTGGAAAAAAACCTTAAAATTAAAATTCTGAAAAAAGGTTAATATTACTTGTTCAAAAAATCTTGTTCTACAAACCCATGTTTTTCTTTGTCTTTCAATATATTTATTTTTTTATTATTACAAACTACAAACTAAATACAAGATAACTCAGTTCATGTAGAATTTCAAAACAGACACAAGTCAGTATCCAAAGTTTCTAATTTAAGAGTCAGACTACAAAAATTACAAACTTAAGTTGGTTAGATAAGGAGTAAAATTACTCAAATGTGAAAAATTCAATCTTACTTTCTCTGAGCATTTAGGGGCTCTGAGCAACCTGATCTAGTTGAAGATGTCCCTGCTTGTTGTGGGGGGGGTCAGGCTAGATGATCTTTAAAGGTCCCTTCCAACCCAAACTATTCTATGATACTAAATAAAAGCATATAAATACAAACCCAGAGGGAGCCACCTTAATTACTGAAATCAGTCCCCTTCAATCACAGTAAAGATAAGCAGTAAATACTTAGTTTAAGATGTTCCACAGAACATATGCCTTATATTCAGTAACACTTCGCAGCTACACACTTTTTAAACAAAGCTCAGATCAAGTCAGAAACTACCAGCTGATCTATTATATGGCACAGCAGAAAAAATAATCAAGAGCATCCCTGGAGGACTGGGCAAAATCCCAGACAATCACAGAAAACATAATCCCCACCTAGCTAGGAAGACAACATTCTTCCCATTTCCCCTTTCAATCTCTGTGTATTCTTTATGAGTCTGACATGGAGAAATTTTTCTACCTGATTTCAAATGTCTAAATCAGTGTAACTCAAGATTTGACTTTTAGACACACCAGCCAGAAACTAGATAATGCACCTATGTGCAAGATGAGCACTGATGTACTGGCACATAGTACTAGTGGAGACAGGGAGATTAATTCAGTAACTGTAAAGCTGATAAGGAAATAGCTACATTGGATATTGAGAATGGACAGAAGGAACCTCAACGGTGGAGGTCCTGAGAGGCTGATCTTGGGGGACCTAGGCAGAAGAGTAAAAAATGAGTGTGTTCATGAAATTCATAGATTACTCAGAAGCATTACTAGTCCTAATGCATCTTAGTGTCTATCCTGTCAATTTGTTTTACTCCCAGTATCCCTTTGAGGTCTTAATCCCCTGAATGCTGCAAGAAAATGTGTATTAGTTTGCTTCTGGGCTTCTTTCCCAGAAAAGCTGACTAATGTAGCTCATGGTAGGTTCTGCTCCAGACCCGCAGCTTGGACGTGACTGCACCACGTTTGGCCACAATAAGATCATAGAAGGTCTGTGCTTTCAAATGCTCAGGGTTTCCCAAATAAACCCTTTGACACATTACTAAAAACCCTACATCAGTGGGCTGTAAATACTGCTCCCTCATTCATCCAGGTGATTCGCATAGAAAAACTATATAAAAGTAATTTTTTTTTTTTTCTCAAGGCTATGTAGGCGTATGAAGCATACCCATGCTATATGTTACATCCACATGGATGCAACCAGTCTGCTTCAAGGGGGTGCTAGTTCTAAGAAAGATGGACACAAGACAGTTTGCACCAACCTGCCCACAGTTCAAACTTCTTTCACTGTGCAAAAGGCAAAAATAGTATAAAGTATGAAATAACTTTTGATTTTAATTGCAGTAAAAGTGAAGAAGTGTAATAGTGTATAATTTTGTATTTCTTGATAATTTGTTAATTAAAATAAATTTTGATGGAGTTTGAGAGTTAAAAGTTAATGGAGATTAAAAAATGCAGATTAGCTAATTGCAGATGAATAAAACCTGCCAGTGAATTACATACTTGCAAGAAAGACTATTTGTGACTTTAGGATAAATCAAGTGGGGAGCAATACACTAATACATTTTTTTTTTATTTCAGGATTTAGTCATGCAGAATTCTTTTGCTGAAATACTTGTAATTAGCGAGAATCACATATTTTTTATTATTTCTATTAAAAACAGTAAAAAAAAAAATCCAGTACTTTGACCAACTCTACAGGCAGTTACCACACAAATTCTCATTAGTACTGACAACACACCAATAGCTTAGAATCATAGAATGATTTGGGTTGGAAGGGAATTTTAAAGATCATCTGGCCCATCCCCTCTGCCATGGGCAGAGACATCTTTCACTAGCCCAGGTCGCTCAAAGCTCCATTCAACTTGACTCTGAACATATCTAATGATGGGGCATCCACACCTTCTCTGCACCCCTGTTCCAGTGCCTCACCACTCTCATCATAAAAAGTTTAATTCGTTATATCCAATCTCAATGTTACGTGTCCTTTTGAATATTAGATAATTACAGAACATCCCATAAAGTAATGTTATATTCCTTTTTTATGTGACCTGCTAAGGATTTTCAGAAAACATATAGCAATAAAAAATAGGATTTTTAGCATCAGATATTATCTGCATCTGGTTTTTTCCCTTCCCTCCTCCAGTAATAGTATCACAGAAAACATGACTTTTTTTGGTGCCCATAAAGATTGAAAAGATCAGATAAACTCTGCATACTCTAAAAACAATTTAATTATTTTTATTTGCAGTAAGTGACAAACCATGTTATTGATGCTGGAATCACTGAAGGATCTCCCTTAGGAAATTAGGTTTTTTCCTACTCCAGACAAATACGCTCTATTTTCTTGAACCATTAATTTAATATCCCTCCTTACAGTGCTTTTAAAGAATTGTAGTGTTACACTGCACATTGAGTCACTTGCCTGGAAAATGCTTTCAGAGCCGAGACCTATCTTTTAATGTATATTTTGCAGTCAAAGGTGGACTAACACTTAGTCCTTGCTATAAAAAACTATCACCATCACTTTGTGTGATACACTCTGTGTGGGTGTTACACCTACCCCTCTAGGCAGGTAAGAGCAGTACAACAGACAGACAGTACCATCAACAAGACTATCTTGGCAGCAGAAAATACCTCCCTTCTGGATTGTAACATTCTCAGACCTCTGTCTGCTTACACTCTGCATACGTAGTATCCCTAGAAATAACTGCACAAACATTTTATATTGCTCATTAAATAGTTTTCAATATGTGGATGTTCTTGCCACTTTTGTTTTGTTTTCATAAACTGTCCTAGGTTACATCTCCCTTCTCAACTCCATGTGGCTTCAAAGAGATGATACAAAACTGAGTCCTCAGTAAAGAAAGGTAATAGATAGTCCCGTGGTTGACTTCAAGTTGACAATGCACCTGGGACAATTTGAAGCTGTTTCTAAACAAAAAAGACTTCACAGTACTAAAAAATACAGTGCTTGTACCTCAGTCATAATTTTTGCATAGCCTATAATGGGCAGGGTACCTTCTTTAGAAAATTCTCCACAGAACAGTGGATACTGATGCTGTTCAGAAGGGGCACAGCAAAGTCATCCGTCACCTGAAATAGTCGTTTGGGAAACCTTCTACACTGGTAAAATCTTGAAATGCAGTGATATAAAACCAGAATGTTTTTTTCTTTTTATATTACAAGTTTCAGTGAGTTTAAAGGCCTGAACAGCATGGCAAGCTTGTCTGATGGATAGTACAGCCAGTAGCTTTTTATGTAATGTTGTAGGTTTGATTCTATATTGATGAATTCAGCTTATACTACGCTTAAACTAATAGAGGCAGAAAACTTTTCCTGTTACCTCACAGTAACTTGCTGTAAATCAGTATAAACTCTATTACTTACAATGCACTCTCCTAACTGGAAAGTAGCCTTTATGTCTGCACAGACAGAAAAGCTATTAAAAAAAGCTCCTTTCCCCAGAATAGTCACCAGTTAGGCACTGTGAGCCCGAGAGAGACATCTTCAAAACTCCAGAAAAAATCAACTTAGTGATCAGAAAAATAATAAAATATTAGGAATCTGAATGTATATAACATAAATATAACCAGTTGCTGCTACACATTTTTATAAAATACATCTTGTAGATATAGAAGAGCGAAGTAAAATCATTAATTTGGCCTAATATCTCTTATATGATGTGTTATTCACATGATGTACAATGTTTTATGTAGACTATGAAGGTATGTACACTTAAGATATCTATATAAATAAATATATACACATTCTAACACGTGCATATATAGATCTTCTCTCTCCACCTTCATCTCCTTTCATCCATCTCTCTCATCACAGATGCACACACACCTCAGCCCAAATGAAATAATTCTCACTGCTTGAGTTGGCTACAGTCTCGAGTTCAAACTAGTGATTTCTTTTTTCTTCTGTGTTCACATCTATATTTTTTCTCTACAGGATTTAAAGCTTGAGAAGCATGAAAGATAGAATGAAAATAAATTTGAATTCTATATTACAATAAATGTGAATATCAAAAGATTCTTTCACAGCTGTGTGACTGCTGGCATTTGTAAAGAGTCAAAGAATCCTGGAATACAAAAAGGCAGAAACACAGTTGGTTTTTCAATCAAGTGTATGGAGGAAAAGAAAAAGAAAAAAATCTATAGGAACAGCAAGAAGGTCTAGGGGTGGGTGACAGGTAAAACCTATTTCCTTAATTCAAACAGTCATTTCTAGAATCACTTGAGCAAGGGGTTGATATGAAAGATTGACATATTCAGTTCTACTCTTTAAACTGTGGTTTGCATTTTACCAGCAGTGTAAGGAAGAAGATGAAAGATGTCCTTCCTTATTCCTTACTTAATTGAAGTGTCTATTTAGGATGACATTTAATAAAAAAAAGATACATTTTTTTATAGTTATTATTTGTACTACCAGAGCATCTAGGATTTCTAGTCATAAACCAGAACCTTGCTGTGCCAGTGATTCAGGTGCTGAGAAATGACTTTGTGTGACTGTAAGCATGTGCCACATTCTGCAATGCTAATAGGCAGAATGGGACAGGACTTCTTTAATCCCCCCAGTAAACTCCTGTCTGCTGTTCAAAAACTGTAGCAAAAAAGATCATCCATTGGTAGAAAGTTTCCATCTCAAGAGGAACAACTGACACAAAGACTTAGTGGGACGATACTATCAGCAACCTAATAATATCTAGTACTCTTCTGGGAACAAATGTTGAAATTAATATCAAATATAATCTTGGATGAAAAAGAAAGTAACTTTTCACTATGTTCTCCTGAAGTATTTTAAAAGAGACAAAGTTCTTAGTGAAGTATAAGGGAAGCTACTCACAGAAGGGGGATGCCTGTGCCCTATTTTATTATCTCTCATTATTTTCTCCTTTCCCTACCTCTTCTAATTCTCAGGTCATCCTCTCTTTTCATACATTCACCAGCTTCCAAGCCAATACCAATGACAGTATCTTGTCTTCTATGTGTTCCTGAGCAAATCTCTAGGCTGTCTTGCCTGTGTTGCTAAACAACTTCTACTCCAAAGTTTTCAACAGGACTTGTAGTTACTTACATATAGATTTACCATAAATTGCAAAAATTTTTGATATCTCCATGTTTAGAGCCTGATCATACCCATTAGAAAAAATGTAATGTTCCCTTCTGATTAATTCTATTAATTGTAAAAGAAAGATTCTTCTAGCCTATTCAAGAATGAAGGAGGTACAAGACCATTTGGATCTCATATCAGAGAGGAACAAGATGCTTGTCGATTTTAGGAATTCATCCTGAATGTAGCTGAAGTATTAAGTTTGCTTCTATACTCTCACACAAATAAGCATACAAAACCACACAGACACTAACATCCACGTCAGTTTGTTGGTTCTCCTATTACAGTTCCCATTAGACAAAGTATAAGCCAAAAGTCAGAAACCTTATAAATAGAGCATACAGACAGGCAAAGAGCTGAATCTGAAAGCAAGATACATCCAATGTTGTTTTATGTAGCAGCTGATGACTTAAAATACACAAAAAACATAAATAATACTGAAGCTTTTCTTGAAACTCACTTTTGTTGTTCTAGGCTAGCAAAGCTGGAGAAAGTGCACTTCATTTGAAGCCTGACAGGTATTTGTTAGAACTTTTTGTTTAGTTGTTAGTTTATTTCTGTCTTTTAAACAGGTTGGCTATTAACATTTTTTATGAACAAGTAATTTTTTAATTTTTTACATTTCCTATTTGCCTCTTAAACAGGCAACTATATGTAGACAGACAGACATGCACACAAACAATTTTATTTTGTGGGTAAAAAATTGGATAAAAATTAGATGCAAGTGGTGCAAATCTTTAGATTCTCAGAATTCACCTGTTTGGTTCAGTCTCCTCTCTGTTAAAGTGCTTCTAAGCCAGCAGAACGTTGGTGGCTCACAAAAACATTTTTATTGTGGTGCAGGAATAATATTTTCTTGTGCGCACGTCATATAAAAATGTATCATATGGAAATAACATAGTTACTAAAATATAAAGGTAAATGTCAATTGGAAGAGAGAGTATTTGATCTGAATCTTTTGTGGACAGTTTGCCCTTTGGATAAGCAGCTACTGTAATTACGAAAAACTGGAGAATGCTTTGCATATACTTTGCTTTTTCTGCATAGATGAGTATAATGTTTTCCAGCCAAGTAAGCTGGAACTTTAAGGACTGTGTTTGTCCCTAAAACTAAAAAGGATAAATGCAGCTGAGCTGTGAGGCAATAGTGTTGTTTGAGGTCGGGCTTACTTATGGTGGAAGTCTCATTTAAGCGGTTAACTCAATTTGGTGAATAACCCATCCCAAATATTACGTAGATGTAATTAGAACAGGTGGTTTTTGGAAAAAATTTTAAGGAATTGCAGTAGTGAATAAATAAATATGTGTGTGTATATATACGTACCAGTCTAATCAAACCGTCCTGCCTGCTGTCACATGGGAGATCAGAAATGCCCCCTTAAAGCGGACTGGCCAAGAATAAGAGTACTAATGTGTACTACCACAGTTTTTCTTTTACTTCCACAGAGTTCTATATAGCACAGCTTGACAAGATGTAAAAACCAAAGCTAATCTAGGCAATCTACAATGAATAAATACACATCTCTAATGAGCTGAAAAAGTAAAAGGTCAGAGGCTGAGCTTTTGATGGTCTAAGGAACATGTCTAATTATTGGAATCCCAGGTGTAGACATCACATAGTCAGCTAAGTATTCTTTACATAATACTTCAAAAAAATGTAGGTGCTTTTCATGAGATAATATAAATAAAATAGGACCACATCCAAAAAAAATTTTTGTAGTAAACTGTCAGAATTGTTCTTTATTTTTTATTTTATATTCAGTTTTTGAAGACTTACTTGAAGTCTAAATCCCGAATCAGCTTTTATAAAAGTGGCTACATCCAACTAAGCTGCTCTCAGCAGGCACATCATTTGAAGCTAGTAATGCCAGAAGAAAAGCTGCCTTTTTAGAAGGCAGCTTGCTTGTATTTTATCTAACTGCCTTTTTTCCCTTGACCAACAATAAGTGGTAAACTCTTTAAGCTTGCTTTCAGCTCTAGACAAAATTTTTGTTAAAATCTTACAAATTATATGAAACAGTGTCACTTCTATCACAACCTGTTGCCCTCAGTAATGCTTCAGATGAACATTAAAACACTGTGAAAATTCACCTGGAATTAATTTCTTTCCCTACCTAAATATCCACTCAGGGCAGTAAATGTAAAGCTGATTTGTTCTCCCCCTCCTATAGCAGCTACTCTCTCCAGTGGGTGGCCAGGTGCCTTATCAATTAAATTTGTGTGCTCCATTGAAATAGGCATCTCAAGCTCTATATCCCTCTGTGCATTTTTATTAAGACAAAAAACTTTGAACAGATTAGAAATGCAATATGGATGTTTGAATAAGCCAAGGAGTCATACCATGATTCTGTAACTGTGCGTACAGCACAAACTCACTCTGAAGATTCATTTTGTCCATGGGAAAAAAAAAATATCTCTCCAATACTATTCTTTAGTAATTCAATGTTCAGTAAGCAGGCAGTAAGAGTTTGCCTTCACTAGCCCTGCTGTAAGTTTTTATGACCACTGTCAACACTATTAGTCTTGGACTGATCCTGCAGTCCCTGCGTGTCCCAAACTAACACTGAAGGCACTGTGAGGGACAGGGGCACAAATACCTGTAGATGAGCCTCCCGAGTGCCAGATAACATAATGGACAGAATATCCATGGAATGTTTCTAATTACAAATCATCATATTTACTCACATTTATGAGCAACTGCAAATAAGACAAAGATTGCTTTAACACAATGTTTTTAAAAGAAAACAAGCAGTCCGGGGAGAATATTTAGCTGTGTGCTTCAGTGTTAGCAGTGTTTTACGACACAGCATATTTGTGGTGAAAGTACAGTGACATTCCTAGTGCTTTTTATGCTGATTTAATCCACACTATATTGCACTTGTAGCAAGAAGCAGTAGTATTTTTGCCCCCACAGGACTGACAGAACTAGCTAGTAATTGTGCTATTCTAATAGTGAATAATGGATGTTTAATATTACCCCTTTAACTAAGGGATAAATTTCATAATACAACTCTGGGGATAGCAAAAGACTTCTAATAGAAGATTAATTAGTCCTCTGTAATTTCTTCTATTGTCATTTTCCTCCTATTGGTTAGGAACAACCTTACAAAAAATATATTACAAGACATAAAACATGAGCAGATTGCACATTGAGCAACTGTTTATGTAAGTTGTGAAATATTTATACTGAAGTCTTATCATTCTTCATTTTCACATATTTTGATTTTGCTATTTCTCTATTCCAGAAAAAAAATAAATGTCATGCTGTAAGTTCAGATTTCTTTTTTCTTTCTTTGAACTTACTTTAGAGATTTTAAATAATCACACCTTTCTGACATTTTCAGGAAATGCCTGACAGTTACACAGAGTAAGTAATTCATTTAAAATAATTGTCTTTAAAATTATCTCAGATTTCTGTTATGTCTTTCAGTTAAACATGAATTGTAAATACTATTAATATGATGTTTCAAACTGAGATTTAAACTGCTGCTTTGCAGACTCTTTAAATGCTGTGCTGCTACATCAAAGGATCATTAAACCTGCCATCAAAATATGACTATCTCTTGGTGAACCAGGGACAATAAACAACAGATACAATACAAAAAGGAAGAACATTACTTAGACAAAACCGCAGGAAAGCTTTCTGTAGACAATGCAGCCTTAAAGACAGGATTGTAACCAAATTAGCCTGTCCGTGTGAAGCACATTACAAACCAGGTAACAGGGAACATGGCTGTTATAAGGACTACATGCCAAGATGCCCTGAGGCAGGACCTCCTGGGAGTAAAGAACATGCAAGGCTGAAAAAGATTGTTGTCTTTTGTTGGTCTGTTTGTAACATATTAATGGATCGAAGGGAAAGAGCCTTGTGCAGCTGCAGCTGTGCATGGACAAAGAACTGCTTCAATTTTTGATATTTTGTTTACATTTCTGAAAAACTAATAGGAAAGAAACTTCAACGTGGTACCTAATTCTCCATTGGAGTCTGGGAAAACCACTTGGAGAGTGATGGTGGTCAGAAGTCAAAGTGCAAGCAGGTGGAAACCACCACAAGAAGTGTCACAGCACTTAAAATGTCATATTTTTTTACCAAATGAATACTTAAGCGAATTCCCTGAATTTAGTGACATGACATTAGTTGTCCTTGCAGTCACGTGCAAAGTTGGGACTTGTATTTAAGCTGTTATTGATGTACTTAATTACCTTAAATGAAATACAAATCTCTTTAGGAAGAATAGGAGCAAACATGGAACAAAACTGAACTGCACAACATTGATGGTTAGTCCTCTAGTGACTGACACGGCATAATATTTGATCGTTTAATAGCATAAATATTCCTCTATATCCAGTAATGCTTCTTAATACATGAAGTTTGGAATTGTGTGACTAATACTGCCATTAGCTAGATTTAGGATTCTTGATTATTTGGGACTATACACAAATTGCTTTGTAGCAGTTTAGTTGCAATATTAATGCAGCAAATGATCATTGAAATGCACAACAGCAGCAAAATGCAAACACAGCCATTTGTTTTCCAGCCAATCTGATATAAGTGTAATTCATATTACTGTAATGAGCTCTGCTTCCTTCCTGTCCTTTTTGAAGTCTCTACACCTTCTCAAGGGCAAAATTGTTTTCTAAATAGAGTCTACCTGCATTCAGTCTTTTCTGTTGAAGTACCCCATAAGAATGAATTAAAATAGCTCTTATTTACACATAGACGCATCCTCATAATATTTTCATGTTGTTATCTAGAAAACTGTAGCTTTCTAAATCCAAAAACATCTCACAAAGTCACGCGCTAATTTCTTAAGGGTCAGGAAGTTTCTTAAAGTCAGAAAAATATAAAATGCAATTACAGGCCAAGAATAAATAACAAAAATACTGTATGTGAATATGTATGGGATGGAATAACAGTTAATGCTATTTTTTTAGCTCACCTAGGCACATAAGCATTGATGCACTGAGCAATTGGAGTGCTCGCTGCTTAAAAAAGAAAGAAACAGCCAAAAAAACCTATCCCCACTCCGGCCAAAAAAAACAGTAGCATCCCTCCCAGCTTGTCAAACCATCATCTTTAACAAGTGCTAAAGTCCTTTTATGAAATAAAACCAATGAAAGGAAATAAGAAGCAGCCATTTCTGATATTCTGTGTCTCTTATTTGTAATGTCTGCCATTCTAATAATGCTTTTATTGACAACAAGCGTTACTTGATGTCTTTTGGTGTCACCTACTGACATTTGGGTAACTCTTGTAAGAAAAGTGCTTAGGAAACTAGGTATACAGCATCCATAGTAGTGATCCTCTTTGATTTGCTGTAGCTTTATCTACTGCTCTCAAATCTATCTGCTGGCTCCTTCTTTGTATCAGGAAATAGATAACATAGATGGCCTATGGAGACACCACAGACAAACACGTTCACTGAAAGTGGAGTGATTTCAGCCTGGCTTAGGCAAAACCATTTTTTTTTTCCTCCTTTACTTATCCTGCATCTTTCCAATTCATCACTGACCAGTGGTCTTTGATTAACATAGTTCTACTTTGAGATAAACTGAATCTCAAAGCTTCTGCTAGAATTGTTCATTGCAACAGTGAATCCATTCATGATCCCTGAAAATAGTCAAAAAAGACTTTCAATGCCTGAATGAAACTATTATTAGGAGTAAATCTTCAGTAAAAAAATGTAGTACTTCCCTCAAATTTCTGGCACCAGAATGATCATATACTTTCAACACAAAAAAAAAGTCGTCGTCTTTTTTTCATAGTAACTTAGATGTCTTATATAGTATGGTTTTTTTTAATATACCAACTGTTTGTCACAATAATCTGCAAATATATTTACATATGCCAATGTACATTTACATGCCTGTTCAAACAAATGAAAACCAAAGTTTCTCTAATCCGTGACACGGGCTTTTCTTTAGTATGTGTTATATTTGATATTGGTTAGTTATTATTAAATGAAATTAGCATTATTTATCATAGAACTATGACTGGCATATTACATGTATATAAAAAAGTACTGTCTCAGCTGTTTTGTTTTTCTCCCCTCTATCGAAAGCTACGATTAAGAAAAAATTAGAAATCAACATCAGGCAGATTCAAACAAATGCTCTAATTTCCCAGATCATTCATACATACGCGTTCACCAGCACCCACCTCTTTCCAGAGCGAGGAAAGTTTTTCATCAAAGCCTAGAAAAAAACCCCTCCAACTACCTCTATGCTCATTGTCCCTTTTGGAAAGCATTCCGTTTTTTCTGTCTCATCCTCCTAAGCATTGTACTTGCTTATGCAATAAACTTAGCTATAAATTAAGAGCACTTTGAAAAATGGGTTCTGCTGTGGAACTTTAAAATGGTACTAAGCAGTACATGACAAATGCTGCTTCACCCACACGTATGTATGTGGGACACACATACAGGCCATTATGATGACTCAGAAAATGTTGACTCTTGAAGGAGACAGTTCCTTACAAATCCTCCATTTCCATATGTCTGTTTTCACTCCATATTTACCAGATGTCACAACTTCACTCTTATTCATGCATCACAAAACAGATTCAATGCTGTTCTTTTCTATAATCCTATAACAGATTTGAGGATGACAGGTGGAAAAAGTAATTTTAGTAATCCCTTCGTTACCTACGCTCTTCTCACCTTAGAAAGTGGCAGAGAAATATCTGAAGTTTTGTCCCAGCTAAACAATCCTTTTGAAAACTTTCATCCCTGCTGCTAATATACTGGTTTAATCAGTTCTATTTTGGCCAAGCTAAATTAAGCCTCCTGTTCTTGGAGTAACACTGCAACAGTTGCCTTAATTTCATTGTTGCTGTCTGAGAGCAGCAGAGAGGCCTGTGCAATCCATCCAGAACACACTGATCCCCTTGTAATGGCAGACGTAGCTGAAAGCAGGAAATGCCCTTCCACAGCTTCGAATTTGCTCTCTGAATTCAACATGTGCTGGATGCGCCAGCAATAGAGAAGAAAAATCACGTTGGGCTTATCAACTTTTTTTTTTTCTTTTTTTGAGATGTATATATTATATTAAATGTAAATGTAGCATTTCACATTTAACCTACATTTCAATTAAAGCTAAGATGTACATGTAACACAGTGTTGTCAAGCAACCTCACTCATCACAGTGGCAAATGATCCTCCTCAGAAGTTCCCTAGACTGATAAAATATCCTCCAACATATTCACATATCTCCATGAATCACCAAAAGTAATGCATTCTTCTTTTATTCAGAAGTGGCTGGCTTTGACTAGGATATTTTATTCGCGTACCAAAAAGTTCATTCTATCTCTATTAATGGCAGGATTATTGAAGAAGAATAGACCTCTTCATCTTCTCACCACTAATTTCCTTAATGGAATCAGCAGTAAATTAGATCAAAGGCTGCCATATCCAGCAGAAGGCATACATTTCCTCACCTTCCCTTTTTCCTAAATTGAAGAATTTGGGGAGTATTTCCTTCTCTTTCCTCTCTTGCTCAACATGCTCTCTGCATCCCGAACAGCCTTTTCTGATATTAAAAAGCAGAGTGCTCCTCAATCCAGGTCTTTCTTTTTGTCCCAAGAAGCAAAAACTATTTATTGCTTCTCTGTGCTTTGTGGATTTCTTTACCGCGATGTACAGCTGGTTCAGAATACTTTCAAACCTACTTCACAGTACTATAAATAATTTCACAGCATAGAGGCAAAACTGAGCTTTGCCCTGAAAACACAGCCCATCTCAAAGCCTTCTGCAGGTCCCCATCCACTCACTGTAAGAAAGTAACTATGTAGTTAGAAGTATACAAAGCTTGCTTTTAACTGAAATTGGCCTGTCAAAAAGAGAAATTGCATGGGATGAATTTTAAAATATGAAACCTAGAATTTTTTTTTTTAATGGAAATTATTTGTTTAATCCCTACTAAGTCCTACAGTGCATTTTTCTAATACAACAAATCAGGATAATAATAACTAAAGAAAGTATAAATGAACAAAGAAAGAATAAGGTATTATATTCTATAGATTTGCTTTAGGATGGACTACTTTTTTGAGTAGGAGGAAGAACATTTACAGGAATATGGGCTCAGTATGACAGTATATAAATAGCCCTAGCTGAGGATGTAACAATTGCTTTGCCTCTTCCAACACCGAGCAGAGGCAGTAACTAGAATTGAGCTGACTACAGAACTGGAATATTTTGCAGCTTAGATTTCTTCAATAAGGCTAAGGCAGCTCAAAAGATTTCACTGCTGCTCTAACACACACGCCTTTGATGTTCCCTCATCTTTACATCATAGAAGGAGCTCAAAGGGTTAATTAAAATTTAATGATATCGGCAGTACTTTGAAAAAGTTATGAACTTGGGTGAGATCAATCACTTTCTTGGGCTGCCTGACTTCAAAGCAGACATTATGCAAAGGAAAAAAAAAAACACCCTCTAATTCTGCATTGAATTCATAAGCAAGGATTTCCTCATTAGTGGTCTGTGCACGGAGGAGATTCCAAGTGCAAACTGGAAAGAGGTGAGGTGCCAAAAAAATGGTTAATCGGAATTTCATGCCTCTGCTGCTGATCACATGTTGAATGAATGCATCACTGCAAACCAGGGGACACTTGAACAGTCCCAAAATAGGAAGTCAGGGATTAAGGGATGAGCGATTTTTTTCTAATTCACAACTTGTTTGCAGAGATTTAGCTAAAATCTCATTAGCTTGTTTATTCACTCTCAGTGACATTCAGTAAAATGTCAACTGAAATAACAAAAGTAAACTTTTAAAAAATGTACACATTTCTGGTTTGCATCTGTATTTTTTATCTGTTTACCATCTACATTTTAGTTGAGCTTACAACTTTCACTTTCTGCAGAATGTCTTATTCTGAGCTGAAGGTTTCACTGTATTTTTGAAGACAAATACACTTCAAGTGATGAAATTATGAACATCCTCTATAAGAGATCAAAGTTTACCAGTGACTAGATTTATCATGAAGATTAAGAAAAATTTATTTTAATGCACTCAATATTATCAGTCAATTACTGTCTCCTCTCAGAAAAGGCTGCATTGGGAGCCTGATTCAGCACAAACCTCATTCCCTCCTCCAGCTTCAACACAAACCTGCTCTGTAGATGTGGAACCGTGCCCTGTGGTATGAATGCACCTGGAGACTTAAGGCCATCCCATGAGCACAGATAGAGCTCTCTCCCCACAAGGAACCTCACCTGGCAGGGCTGACTAAGGGTTCCAGAAGTGCTTCACACAAATCAGATTGAGATGGAATGTTTTATTTATGCTAAAGATATGCTGTGAACGGGTTTGTTTTAGCTTGGTTCGGTTTTTTACTATTGGTTAAAATACTGGATTTTGCATTTTCACTTCATCCAAAAACACGCACACACAAGACAGACCATATGACTTCCTTCCAACATACCTGCTTTCAGGAAGACCTACTACAATACCATTTTTAATTCTTCATATATACCCAGTATTTTTCTAAAAACAACGACAGATAATTCCTTACTACCTCTATCACGCCAGCAAGCTTGCAGCATTGTGGAGTCATCAAATCTAACCTTATTCATTACAGACAATGATTTTCCATATATCCCATTATTACACGCATCCTAAAAGTACCAGTGGTGTTTGCTCTTAAGCTTCTACTACTTGATGGTTTAAAATCTTCATTTCTAAGATAACTATGCTGCAGTGACGGGTGCCATATGACTGCCTTCACTTCAATCATGTTTACTCAACACCCTACAGAAATATTGTTTGAGGCAACAGAGTTTAGCAAACAATTACTGTCAGCTGTTTGTTGCTTTGTTGGTAATGTCTGTTTCTTGGTTAAAACTTACATTTTGAGCTTGCTGTTTCCTGTTGTTTTGGGAGCACATGAATAACAATAAAGATTTTCTGACAAGGAATACTATTAGGAAGTAACTGATGCTTAGTTAAAAACCAAACAACTACACAAACAAGACCCCAGACCTTTTCTATGGGAAAAACCACATTAAAAAAAGCGCCTGTTTTTCACTTTTTTTCTTTTTTTGGGCAGGGAGGCATTAAGTAGTTAAGAATGGGTAATGGTTAAGACTGTTTAGCATTTAAAACATAGTTTCTACTTTCCCCTTCTGTAAGATACTTTCACTTCCAATGAGGTTGTAAGAAGCACAGATTACAGGCTGCACAAGATTTCCCGTATTTCATGTATTAGAAATGTACTGGTGATAGACAGATTCTAAATAATCCACAATACTCTCTAATACTCGTAATGAGAAACTGGATGCTATTAGGATGAAAATAATAATGAAATAGTCTCTCTGAACTTTTTTTTCTGCCCACATCTTATTTTAATGTGTTTTTCTTCTGAGATCCATCCATCCTCATGGAAGAAGAAGAATACAATACCCTGATCAGACTCTTCTCTGGTTTCTGAAGTACTTTTACATATAGCATTCAGTGTAGTAAACGTGACACAAAAGCCTAGGTCTAAATATCTCCCCTGCTTATTTAATTGGCCTGCCATACTAACCTCTTTTTCGTCAGTCAAACTATTTATCAATTTTCATCATGTTTTCTGCTTGCTTTAGTAATGATGGAATTAGAATTAAATACGTAAAATGCTGGATCCTTCTCATGCTGAATATCAGTTTGGAATTTTTTCAGACCAAAGGTTTGCCATTGTTATTTTCATATCACCAAGCTTCACAATTTTGAAAATCATCTTAAAAAGTGTTCCAATGGGCAATTCAGCTATTAAACAACAATCCATAAACTTCTCACAGGTCCTTCATAGAAATCACACCTTTCAGTATCTTTATCAGACCAGTCAAATCCTGCCACTCTTTGTAGAGCATACCGCTCGTGTCCTACTTATATTTTAGACACCATCCAAGTAAATCTGTTGTTTTCTTTTGAAGTCTTGGTGCTTTACTGCCCCATCTTGCAGTTCTTAGCAGCAAAAAAATTCACGTGATGTCATGATGCCCAGTTATTGTGTTCAAGTTTTATACCACTATCCCCTGTCAGTCTTCACTTCTTGTACTTAAGAAAAAGAGCTTGCATTCATCTGTTGCAGTTAAATCTCTGATATTATTAAGGGTTTCGTGATACATGAAACGAATCACATCAAATTATCGATTCTAAGCAGCTGTGCATTGCATTTATGAGAGTAACAAAATCATCAGCTAAACACATTTAACTCTTGAAACTGGTGGCATTATGGTAATGTATGTGCTAAAAATACATATGTTAGTATGTTTTTGTATTTCCATATTTCAAGTCTGCTCCACCCAAATAGCTTTAAAGTCTGATAATCGCACTAGTCATAAACTGACATTAACTTCTGTTGCTGTCATTCACAGGCCTATTTTCTTAATAAGAAAAGCATAATAATAATAGTTATCTAAATTTTCACATAAAGAGAGCACAACAGAAACATCTAGCGATGGTGTAAACGAAATCTTCTTAACATGTATCTGGTATGACTACACAGTTCATATTACAGCAGATTTTAGGCAGTATTTGTTTTACCACATATTTATTATTGTTCTCCATATGTAATCATGATGGTGCTATTCACACATCCATTTTAACCATGTGTTACAAAGGTCTATTATAACTATTATAACTATACAAAGGTAATTATAACTTTCCATAAGACATGTATTGCTTCATTCAATGCCTAAAATAAATCACTGTTTTTAAATGTGTCCTTTCATTGAATGGCTCCTGTTTGAAAATTCCATTTGCTTTAAAATGCCCTACTATAGACACAACTTTTTATTAACTGTACTCAGAAACACCAGCTGTGATGCTGGACACAGAACAAGAAACAAGTAAAAAAGCTTTGCACAGAAAATGCATTGCTGACATACCCCTGAAAGGTTTAGAGAGAGGGCTACTTCTTGAGATGTGCTGCTACTTCCTTTGAGATCTTCCCTGACTGCAGGGATTTCAGGGCACTGAGCAGGAGGAAAGCCACAGGCACGATGCTTCCCCTTAAAGATACCCTGGGTTTATCCATGTCCTCTCATAGCAATGCCCAGCTTCCTTCCAGCTCCTCTTTACCAGCTCATCAGGGTAAAGCCCCAACTTCCCCATTTTTTTGGTGCTGTCATCATGGTTTCTAAACATTACAGAGCATTTAACAAGATGTATAATATTTTAGTCTACCTAAATATTCTAACTTTTGGAAGCCCCCAGAGTTCAGACCCTATTTGAAGCACATGTCTTTCTCCACCAAATGCCTTCTGCATTTAATTTTCCTCAAATCTCATTTTGATTGTACATAAGAATTTTTATGACTGTAATGGAGTTAAAACAGCAATCTAGAGAGATTAAGATGAAAAATACCTGAGAAATTTCTGAATAACATTTTTCCTTAATTCAAAATTTAGCATGCAATCTCATTTCTCTTTATATCCAAACATAAAATTAAATATGTATGTTTCAGAAAACCTGGACTTGATTTGACAGAGAGGTATGAAATCAGGAGTTCCCCTTTTAAACCAAACGTCAGTGAAAACCCTGTGCGGTTTGTGTAGTTTACTTTTTTGGTGAAAAACCATACAACTTATAAATACATGCCTTAACTCAGTAAGTGTCCACAGGTATTATTAGCAATAGTAACATTATTCCTTTAACTTTTCATCTACTTCAGTGTTTTTCTTTATTACAACTGCTAAGACACTGACTCGTCATACTAAAAGAAAATGAAATCCATTTATTCCAAATCAAATACTAAATCTTTATATCTTGATAACGACCCTCTTCTTTCAATTTACTTACACAGTTCCAGAAATCTTGCACATTTTATTTAATGAACAAATAACTAATACTTAGAAAATAATATTTCCAATAAAAAGCTCAGGAAACTCACACTATATAAATATTTGGAACTGAAAAAACTACTAAAATAGGTTAATCAAGGGCAGATCCTGAGACTACTCCTAGGTTTTTTTTAAGTCACTGGGTTTCAAGTTAGTAATATCTCCTTTAATTAAACTTTCCTGCTATACCTCAGGCTCTCCTGTTCCATAGTATCATATTTGTTTATCTGGATTATTTTTGAATTCTACTCTGCTAGATACATACCCTAGCCTAAAAATCAAAGGTAACACTGCTGACACTGTTAATTCTGTAGACAGTTCTGAGTAGATAGGTACTATGATTTCATTTAAGAAATTAAAGTTTCAGCCTGTTTTAGTTGTAGTCATAATAAAACTTTTAAAAAACTGAAGGATGATTTATGACACAAAAGTCTATGATTAATTGCTAGCAATAAACTATTTTGATGATTATGTATAAGTAAATGAGAAGTCCAAAGAGTTCAAAATAGATATTATGACAACCAAATTCTTTCCATAAGAGCTACTGCAGGCAACTGGTTTTACTACTGATAATTACACTTGATTAATATATCAGAGAAGCAAACAATGTGTACGTGTTTCCCTGACAAAGGGAGACAGAGTGTGTTAAAAACAGTGATGGCTGCATATGTACGCGTGAAGGGCTGAGTGTACTGACAAGAGTAATAATCCATCAGGCAAATGGTTTTATTTGATGCTGAACAGCTTGTGAGAACAGCGAGAGGATGTGAGCAGTGACTACGAGATACAGTCAGAGTGAATCCAATACCTGAAAGTTCTATTACACAAGGAAAGGCCTTAATGGGTTAATGAAAATGAGGTATGGCATTGGGGAATCAAAAAGGATGTTATGAGAGGAACGGAGAGTTCAGTTCAAGCTCTCAGACTAGAAGTCTTCTCAAAGACCCTGTGGAGCTGTGACAAACTACTTATTCTACTGTTATAAAAGGACTGCATGTCTGAGAAGACCCTAAGGAGGGTGTCAGGCAAAGAAACAAAACATTTTTTCATGATACAAGGATAACCTGACTTAATGAAAGCTTTTGCCATTCAGTCCAAAAAGATTTTCAGGTAACTTTTTTTTTTTTTAAAAAAAGCACACGCCAATGCTAAATACAATGTAAAATACCTTTGGCTACAATCACTATATCTCTTCCTGTGCTTCATTTTTCCCACAAAACCTCTATACTGAAAGGGGAAGGCAGTTTTAAAGAAATATTTTTTTTTTTTTTCCTCCTTCACAAAGAGGCATTCTAGAAAGACAAACAGCAGAATGAAAAAGGGGAAGCATACAGCGTACCCATTCCAAAGCATATTTATTCTGCCCTAGCATGTGTTTCATGACTTCTCAAGGGTGCAGTTTATCTGCTTTTGTACTTCCGAGTAGATGGAGTACTTTATACTCCCTGAACATCTCCTATTACAGCAATGCCACTCAATACCAAAAAGATGCCATGGATTCAAAATATTCAAATGTGCTGACATATCAATGCTTATTAAGCCACAATGTTCTAATATGCTGGTTTAAAGTTTTCAGGTTGGAACCCCATATTCCTTTAGTACATCTTACTCCTGATGCTAAGTCTGTTTAGCCTGTGGAGGATATGAATTTTTAATTCATTTTACAGAAGTCTAAGAAGTTGGGGGGAGAGGGGGGAAATAAAAAATAAAAATAAAAGTAACCAGCCCTTCAAAATAGCATGATTACATTTCAGTGGGATATCATTTGTACTGGTAACGTTTATCATATGAAGCTTTAATGTAGGGTCTACTTTTGTGGCTGTTACACCTTCATGATACTACATTCAAGCATCTCCTCCACTTAATATTATATTATTAGATAACAGTGTGAGCATCAAGTGTCTTTTGATATGACTTGGTAATTGTGGGAAACAGAGCTATACTCTGCATCCCACTGTAATGGCAGTCTTCATGCAAAATAATTTAGACAGTCGCGAGCTTAATACATGGTGGTTGAATTACTATTTTTGTGGTTATTATGACATTCTTAACAGAGAATCTAACTCTGTATAGATTAAAAGAAGAGGCACAATACATTAGTAACTTTTTAGCTTGAACTTCAAAGTGCAGGAAAGCATGAAAAGCTTAAAGCACTGTGGTGGGTTGTTCATTAATACAAGAAGAATATGTAGTTAAAATTCAGTGCCTTTCCCATAGTGTTGCTTTCTGCACTCTTAACTGTTAGACTTAGTTTTATGAGTAATATGAATGCAACTATTTCTGGGTTGGTCTGAAACAGGAAGAGATGAGGAAGCTTACATTTCCTACATGTAAGGCAGATTTTCAAAAAGCATTGTGACGCCATCCTGGCACTAAAGTAATCATAGTTGTGTCATTGTAGCTATGACTGTTTAAGTACAGAAAGAGTTGTGAAAAAAAGTAACATCTTTTATTAGAGAAACTGATTTCCCTGGGAAAACAGACACACTTTTATACATAATACCTGTTCTTTAGATCTCGGATTAACTTAGAGAAACTTAATACTGACTGTGAACAATGAGAAGATAATTAATAACCTAGACATGTGAGAGAACATGTGGTGAACACCTTTGGAGTCAACACACATTCCCTAAGGAATAAAATTGTAACTTTTGCTTCAGCAAGTTATTTGTAAGTTGAAGTTTACACTCCCCTACAGTTGGCTGCAACCATTATGCTTAAGTGTTACCACACAGTGGAGCTCAGCACAGCATCTAAAATGGCATCCTATATTGCAAGTCCTAGCTTGCATCTTAATACGTGTTTTCTACTGAAGCTAGAGCTTTGGTGCATGGTCTTAGTGGGAGAAAATGCATCACTAGTAAAGAGATTGTATATCACTCCTTATCATATGATCATCAAGAACAAGCAGTGCATGGGGTTTTGAAAAGATCATTGCACAGGTAGATAAAATTCCTTCTTTACAGATCACATGAAGGAGACCTAAGCATCAATGAATCCAATTTTTAAAGCCTTTCAGCATGACTACAACAGTGGAGAGACTGCAGTTGACGTATCTGGTAGCACAGCAATAAGAGGGTGTCATCCTGCCCAGACACTCCTGGCTAGAATTATTATTATTCTTCAATAAGCCACATTCAGTATCAGAAAGTGAAAATATCCTTCTGGATAAAAATAAGCTCTCGTGTGTAAAGCTCCGTTTTGCCAGTGTAACCAGGTACCCAGTGGTGCTTTTGCAAGCACAGCCAGTATAAACCTTTTCACTACATAATTTTTATGTTAGGAAAAATTTGTAGTTTGGACCTGGCCTAATAACTCATTCTGTATTGCCAGAACATTTTGACAGTCAAAAACAAAACAAAAAAAACCACCCAAAAAACCAACCAAACAAAAAAATGTTTCTAGCTTTTATCTTCTCAAATAGTAAAATATACAACTGAATCTCTGCCAGGATCCCAATGACGAATGAATGACACAGTTCTGTAATGGAACAGCTTACATTGCCCTGGCCTAAAGTCTCCCAGCCTTCCCAGTCTAACATCGACTGCTGGCAGGTACAGGCTTGCAAGATTTCAGTGGGATTCAGACCTGTTAAATGTGCTCTTTAAACCCAAATTTATCTAGCCACCTAAACCAATTTTTAGCGCTTCACTGAAGCAATGTGTGAACCGAATATTGTAATGACTTCTCTGGCTGCATGTTAAAGACTGAAACACCTTGATATGTCAATAGCTTTCTGGACCAAACAATAAAATAAATTGGGAGAGAAATCCCTGTTAGTTGCCCATGAATTATTTACGCAGAACTCATACTGGTGTAGAAGGTCAGCAGGGGGATCCGAGGGCAGCATGCTCACACTCCTGCTCCATGCCATCTGCCAGGAACAGCTCTGCCCTGGTGCAGGGAGCGGATTGACAGGATGAGGTGAGCGAGGGCAGTCAATAAGACATCGCCAAAGCTTGGAATTCACATACATCCAAGTAACACTAATAACCTCTGTGAACAGGAGGGCATTCCTGCTATTCTTCTGAACAGAATAGTTTAACAGCCATGAGAAAAGGACAACGAACTCTAGTTTCCCAGTTGCATTTGTATTGCCATATGAAATTCAAAGTCACATGCACTGCATCATGAGGAGAAACATTTGGAGAGGCTGAGATTTTAAAGAATTGTCTTTCCCAGTAGATTTCTTCTTATAATGAAACCAAGAGAGCTATAAACCTGCACTGAGTACTTAGAGGTGAGCAGAATGTCTTGTCACCTACTGCACTGCCAAAGTGCAGCCATAGCTCTTGTGATAAGAGCAACAGGATAAGAACACAGATTCAGTAATGCCTGTAACAGAAAGCAAATCAAGTTTTGTGATACATGCAAAACCTCTGTTTTATAAATGCCAACATAAAAATGTGTAAAGCAGTCTCTTCTGAATCCTACAAAGTCAAGGATTTTCCGCAATTTCTCTGTAGCTCCACATGCACGAGTAGTCCCTGAAATTATGCCCGGCCACCAAGCACCTGTTTTGTCCTGCTAGAAGCTTCTGTGGCTGAACATTGTGATGAGAATAGAAAGGTTGTAAAGCTGTGAAGGTTAGTGGGATTGCTGGTTTGTATAGACACATGACCTGGTGACCAATGACTGACAGGGCCTCCGAAGGGGAAAGCATAAAACAAGCAAGAACCCATCCCTCAGATGGATACTTGATGGCCGGTAAAAGACTTGTTAAGATTCACATCAGAATCAAGAATATCACTGCAACTGCTTCCATGACAACAAAATATAATGTCATAATGCATATTATGATTTCATGACAGGCCTCTTCAGCAGTGAACAGGATTGGAGAAAAAGAGTTCACTTTGGGTACTGGTATACTACTAATAGTTTTATTTTTAATGGATTTTTTTCTTTAATATAGAGATGGAAAAATTGGCTTACTAAGTCCAGCTTATTTTCATCTCAATCACAATCAATACCTACAGTAATCACTAGGTACAAGTTACTTTTGCATGTAACGCCATGATTTTTCTTGGAAAGAAATTGAAACAAGCCCATATCCAAGCAGATGTTATTGGTACACATGCAGAAACACAGAACTGGACCACCAAGCACAAGCTATAGCTATCATCCTGCTTGTAAACATACCAGGTTCCAAAACAATTGGGTTCTTTGCTTCCATCAAGTGTTTTTGACCCTTCAACAGACCGTATGGCTCCTGAAAATAGCTTGGCTCTCTTTTTATGCATGTTATGGCAGTGTGTGAGGTTGATAAATCCTTAATGCTCCCATCTTGCCTTTTATTTCTCTTTTCTCTGAGAAGCATATCCTGTTACCTGTATTCTAGCACTATTATTCCACTGGGTTTGCGTCGTACAATTAGCATTAAATTTTATACCATACCAAGGAAGTATACTACTTTCCTATCCCAGATACATATAAACATCTCAGTGATTGCTCTTTGAATCTCCCTAGTTTTCTAGCCTGGATACTTACAGTTTCTGTAGTAAAGATACTGCTCATATATGTAGCTCACCTAGATCCCATCAGTATTACACGTAAGCATTACTTAAACACCCATGTTAAATACTCACCCTTGAGAATGGTTTCTGTGGTAACCCACACCTTCAAATAACCTGCACAGATGGAAAGAAATCTCATCTCATATGTGCTGATGCAGAGAATGAGGGAGACACCAATAATCTGCACTAGGGCTCAACTGGGTTATTTGAGTAACAATCCATAGGCCCTAGGCAAGTATATACAATACAGTGTCACCATACATCCTAACGGCAATACAACGAGGCTGGCAGTTAACGACTTGGGAAGTTCCATCTACCATTCACATTTCTGGACCTGACAGGCTGGTACCATACTTAGTGGTCTACTTAAATGCCATCTTCATGACCAGTTTTTAGTAGCAGTCTCAGCTGCGCGAGTGGGTGGTTATTACAAGCTTATAACAACTGCTGATGCTGGTACCCGAGCACGCCAACAATGACCACTATGAAAATCCTTTCTACTTAAAACCAGTTTAGCAGTCCCCTCCCTCCCCAGTTAATAACCTAATCTTACGATAACAAAAGCAAAATACATAATGGACAAAAATATTTTAAGATTAATTTCCTCATTCCTGCTCATTTTCCACCTCCCCCATCCTGGAAATGAGTATGGTACTCACAGGAATAAACATCTAAATGATCAGAGATTACAGTAATCATGATAGGACAATGATAAAGTCACTGCAGTTTTATTATAAATGGTTTTGTAATGTCAGGAACATTACGGATTCTTTGTGAAAGGAACATATAAAGCCTTAAGTCTTCTATTTTTCATATTTAGTTTAAGGATTTCACTTCAATCTGCTTTCTCTACTTCCTTTTTAGAACTATCTTTGGCTGAGTGGCTAAGACTGCCAGTGAATACATAACAGTAGTTAAGCAATAATTTCCCCCTAGGAGAAAATTACTTTTTGCATAGAATAAAAAGGAATTAAATTATTTGAGGCTCAAGAAATACATTTTTCTCGACACAATGAATCTATTTCTTTAATTTATTATTTTTAGTGCAGAGAAATGCTTTTTTCCAAATTATGTGTGTAATATAATAAAGACTGCATGCATAATTTTTAACCTTTCTGAAATAACTATGTAAAAATTATAAAAGCAGTCACAAGAACAATGTTCATGATATGCATGGCCTAATTACATGCTGAGAACATTTGTTCTGATTTTTTTTTTTTACAGTCTGAAATTCACCTTTTTTGTTTTCAGAAGCCATAGAAATAGCACAGCACACTTTTCAGAATAATGCAGCTGTCATAATAGGAATATGCAAATCATTATTATTTAAGATGAACTTGATCTTTTTCTCAAAGAGAGTTCTATCAGATGTGACTCATGCAGAAAGAGGTCCTATTAGAGTATGAGAAATATTATTCCCTCCTTTGATATGTAACTCTCAAAATAGTGCTACTGGATCAGACAACAATTACCTTACTTGTATCCAGAAGCAGTTTATTTCTTTTAAGCCCTATACCGAGCTATGATTCCTCCTGTATTTGCCAAAAGAAAATGTTAAAATATTAATAACCCAGTAAACTATTCCATGACAGTGAGTCACTGGTTTGAACTTTCATTTCAGTCATACATGCACAAAGAGATAAACTTTAAAAGTGGAAGTAGATATATTATAAAAGTTGTACTATCTGGTCTTAATGTTTCCTACTACCACAAAATAACCAGTAGCACCAGTCACAAAAGAGACTTAACCAGCACAGAAAAAAAGCACTTCTATTTTGTTGCATTCCATTTGGGAAAGAAAAGTTGACGGAGAAAATCCTGCCTTCAACGCAAAAGGGCACTGATCCTCATTTAGATTTTCTTGCTATTTTTTTGCATTCATTCCTTTTTCTTTCAAACAACCAAAGAAATATTTAGGAATCTCACTACTTAAAGTGTTGTCTATGTCACTGATTACATGAAAGTAAGTCATATCAATTATTAGGACAGCCATCTCAGTGGTGAGACTGCCCATGTTTGGGAAGAACTAGAGAAACTCCCATGCACTAGGATAAAGAGCATTTAGAAGGACAAACATAATTGTGTTTTATCATTCCTGATGGCAGATCAAATTGCACACTGTACAAGGGTCCAGCATGTAAACAGGAGCTGGGTTTTCAAGGGAGTTTAAGGGAGACAAAAGCCACCCTTTTATTTTATTGCTGACACTGATTCAGAGGAACTGAACCCCAAGCTCTGGGCATTATTTTCATTTTTACAGAAGTGTTTTTATATTACAAAAGGAGTATAAAAGAAATCCTTATCTGGATTCAGTATTAAGCTGGCCCAAAGGAAAGAAAATATAAAATAAATAAATGCCCCACTGCTTTTGATTCATGCTACTCATCACACCCAAAGAGATAGCTCTTACAATTTTCTAAAGAACGTTATGTTTTACTATTAAATAAATTTTTAAAAGGCACATCACTATTTAGTTCCTGGGTAATTAAAAAAATATATATTTTACGGATGAAGAAAGGTAAAACACACAGGAATTCAAATGCGTCGAGATTAACTGTGACACTTCTTCATTTGCAAAGACCTAATAGAAAATCCAGTTACAATAGTAAATATTTAGTAATATTACTATTACTTTCTAAGGACTTCCTGACAAAGCTACAGGAAGCAATTTACGTATCCAAAAAATTATTTCTGCAATAAATGGATGCTTGTTTTAGAAAGTATTTAAAGAATACTAAAAAAATACCGTAGAAGAGCTATAATTCACAGAAAATTGTAATGCAATTTGTATTACTAGAGGTTTTACTGCATCCTTTCACACTAGAGGGTGCTATCATTTTGAAGAGTACTTTAATTAGCCTGGTTTACAAAGAAAGTGAATTATAGAGAAGGCAACGAACCATCCTGACTGGCAAAAAGGTATTTAACAATGCTCCCTCCTTGGAAATTATTCATCCATTTAAGGATGTTAAAATATATCAGTCTGATTCTTTGATTGAAATGATATAGAACAAATGTCCTAATTAAGTTTTTAGTTGACTTACTATGTTTTTTATTTTTGTGCAGGTCATCCAGCTTGTCTTTTTTTCCATAACTGATCTTGAAATGAGTGTAGACATTTTGTTTAAGTAAACCTGTTTGCACCACAGTCACACAGTTAAAAACATTAAATGTCAGGCTATTATGAGCTGACTGCCCCCAGATCAATAACCACATGTGTGTGTGTATATATGTATCTTTGTGTAATTGTAAGCATGAACCTGTAAGAACTTGGTAATGAAAAAAATTATTGAAGTGACAAAAATTTATTGTCCAGCCTTTAAACCTAAGCTCTGGATAAATTCCCCTGTATTGTTTTGTTCAAATGTACTACCTAATAACACCGAGTAAAATGCCCTAAACAAGTACCAGGAAGTATTTACTCAAATACAAACTCCAACTCTGCTTTGGTATTTTTCACAACTATTTCTATTTCTTTTCACATAAAATTAGTGGGCTGGTTGTTGATTTGGGTTTGGTTTTTTTTTATCACATAGAGGAATCTCACCATAAAGAAAACACTCATGAAAATTACCAGAAATGTGTTTTGATTTAGAGGTTTGAGTAGGAATTGGTAAAGAGCCATCCAGCCTCACTGACGTATTTAAACCCTGTTCCCGTTCATAATCAACTGTTTAGAGTGTAAAATGTAGCAGACATGGGGAGATAGCAAGTGACAAGTATGGAATATTGAAAGAAGTAATCTGATTGAATTTAATTTTGAAACTGATTGAAATTCATTTGCATATGAATATGTTTTGCCGTTTATTTGGTTGGGAGTCTTTGCAGAGTTCAGTTGTCACGTTGTGCAGCTGAGGCTGTCATTACTTACGGGACAAGGTGGGAGCTGGGGCAAGGCCCCTGCCAGGAGGTACAGGAGCAGCCTGGCTCCACGTACCCGCTGTGATGGTGCCCTCCAACACCCCCATCTCCCCATGAAGACAACTGTTCTGCTAGTGAGCTCCTACTACTACTATTCATGGAATTGTCAGAGTTGGAAGGGACCTCTAGAGATCATCTGGTCCAGCCCCCCTTCCATTGTCACAGCTTAAATTGTCTCAAAGCTAAGAAATGCTCAGCTGAGGAACTCCAAAGGATTTTCTGTCAGGCAAGGCTCTTCTGTGATCGCCACATCCTTTGATAGCTTAAATAGAGTAAAGCATTACTTTAAATGGGAAGAAACAATAAAACACAACAATTCAGTTCTTCCTGTCCTGCTTCTCTTACCACTATTGCTTTCTCTGAGGGAGGTGATAATCTAACCCAAAACAGAAAAGAAATCTACAGAGCTTGGGGTGGGAAGGCCAAGTGCATTCAGCCCGTGCTTTTGTGCTGGACGGTGTTCCCTGTGTACTCATCTCAGATTTACATCAGCACCACGAGAAGGTCACATTATGGCGTGACTGAAAAAGGAAGTTTTATTACCACTTCTAAAGAAAGTCTAACATAGGCTAACCAGCTAATGCCTGCCTTTAAAAATTCTACTATTCCATTCACTCAAATTACTTATTAATTTAGCTGATGATTTCCTGTGGCTAATCTTACAGACCTAAGTCTGCTTCTGTCTTCATCCTTCAAAGAAGAATTTAAACCTCTGTAATGTAATTCAGAAGTTCAGACTCGCTTTCACATATCCCTCTATCTTTTCTGCTTCAAGTCCATGTCCTGCATTTAAATGAACAATGATACAAAGAACTAATATTTCCTTGTATAATTTAAATTTAAGACTGAAGACTTAGAAAAGAAAAAGAAAAGGTACTGCTATTTAACTGTTTTCCTAGGCAATAGCAGCTATCTAATGAAAGTAGAAGATCCTTTGCATTTAATCTCTTGCCATTTCACCAGTGGTAGTTCCATGTCCACGAGATTTCTTTTGTACCTCTCCAACATGGAAAAATATAAGAACGCCAGGCTGCACAGACTCTGACACAGAGTACTCTTAATTCAAGATTCCTTAAATTGAGAACTGCTTTTCTCTAAGCACGAGAAATCTTGACTGCTCTAAGGAGCTGTGCTATACCACCAGACGTGAACTTCTTACAACTGAATTAAACCCACTTCACCAAGATTCATTTAAGGGCTACATTTTGTAACTTGCACAATTTCAATATCAATGAATTGGGATCTCTCTCACAGTAAAGAGAGCCAAGGAAGAAATATGGAATAAACTCACATATCTTTGCAAGAATTATGATAATAAATTCATCTTGGCAGATCGGATGACTTTTTCCAGAGGATAACTGTCCCTTCCTTGTTGCCAAGATACAGAATTTTCACTCAGAGCATGTTTTGAAAATTGAGAAAATTAGAATTTTTACAGTCATTTTAAGGTGGTCAAAGGGAAGTGGTGAGTAGCTACACAGAAATAATTTTGTTGAACACGTAACAGAACCTAAACCAGACAGGAAATATCATGCAATCTTCTGTCAATCTAACTTACTGAATTTATCTGATTCATACAACTTAGACAAGGAAGGGAGCGTTTATTTTCTCCTGCTTTGTTTCAGTTCATGTTAATTCCTCAGTAATTTACTGTGAGAGGTGCCAAACCGAAACAGCATTTAGGTGCTCAGTTGTTATACAAGTGTCTAGATGTCACTCAGTCCTTTCACCAGATATTTCTATGAGCTTTTCAAATTTCACAGTGAAGGTAACAGAATCAAAGATGTCTACCTCCAGAACTCCACCCATTTTTTAGTGGAGGGATACAAGTCTGATTATTACTAACAAACAGCCTTTTTAACAAAGAAACCAACTGAACAAAATTACGCGATTCTGTGAAAATCCTCAAATTAAAAACCTTTGCAATATAGAAGACTGATGAAAAAATACTTGACACACAGCACTGCAGTAAACTTCACCACATCTGGCAACCCAGAATATGGATCATGCAGCAAGAGTTTAAGAGTTCAAGCAGACCACAACTCAATTATATTAATTTGCCACATCTCCAGCAATAACTAAGCCTCTTTGTCATTAAAGCTCTGAGCCTAGATTTTAGTGCGCAGTATTGATACAGTGACGCTTCTGCTGAGTGACAGTACCAGGGGGAGACCATGCTGAGGCTGGGGCACAGGGTGTTTTTGCTGAGTGACAGCTGGTACCAGGGGAGACCATGCTGAGGCTGGGGCACAGGGAGAATCAGGAAAAGGTGGAATATTCTCTTCCCTCCCAAACATACACTAGAACTATCTTCCATTAACTCTCATTCACGTTCCATTTTATCAAGCAAACAATTTCCAGACTAAATAGTTACTTTGACATCTGCAAAATGCAATGCCTGAGCACTTTTAAAAAGTCATTTCTGACCACCTAATCCACTTTCCTTAATCCACTTAGAGTTCCAGTAGGGCAAGAATTTGATCAATTTGCTGTGACTTGAAGAGGTACATGATTCTATGTGCTATGTCACTGCACTTTCACATGACAAAACGATGTGACTAGATGGCACCGAGAATGAGAAAACCCTGAGAATAAATGTAGGCAAAGTTTTTCAGTGGAATACTTTTCCACAAAAACTATTATTGAAACAAAGTAATTTTTAGGAATAGAGTTCTGATGGTCAAAACTATCAAAATGTAAACAACCCAACCCTCTTTATACATTACATTAAATCACACTTTAAAATATAGAATAGTCTTTATACATAGCATTAGTGGTATATGCTGTATTGCATGGTTTAATACAGAAGTCTAACTGAAGTGTCTTGATATTATGCCAAAACTCAAAGTCTGGAACTTCACAGACATTCTTGAAAATATGCCCTTTTGTCCTAATTTTGGAAGAATTTTTTATAGGATTAACATGTCAAACTGCTATGGTAAAAATACAACTGCCAATTTTTGAAATCAGATTATGAGCAATAATTTCAAAATATGAAGTGAAAAGAACTTAACGACTTGTGCTGTTACCTACGACCTTTACGCTAAATGATCATCTTCAGAAAACATGGATCAAGCAGACAGTGTGTATCTCAGTGACTGAGGGAGAACTGTTACTCTTTTCAGGTGTACCATTAGCACATCTCACTTTGTAACTTGCACATAAATAACCCAAACTGACATTAATATTTTGCTTCTTGAATGCACCTGCCTTCCATTTCAGTCTAAACTCCACAGAGCTGAAGATCCGTGCGTTGCGTGGCCGAGCCGTAGGTCAGAGGAGCACTGCAAACTCTAACACAATGTGAACAGCACTTTGCTGATCGTCTCCCATTGATGATGTTCTGTCAACCAGACGGTGAAATCAGAAGCATAGGATGGCAGGTTATTTTGAAATGTTTTTACATTATATAATTAACATATTTAATATACACTTTTTAAACCTATGGCTATGACTACATTATAAACTTATTTTTCCCCTGCTCCCTTTCCCATGTTTTCCCCACACGCAGCTGCCATACGCTTGAATACTATTTTCTTGTGATAACAATAGTGGAGATAATTACAAGGATTAAGGTCAAATAAAGGTTGAAATGCCTTTCTTTAAGTCTGTATTTTACTACATTCACAAAAAGGAATAGTTAGTAACAGCTGTAAGTTGACACTCCTCTTACAAACACAACTGTTTGTGAACAAACACAACTGCACATAAACCAGTTGGTTTCTCACACATGCTCACAAAAAGGGAAGTGTGCTGAGTTTATTACACAGAGAATGCAGTAATTATATCCTTACAAAAAGGATCAATTTGGACACAGATTAATTAAAAGTTCTGAGTAAAAAAAATAAAAAATATTGACTGCAATTATTAACTGCAGTTTGTTTTTAACCATGACATACCCCAACTTCATGAATTATCTGGAAAATCTATTTTAAAGTCACATTACTTGGTGCTCCTCCACAAGAGCAGGGCCTGTAACCCACTATTCGTACAGCTGCACGTGAGGTATTTCATCTGGCATATGCTCAAAGTCATGAATGGGCGAAGCACATCCAATTAACACTGAAATGTCTTTCAACTTCAAACTGTCAGGAGACCAGGAATGTCTTATTCCAATTACTACAGTGGATAGGACTGAAGGACTTACCCACTCACACTGTTCTACACAGAAGCTTTATACTTCCACAGGAATTAGTCTCACAGTGCATTACAACTGGGAGTGCTCTTCCCCTTGCTGCTGCAGAGAATTACACCTTATAAACACTTTGATGAACATCTCATGCTCCATCGTAAGTATTATCTACCATACCAGTCGCAGAGGTCACTGCTTAATATCACTTAGTTAGAAACTGCTGATTTCCACTAGAAATTTTCATGGGTAGCTTCTAATCTTGTTGTGAGAACAACATCCTTTAACATACACAGTTCATCACATCTTCTGATCACACTTGCTTCCCCCCCCCTACCATTTAGCTCCTACAGATACACACTCTTACTGAGCTGGACTCCCTACATAGGATCTGTAGGCATTTTTTGCAATTACATTTCTCAATGAGAAAAAGATCTTTTCCCCCTCCCCATGGTGTTAAAATCTATGGTATGAACATGTAAATAAATGCTGAGTGAGACAACAACAGATAAGGAAAGTAAGAGCAGAAGTTTAAGTGTGTGTTACATCATACCAGCTCAATTCTTGGCCTCTTCATCCTTTGGTAACACAATGTCTCTGAGAATCTATTCATGCTTGGACGGAAGCTGGAAAAGCTAAATCAAATCCAGCAACATCTCTAGCATGTCAATCTCTAATCAGCTTGGTGGCTACTGCAAGTTTTTAAATAGACCTAGCTGAGTTCTGATGAACAGAAAGTATGTCAGAATACATGGCTCTGATGATCTTGAAACTTCACAAACTTGACAAAGTTGCTTAAAGTTTTGCATGAAAAAAATTGGAGCTAGATTTTTCTAAGTAACCTCACACAGCTGGTTCTCCCAGCTCTTCAGTGGACACGACTCTCCTGCAGTTTACTGCAGATTACTACAGATGAGCAAAGCTACCACTGGAAGGTCTTTCCCTGACCTGGCACATATACCTGAACCAGAGAAGTTCCCCTTTCTTGAGATTAGGGCCCACTGTGTCAAGCAGCACTGGAAGGTAGGAGAAGAATTCTCCATATGGCACTGACCAACTCTACGTGAAGAGGATGATACGTATGAAAATAACAATTCAGGCAAAGTTCGGATAAACAGGATATTCCTGGCAAACACCCAGTTCCTCAACCCCAATGCTATTTCCTAAGAAACGGTATCAGAAAGTATTCATCGTTTGACAGGGAAAAAGCTGCCAGGAGTAGCTAAGAGAAAAATAAGGAACCAGACAGAGCAGCAGAGAAAGACAGATGAGTTGCAAAATGGACAGATGAAGCAAATTAACAAAAAAGCCAAAGCAGCATCTGCAAACCCACTCCAGTAAATAACTGGTAGCCCCCAGATCTCTGCTCTGCATCCACATTGGGTAGGTCATGGGAGGGAGAAAGTCCACTGGTATGTTATGCAGATGTTGTACTTCAGCAATAAACCCTTCATTTTTAGATAATATTGGGTTTGTATGTTTTTTTTTTTTAGAAGAAAAAGATTTCTAGAAGATTTCTTTGTACTATTTCTAATTCATAATTTAACACATTTGTTACGCAACAACAAACATTAGCTGAATGTCATGAACACGGGCATTTGGTTTGTTTGGTTTGGTTTTTTAAATGTCAACAAGGTCTTGTCCAAGCTTAAGATTGAAATCAAACATCTCAAGTGTGAAATAACACAGCGATATTTGAAACATAAGTAGGTTTTTTAACTGACTTCACTGTGCTAATACCACTGTCTTTGTCATACATCTTACAGACTCCCAAATATTATATGCAAGTCAGGGGTATTCATGACAGATGACTCAACTGCTCCTTGACCAGTAACGTGGCACATTAACCAACCTTTGTACAGCATAAATCCTCGACCTTTTCCATCAACAGGAAAACTGAAGAAGCTAAATACTTGAAATCCCTTTTTTTTATAGTACTATTTTTCTTCTGAGAAGATAGAATACATAATTCTTTGCATTATGCATTGCTTTTCAGAAAGATTTTTATGATGTATGATATCTTCTTACCTTTGATGTTCAGTTTTCTGTAGAGGCTAATCTGTGGATGAGCTTTTACAAGCCCCCTACTATGAAACTCAAATCAAGTGCCCTTATGAATATGCATGAGGAAAACAACTAATATAGTCATTTTCTATGGTTACTTACTGTGCTGGGTGGCCCTGGAAGCCATTCCAAATGGTTTTGATTTTGTGATTGAGATTCTTAATGGTAGTAATTATCTGTTGCAGCCATGCAGCACCAAACATGATGGGTGATAGAGATACTTTAAAAAAAAAAAAAAAATTAAAAAAACCCAACAACCAGCAACCCTGAAGATGCTAATGCTCACATTTTAGTTCCTACAGGGCAATTAGCCCCTACTAATGATGTTTATATTTATATGCAAATGTATAAAAAAGAATCTTAACAGATACTTCATACTTATGCTCCTGGGATAGCTGACTATCCCATCTGTCTGCAGAAAATATTTTCCATTAGCTGTGTGTGTTGCTGATTTGGCAATAAACACTATTTAATCTCTAGTAATTTCTTTTTGATTTTATGCTTTTCCATTTCCTTCAGCTCCATCATAAAAACCTCTACTTAAGAATATGAAAGTTGCTTAGTGCATCAGCAGAGGTTTTAGGTACACTTCGAACAAGTCATGGACCAAGTTTTAATAATTTATATTTTTCCCCTCATTTACCACTACTCTTTAACTCAATAATAATAATTTGGTAGCCTAAACAAACCTTTTAAAGCCACTCACTAGAGAATCAATGCTTACTTTCTAGACATCTCCATTACATGCAAGCAAGAGTGACAAGCAGGCTAGCAGTGTATAATAGCACCTTTTTAAATTGGTTAACACTTTTTCTTCTTTTGCTGAGCTGGCCTTCCGAGACCAACCTTCTGAGCACAACACAATGCAATTCCATTCTATCACACCAAGTGTTTTATTTAGGTTTGCACTAACCAGTCACCTAAGTCTCCTAGAAACCAAGAAAATACATCATTATAAAAGAATTATCTTGTTTTTTTACATTATAATGATTAAAGACATTAAAATGCTTAGAGTTGGATACGCAATTTACTGATAGAAGTCGTCAGGAATTAAAAAAGCTGAATCAAGAGCCTTAACCCATGTAAGAAGTTGGCTGATCAATGCGTTGAAAACTTTTGATGAGAGTTGTTCAAGCCAAGTTAGAACATAACCTAATGACCATTTCAGATCAATTTCTTTCTTCCTGGGAATACAAATATGTGAAATAATTGACCGACTAATTCCCGGGAGTTTTCCACCATCTTCAGTAATCTCCTGCACACCACGGGCTCCGTAACTTGTTTGTGCTATAAATCAACACGGTATATATTTCGTATCTTTCATGACATTTATTATTTTGCATGTGTGCCAGCCCCTGAAGCACCAAGGCTTACTCTGAGCCTTCCTACCTTTCCTGGGCCAAGCCCCACCAATTGTGCTGTCTTGCATACAACACACTTTAACCCACACCCTTGCTCTTGAGCTCATTACCTTTTTATTCCTTCATAATTTAGGAAAACATTAGCAACCAGCTCCCAGCTTTCTTAAATAAAAATAATAGCAATATTAAATGGAGAAAACGGTGCTTCAGCTATGGCTTTGTTACACTGCACTGTAACTGCCTTGTTGTTCTGTTACAAGTTCTCTATATACATATCTACTAATCACCAGAAGATGATTTGTTTCTATTTATTATCCAGACTTTAGGAGCTTAGGAAAAGCACTTGCCTTGCAGGTCCCTCATCCAATATCCGAACAATCAGAATGCATGACTAATTCTCATTAATCTCAATGGCTTTAGCTGCAATTCCCCCACCTGTTCCTAAGTTTAAGATTGAGATTTTTATTAACTCTTCCAGCACAAGAAACAAGAGTAGCTGTTTAATTTTTTCTGTATTTTAATTACTGAATTGTAACAAGTCAGACTGTTTAAATGCTATCAAGTCTGTCTCTCTTCCCCCCTATCGCCCATTGTTCTTACATATCAGGAAAAAAATTAGTAGAAAAGATCTTGCATATGAATGTATCCTCTTACAATATTTTTATTCAGAAAACCTATGGTCTAATTTTCATGATCAGGCTTCTCAAAGATTTCACCTTCACCCTGAATATAGCTGTGACAAGTCAGTCAAGGTCCAATGATTCCAATTAGAGAGGTTTTCTCATGAAGGTAAAGCATATTGCATTTCCTGACAATACTGTATTACAGCAGAATTATTGTGAAAGGGTTTATCTTTAAAGAGGGCAGTAGTAGCTACAATCGTCTTATTCAATGACTTAAAATTGTGACATAAAGCAATGGATTGCACAAAATATCTGCCAAGCTAGATCTTTTTCTCCTATCGGTGTTCCACGAAGCAGAGCAATTACTTTCATGTGTTTTCACTCTTTAAAAATAGAAGAAAGTAGCAAATGGTGACACATTTTCAGCAACAATTAGAATAATAGTTTCCAATATTGTTTGCAGTTCCATATCCAATTTTACCTTTTTTAAGGTAAAGGACCAAATCTCATTTAATGGTGATAAAATATTAATTGACATAATACAAACTGTATGTAGAAATATGTCTGTAAAACTGAAAAGAAAGATTAAAATAGGATTATATTTCATAATTAGAGTGGAAGGATTAAGGAACAGTAAGTAGCAGATACTATCTACACTATCATGTTCAGCATTATTTCTTTCCAGTGCCATCTGTAGGCACAGGGTAACTCTCAAATAACAGGGCTGTTTCAGGATGCATCAAGTTTATGTCACAGAAGTCAGTTTACACTGTGATGTGTCATGTGAGTATGAGATTCTTCACAGCTGGGGCAGATGGGCAAAAAACTAATCAGTTTTAAGTCAGTGAAGCACCTGAAAGAGTGAGAGATTCATGCCAATTGACCTCAGGTGTCCAGGTCTGTATCAGAGCCTGAAGTCACTTGTTCTCTTAAGTCAGTGAAGATGTATTTGTGTAGGTAATGGACTGTTGGTGTCAGTAACCTGGAGTCCACATTTTCTTTAGAATGATATATACAAAGTCATAGATCAATTCTCAGATGTAAAACCTATTTATTGTCATATACACCCTGCCCTTAAAGGGCCACAGTCCCTAGGCTACTTAATCAATTGAGTTTTCATTTATTAATTTTGCTTTTTTATCTCCAAAACAGTGTACTGATCTCATAGTGCTCTTTCAAAGCAGATATCATGCACCTGCCTTTTATTTTGGTAAAAACCTCTACAGCAACAAATACCCAGAGACACTTCCTTAGGTAGTGAAAGGACTCATCCCAAACAGAGCACTAAAGACTTGTGGTCAAGCCATGACACTAAGCAAAACATCAAGTACAAAGCAAGATTTTCAGCAAGGATTTTCTCTGGTCAGAAGAGGCACAGGAAACATGAACACAAAATTCCCAGGAATAACAAACAGAACGTATAAACTAAGACCAGTTTTAGTGGATACTGGCCAGCAAGGGAAGAAAATGTTGCTTTGACATTTATTCAAGGAATGGAAATGGCCTGTTGGACACCAGAGGGAGCTGGCTGCCACGAGGCACTGAAGAAGAATTGAACAGACCCCCTAAGAAATGGAAGGTAAATGGAAGCAAGAAAACTGTTCAGACGAGGGAACACCCCACTGCATAAGAGAACCATTGGGACCGCCGTGCTAACGTCCCCTTTCTGAGTAACTCATCATTTTCTTCATTATTTCACCAGCACTGCAGTTCAAGCAACAAGACCTGAACATCTACAGATAATTCAGTGATTACAAACCCAGTATTTGACAAACCAACTTCAACTGCCATTTGAAAAACCTTGTGGAAGTCCAAGGACTAGGATCCTGGACTGTTTGTTAGCTAATTGTGATGTTATTCACATTCCCTGAGCTTTCTACAAGTCATTTGAGATTGCCTATGAAGATATACTAACTGACCTGCTCGGAAGAGCGCTTACGTTCCAAAGTACGTTGTAGCTTCTGATGTAAGAGACTGAAACCACAGTCAGTGACACGCAGCATCACAACTGTGAACCATTGTGAATGAATAATTAGGTATCAAATTATTTTTCCTATTTGGTTATAAATACAAGGTCAGTGATAAAACTCAATGGCTATAAACTGCCTTTAAAATGCCTCAGTTAAAATAGGAGACTGGGATACTGTGCACAGATTTTCAATGACTTTCCATATACACAAAAGCCACACTACCTGGAAACAGAACTTAAAGTTTCCTAAACAGCTGCTTAAAATATAGTCCGACTCCTTTATCCAAGAGGCCTTTTAGCCACCTATGCAACAGAGTACCCACAAAAAAATGACACGTGCATTTTCTGTAATGTTTGCTTGATCAATGCTTACCTTTGACATAAGAAACACAGGAATCAATCCATTTTGTAAGGTTGTCTAAATCTCTTACATCTAATGAATAACAAGTGATACTTCTTTCAAAATTATTCCCAGTGACACAGGTCAAAGCTTAGCACAGCTTTAAAAACGTTATGGTGTTCCACACTGGATAGAGAAATTTTACTGAATTCACCAGTATGATTATTGCTTTGCTGATATTTAAATTAGAGGCAGATCAAGATTTTCAATTAGATCAGTGTACAAGTATCTGCATAAACGGCTATGCATATTGTGAACTGTGCTCTCTACTGCAAAGTAGACAAAAACTATTATTCTCTGGGGCTTTTAGCTGCTGAAATTTCCATACAAGTCCTTTCTCTATGCAAGGCCAATGCAGTCCAAAATAAGGAGGCAAAAAAAAAAAAAATATATCTATGACTAACATTCACAAACTGGAATTAAAAAAACCCCAAAAGATTCCTGGTTTTAGATTCTGTTATTACATATGCTACAAGTGCCACATTTTAACAAATTCTTCAAAGCTTACCAACAGTGTACCTTCTTTTTCCAGTGGTCCTGTATATAATTTGCTAACACATTTGTAAAAGGAAATAAATGACTTTTTAAAAGTCTTTTCTGTTTAAACAATATACCATTTACCACAATGTATTACATCACACCTGACCCAAAATAAAAAGTATTCTTTCAGGTTACTTTCCTGTTTATGATGAATAAGTAATAACTGATATTTATTAGGAATGCTTAACTGTGTGCATAGTATACAATTTCTGGAGATGCTAATTACTTATTTCCTTGTTTTAAGTGCTCAGATGTTATGCATGATGTGATGGGTGAGGTGATGTCCTCACTGGGAGGCAGCAACATGAATTTCTTTTAAACAATGCTTTCTGAGAACGTGAAGCTTTCCTGTTTTAGAAGGTGGCTTCAATTCAATTTTTCTTCTGTATTGAATTAAGGAAAGACTTTGGAAATCTGTAACAGAGAGTATTAAATTCCAGAACAAATAACTAATGCTGGCCAAACACACAAACGTCAGAAGCAGCATGGCCAGCGGGTCAAGGGAGGCAATTTTGCCCCTTTATTCAACACTGGTGAGACCCCACCTAGAGTGCTGCATCCAGCTCTCGGGGCCCCAGTGCAAGACAGACATGGACCCGTTGGAGCGAGTCCAGAGGAGGCCACAAAAATGATCAGAGGGCTGGAGCACATCTCCTGTGAAGAGGCTAAGAGAGTTGGGGTTGTTCAGCCTGGAGAAGACAAGGCTCCAGGGAGATCTTATAGCAGCCTTCCAGTGCCTAAAAGGGGCTACAGGAGAGATGGGGAGGGACTCTTTATGAGAGAATGGAGCGATAGGATGAGGGGGAACAGTTTTAAACTGAAAGAGGGGAGACTGCGATGAGATCTGGGGAAGAAATTCTTTGCTGTGAGGGTGGTGAGACACTGGAACAGGTTGCCTTGAGAAGCTGTGGCTGCCCCATCCCTGGAAGTGTTCAAGGCCAGGTTGGATGGGGCTTTGAGCAACCTGGTCTGGTGGGAGGTGTCCCTGCCCAGGGCAGGGGGTTGGAACTCAATGGTCTTTAAGGTCCCTTCCAAGTTTAGCCAGTCTATGATCATAGCTGTAGAGCTGCTATTCTGTTCACTCAGAACTAAAAAAAAATGCACAGCTTCATCACTTATAATATCTACATATGCAGTCAGGACAGCTCTCCTCCCAGTACAGAACACTATAAAGCATCAGACTCAAGATTAAAACCCACATCTTCCAGCTTCATAGTCAATAACTACTCCCTGGGTCACAGCATTTCCCAAATAAATCACTCGGATCTTCCTTCCTACTTACCCCTCAAGGGAAGAAAAAAACCCAGTCTGTCTTTGCTTTGCATTCACATAACGCTTTTTTATACGTAGACCTCAAAGCACTTTACAAGGGTGGTTAAGCTTTATTAGCTGGATTTTACAGTTGGTCTAGCTAAGTAAAGAGATTTTAAGCAATTTGCAAGAGGCAATGTGGTCTACTGGATTAAACATGTGTCATGTACCTTAGTCTTCACAGTCCTGCTCCCAGCTCTGTATCAGACTTTCTACACAACCTTTTGTGACTTAAATTTCCTTCCTTTTTATTTAATTTTTTTTACATTGAAAAGAAAAACTTAAATTTCCTTCCTTTTTATTTATTTAATTTTTTTTACATTGAAAAGAAAGTAATCCATGTTTCTTCTAGTGAAACAGAAGATACTGCTAGGAGGGAAACCTCAGTTTGATTCAAGGGTTTCATTTCTCTCTGGAAAAAACAGGCTCACACAGGATGATAGTAGCACTATTTTCTCACTATGATTTCCGTACGTCAGATTTACTGGGAAAATTGTTTAGGACTTCATTAAAAATGACTATAAATTCCTCCAAAAACTAATGTTAAAAACTGGATGTACTTCAAGGCTTGTAATATGAGGTGTGATCCAGTAATTCCAGAGACACAGAAATGTAACATTCCTGGCTGATCCTACCTCACATCCCCTAAAACTCTTCACAAACCAAAACATAAATTAAAATTTATTACAAATTGTATACCTGGCATATCAGGAAACTACTATAAGAGCTTTGAAATTTGTGTCTGGATACTTTTGAGGATTAAATACCCAAATATACTAAAATTGACACCAAGATTCAACATCAAAACAATTCACTGATGTTAAAAGTATGTGTTGGCAAACGCCTCTGTAAGGAATCACACAGTCTTGCTTACTATTCAGTTACTAACACGGAGAACAGATCTCATTTTCTTATTAAAAACACTATAAAGTTCTCAAGAGACTACTCCACAGTCAAGAGACGAACAGTATTTTATTTACTACGTAGAGAAAGATGCATTATCCCCCAAAGACACTGGTACCAAAATAAGGTAACAATTTTAGGAATTGCATTGTGCATAGATCTTGTGCAGAGGGATGAATTTCAACCAGAGAACTTGCACAGGGATATGAATACAGGAGATGAAAACTGGTTTAAGCCTTCAGAAAAGCATTAGAAGAAAAACTGCATTATTTGTCCAGCTTTTTAACACTCATTGGCAGCTCTTTGCTACAATACAACTCAGGTTTTCAAAGCTAGTATTCAATGAACATTGTGTTATAAATCAAGTAAATTCCAGGCTTTGCATACCAAAACTAAACTATTTGGACTGAGTCACAACATACCTTTAAGCCTGCCACTTGATCGTAACTATTGTGAAAGACATACTAATATAATTCAACATTATTTAATCGAACGTTAAAGACAAGTCATCGAGATTAACAATTTTCATAAACCTCTCTAACAAAAATAACATTAAAAAAGATATCCGTTTTCAGAAACTGAATGGCTTGGAATAATCTTCAGGAAACTTCTCAGCCCAAAAAAACTTCAAAGTCCATTGCTTATCAACAGCAGCTTTTGACAACAGGGATTATTAAAGACTCCCATTGGTGCTGTGTTCCCTTCATTTTCTCTGGAAGCCATAGGGACCCTGCACAGAGAGCTGGGTGCAGCTCTGGCTGATGGCAGAGCTGTCATAAAGCTGCTCCGAGTATAGACTGTGCGACAGCTTGTGACTCTAACAGCACATAAACCTTCTTTGACTTTTGATTATGTTTAAAAAAATAAATAAATTAAAGAAACCTTCCAAGGACTGGCTTCTGACTTATTTGCAGAATGGATTACACATCATCATGACACAGTAAGCACACGTTATTCTTATGAATAGAAACAACATTTCCCTTTCAAACTAGCAGATAGTTTGCCTCTGACAAGTTGCTCAAATGGCTTCTGAACCTACTTTAACATAAAACTCAACTGAACACTGGTAACCAAGATAGGCAGAAAGATAATCCAATATTAAAATAGTTATTGTGAAATAAAAACCTTTCAATTAATTTTAAAATGCAAGTTAATTGTTTAATTCATTTATCAAGGGAAAAAACCCACATAGAAAAAAAACTTGGGAGTGTAAATTCTGAAGGCTTTGAGCTGAAAAGCATCAGGACACATACCATGATTTCTCAAATCAGTTTAGACTCCATGTAAGGCTTATCTGCCATTGGTTTGCTGCTTTCCCATTTGACCCTGTGTAATTTGTTCATGCTTTGTTATTCTGTTCTTGTACTTTCTCCAAATATAAACACGATTAGGAACACGAGACTGACCATATCACACTACCACTGGCAAACCTGCTGTTTGCTCCTCGCACAAAATGGACTTAGTGCTTCTCCTACTGTTCTCAAACCCCTCCTGTTCCCCCCTCCCTGCCTGCACTTACTGTAAAGCCCCAGGTAAATGCTACAACAGCAGCTAAAAGCCTCCGACTGCGAGCTGAAGAAGTCTCAGAAATGCAGTGTGGTGCTGGACAAAGTTCTAGGAAATCAAGTAGACTACCAGCTTCTTAATTGCGTGGAGTGGCCAAATTATCTCAGGTAAAAGCTTCTGTAAGACTTCCCAATAGCAGTCCCTGTCAACCTAGCATAAGAGAAAATTCACTCCTGATAAACAATTTATCTGTCAGCACCTGAACATTTGCACACAACATCCCCACCACACACCTGGGAAGCTTCTTTACATGGTGAAAAGCAGAGCTACATCCTGCCCACAACTGAGCTCAAAGTAGTCTGGAAAGGCTGGAAAAAGACTAGAACCCTCCATAAAATTAACAGAGCACAAAGATCAAGATCTTTTTCTTTTTCTCCTCAAAGAAGCAGTTTATTTTCAAAATACATATTGGATGTTTACTGCACCACAAACCTACATTTCTAAGGCCAGGTTCACTCCCACCCTCTCATAGAATCTCACACAAAATTACGCAATTCTGTTCTGAAACAACTGGGGTTTCTTCATCCAATTTTGGCTTGGAAGACTGTTCCAGAATCCTTTTCTTCTAGTGATTAAACCAACTTTCTAATTTCTAGTTCAACCATACTTATTACCAAATTAAATTTATTTTTTTAAGGAATACTCATATTCCTCTTTTAGCTTTTGATTTACTATTATTTTGTCTGATGAAGTGTTCAGACTTTCATTCATGTAGTCACTGCTGACACCCCTTCTCATTTGTTGTGCCTTCTTTTTTCTTTTTAGGTTTTTTTTTTATTTATTCTAAGTGCCCAACACCGAGCACAACATCCTAAGTGAGGTTTATATCAATGCTTAGCATTAACAGCTTTTGTTGCTGAAAGCCTTCTTAGCTGCGTGCCGTATTATGACTTACACTTACCTTTTGTAGTCATTGATAATAACTTTTCCAAGGAGCTGTTGGTTATTACAGATTCCTTAAGAAGAGCCCAAACTCCACTATCTTATTTTTTTTCCACTTCTACTACACCTTTCCTTTTAGGCAGAATTTTATGTGAACATGACCATTGATTTTACTTCCTGTTACAATACATACTGAACTCTGAACTTCGCGTTTGCTCAGTTAATGACAAATAAGTTTATGGACCATCCCAGCAGATAAACAAATTAATTAGCATTAAGTAATGGCAAATGCCTAAAGATGACAGGAGGAGGCTGTTTACCAGTGATAATAAAGGCTTCTGGCCTGGATTAATAATATCGGTAGAAAAAATGGTAGATTTCCGTAAACCTACATCACTGGAAAAGCTTACTGTATTTTTTGACTACACTGAAGGAAGATCATTAAATTAATTCACTAAATACATTCATTTTTTATGTCGTCAATTTTTATATACTCTGTGCCTTAGAAATGCAGAACTACCACTCTACAACTGTAGCTTAGGTCACGTTGACCCAAATTGTTCATCTTGAAAAATAAGTTTTATCAGTGCTTTTACAATATTCTTACCAAAACAGAATAGTAACGAATGATCAGATTGATCTAGGACGTTACCATAAGAGGGAAGAAATAATTCCAGAATAGGAAGAGGGGCTGAAGAATCACTGAAATCTGTCAGACTGGAAACCACCGCAAGTTCAGAGTATTGAAGAAAAAAAGAAAAAAGACATTGAAACAGACAAAACTAAGAACGTGATTATCACATTGCTTTGATTTCTCTTATTTCCCTCTTTCTGTACAGATTTGAGTCTTGTTATTCTTGTAAATGATTACTGGTTGTAGTTCTCTTAATTTAAGAAAGTATTTTACTCTTGCCCCTTTTGTATCTTTGAGCTAGTCCATTTCTTCACATTCAGTCCAGTGCAAAAAATGCCATGTATTTTCTGAATTAAGAGATATGATAAAAAGATACTTTGTCTTAGCTACGGGTAGGTGACATTAAAAGGGTAATTAAAGTAAATGAGGCATATAGAAAAAGCCTAGCGACATGTCCATTGGGGAAAGTCTATCAGCATAGTGATGCCTAGAATATGATCATCATCTAGGCCTCTAGCACATACTTGGGCTGCCAAACACATCACATGTGTGATGACAAGATAAACAGCCTCACTAATTAATTGCCTTCATAGTTCCCACAAGAGGAATCTTAGATCTCCTCTTCATGGCCCTTCCTATACTTACTTCTTGAGTGTGCATAATTCAGCTCAACTCATGTAAAATATTCACACATCTGCTTACCCTTCTTCCTTCTACACTAAAATACCCACAGTAGCAGGAAGGCTGTAGTACTCCCCATCATTAATTGCTATGTATACTCTGTATCACAGTTTGAGGAAACGACCGCTGCTCCATTGCACCCGTATCTCCACAACAATCCTGTATCTAGTTGTATTTTCCTAACTGGATTATTTGCAAACTTTACCTTGACAGGTGGCAAGGTGCTGTTTCAGAACATAGATATGGCAAAAGCCAAATAAATACTTCAGTACAGTTTAGAGATCCAACAATTTATCCATTTTTTTTTTAAATTCAACTTACAACATCAATATAACTATCACATTGCAAATGAGTATTAGTAAGAAAACAGTCACTTGTAGTAATTACAAGATGCTATAGTAACTTCTTGTACTTATGAAAGACTTTAACTTTTTTCCCTATATTGTATTATTCCCTATAATAGGGAACGGGCTGACTAAACCCCCATGACACTAACCAATATTCCACAATTATTGCCCAACCTCCTTCACGTCTGCATTTCCAAATCGATTGTAAGTATCAGATACTAACACGAATGCATTATGCTTTAAATTTTAAGCACCATGTGGTGTTTTCTGTCACTTATGTTAAATTTTATTACATTTTATGACATGTGACCTGACACATAAAATTTAAATGAGTATAAACAACTTAGCTGAACTGCCTGAAACATTCAAGGAAAGATGGGTAGAAACTTGATTATTTTCCAAGCAGATAATATAAGTAAGCCTGAGAAAAATAAGCAAATAATTTACAAATTCCCACCAAATTTGTTGATGCTCAGAGATTCCTTTGCTTACACAACTATTTTTCTTTTGCTGTGATTATTCCAAAGTGCTGAAACATATTCCCCAGAAAAGCCTGCTGTTGCACTACAGTACTCCAAATCTGCTTTAAAGTAGTAACAAATGAATTCTTACATGAAAATTTGCCTTGCCAGAGACAAGATGAACCTCGTATGAACTAGGAGCAGCCAATCCCATAGTGATTAACACTATACTAAACTACACGATGGAGACTTCTATATGCCACCAGACATTTCAGACTACATAATGGGTTTATCAAGCTTATGCACGAAGACTTAATAATTTAATAAATTTAATTGCAACCTTCCTCTCATCTACATGAGGTATATTTGCAACTTCAGAATGAATATTCTTATAAACATATACATCAATGTAATGACAGATTCTGAATAAACATTACAAAGTAGAGCTACTTGGAGGAGCAGTGATAGAAGGGAAAGCTTTATTGGCACTTAAGCAGGCCATATACAAGAAGTTGACTATATTAATGTTGTTTCTACTAAATTTTCTTTTTAATGACAATAGGAGCTCCATACTTATGACCTCGGAGCTACTGGTTTAGTAAGCTGAGATACACAATTAGCACCTTTTTAGAAATGCTTCTGGCTCACACAATTGGTCAGAGAAGTTCAAATGCTCTTCCTGAATTGTGTATTTTTTAAGTTAGTTACAGTGTTCAGAGAACAAATTTGTTAATATTCAGTATTCTTGTGTCACTGTTATCACTTCTACCTTTCCCCTTCCCCATTTTCCAGTACCACAATCACCTAAGATGGTGTGTCTTATTCAAAAAGAGAAATGGAATAATTTGACTGCCACTAGACTATTTTTCCAAGTTGTTTACATAGTATGAACAATCTGGTAATGCCCCAAATTCAGACTAACGATTACTTTCAGGTACCAAGGTATTAACACATCTTAATGTGAATGCCTTCAAGATGACAATGTAGTGTTTTGATAAAACTCCCACAATCTCTTATCACTCTAGGCTGTTCAGAAAGCTATAATGTAACAACTTCGAAGAGAAGTACTATTGTCCAAATGCTGAAGTTTGAGCCTTTCATTCTTGGAATTTTGTAAATAAACCCAGATGTGTACTTTATACACTTCAACAAATATCTCTCTCACATTCACACATGCACATTCTTTCTATGTATTTATGTTGAACTAGAATAAAGCTTTAAGTAACTTTATTTCTTCAGGATTTATCATCATTTTCAACACAGAGCTGCAGCTTTCTTCCACTCATTTTGCTGTGGACATCACCTAGAAAACACTTAAAGAAGTAGTTCTGCTTACATGTCTAAGTTGCCTTTAAAGGAGAACTTTTTGCTGCTCATGATTGTTTCTGCTCTAAGTTTTCTATTATCTTAAAGGAAAAGGTACTTCATAGCTTGAATAGCAGGAAAACATTCAGCACATAAATCTGTGTTTAGTTCATGTATTTTTACTGTAATGGTTGTGATCACACGTGGATGACGTGTCAATGGTAAGCCTCATCATTATCTGTCACACAGTGACCTCATGCAGCTCAGAAATGTTCAAGTCTCTACACTGCACTGCAGTAACACCGCAGCATTGAACGCGCCAATGTAAGTCCTCCTCTGGTGTCCCTCCGTTACGGATCAATTGCACTTTCAGACAAGATTTCTTCTGTACCTGCTATCAGTGCTAAAACAACACTGGGTTTCAGGAAGTCTCTGCAAGGGCAGCTAAAGTCAGAGAGATATACAAATGTCACTGGCCAGTGGCTACAGCAGAAGGCCACTGAATTAACTCATCTTCACCCCAAAATTGCCACTGAGCTGCTAACTGCAGAATTAGACAAGTCACATGACGTCACCACTTCTCCCCCCGTCCCCATAAAGGTTCAATAGCATTATGACATCTCTAAAATATTTCAAGACAGCTGGATGGAGAGATACTTTATACCTATGACAAGACTAAGTAAATGCTGTTCTCCCCTTGGGAAGATGGAAGAGAGAGCATGAACCACACGTGGCCCACACCAGTCAGCTGTCAGATGCAGTACTGGAAGGCACTCAGCACAGAGTGATTTGATGATCAATAGTGAAATATAACAGACTTGCCCTCTGCCAACACATGACTGACTACGTGATCACTTAGTGCACTGGCCATAACAGTACTGTAGCCAGTATTGAAAAACGCTTTTGTGATCAGATTGTTTTAGAGCAAGTGAAGATAGAATTAAATCATTATCTATAGATGTCAGCCTGGTGTCACCTACTAGGCAAGATGAAGAGAATCTTTCCCCTGAGGAGCTGACGTACTCTTTCCTTGACTGAAAACCATTTCACCACCATTTGCACTTTAAGTTCCTTGTGTTTAAAGAGGTTTCCTCACAGAGTCCAATGGGGATTCTACAGTCTATCATGTTCCATTTCTAATTAATTAATAATTATTGTAAGCTCAAAGGAAGTCTCTTCCTTTCTCATACATAAACACCAAAAAGACATGCAAACTTTTTCACCAAGACCCTAAGATAAATCCTCAGTTCCAGAAACTGAGAATAACTGTAGAATACATTGGTGGCAATGAAGCAGAAAAAAAAAAAACAAAAACAAAAACTTAAGTTTGATTATATAACAATCCAGGCTTATTTCCAAATACCACAGCTATTTCCATAGATTTTCTAGCTTGCTACTCCATAAAAAAGGTTGGAGAAAGTCACTAAAAAGACTATATTCTAAGTGGTACCTAGGTGCCAGATGGTAGCTGCCTTTCAAATACTTCATTTTTTTAAGCTTAGCTATTGATTCTTTTTCCTGTTGCAAGCGCACCCAGTAATCACATTGCAGAGCACAGAACACTTGCCTGGCTCTACCGAGTCATAAGCGCCCAAGACAGAGCAGTTATTTACTACTCTCTACTGTACTAGGAGATATCGACAAAAAGCCTTTTATAACACACCTTACACCCACAATTGGACACATAAAATCATGTTCCTGTTACTTGCTTTGAAAATGTCCTCAATGAAGCTGTGAAGCTGGCAAACACAAGAATTGCCCCTCCTGGGAAACTTATTTTGCTCATGCAACACAGCTGCATCTCTTTCGAAGTGGCCCATCTTACTACCTCTAACAAATTCTAACAAATGTTGAGGATTGTGGTTTGCCAGTCCTTCAAGTTACTTCCAGCCATTTTTAAGTGCTACTTTTCTAGCTTTTGTGGTATGGGCCGACCTAACTGTTTCTTTTCATGCCCTATACAGTGGCAAGAGGGAACAGGGAAAGGAGAAGAAAAAAAGGAAGCTACTCCTCGTGTCTCCTATTTCTAATAGAGAGACACCTACAATGCTTGCACTGAGTAATACTGGTGTTATATGCATGAAGTCACTGGTGACATCCTTCAGCACTCTGTGGGGCTCCATTTCAATCTCTCTTTGCACACTGTGTAATCATTGTCTTTCACAAAGAACATCTGCTAGTACCTCCACATCAAAAGCTTCTTATCCTCTTGTAGTTCTTTCATTTGAGAGTACCCCATATGATGTTGACACTATATTTTTTAATGTCCTCTCTGATCTCTTTCCTCTAGGTCTCACGTAACTCATTTTATTCGACCTGCTCCCCTTGTCTGCTGCAATCTTCCTTCATCTGCCCTCTTCAATCATATGGGGTTTGTTTCATTAGAATGGGGCTTTTCTCTACAGCCTACCTGCGCACCTATGATTTCCTCTTTTGTTTCAAACGTTGCTTTCTTTGATTTGTCATTCAAACTTTATGTCCCTTCAGCCAGGAACCGCAGAATGAATTTGCTCATCATTGTGGAGACATGTTTTGTTGTGAGGTTTGTGAGGTTTGACACCTTTACTGCTGTGTAAGTCATTAAAACATACACATTGCTGTACTTGCATCATATTCAAAATCTTGAAGGCAGTAAGGACTAAATTTTTTTCCCTTTTTTTTTTCCAAAAGATATGTCACAATATATTAAATACAAAACAGGTAATTTGTTCATATGTTTGACATCAGTGATAGAAATAACTAATTAACTGAATTATTTAGTTAAATGCTTTGATTCATGCTGGTATTTTCCTTATAAAAAAGCATTAATAATCTGTTGATACTTTCATTTAACATAAGATTCTGTTGTCATTTTTATTATAATCCTATTTCTTCAGCAATTCATCCAGTAATTTGAATTTGCTTTAGGCTAGTTATTTGCAATTTTCCTGTGATTTTCATCAGACATTTATTTTTCCACTGACAATAAAATTAACTATGAGACCTTGATATGTAGAAGGTGTTGCTTTGACCCTTCAGCATTTAACTATACTTAAATGTTGGCTCAAAGACAGGTCTGCATTAGCATTACAAACCAGACAGTTCATTCCATATTCAAATAAAGAAAACAGTTGGAGGTTGGCTCTTTGCATCTCTCATGTTGAGAAATGCACCTTGGAGGACGTGTTTGAGGATGCACCAGTCATTGACAAATGTTTGATCAAAACTAAGGGACTTCGTTGTCTCAGGAAAAATAAATAATTAATCTGATTTCAAGCTGAATTTTTTCACCTGGCAACAAATTTACAATAATTTTTGTTAGTATTATATTCACTTGGGTTTTATCCAAAATGGAAATGGTATAATTATGAGAAAGGATACATTCATATTTCTTTTCTCTAATGAGTGCCTTGCCTAGGTTGTATAAGGAATTTTGTATGCTCTTTTTAAACTGCAGTCTTATTCATCACGATTTAAATCGGGAAAATCCTTGATAAATTCTCAACATCTTTAAACAATTCTAATAGGAGTTCATTCTCAAAAAATTTGTTTAGCAAATTTCTGTAAGGGAAGTTTCCCTGCTGTTCGCAAATCATTTATGTTTATCTGTGAATCACTTGCCAGATATTTGAATTTTCATGAGAGCTGTACTGCAGCGCAATTTCTCATCACCCACACCTAATGATAATTCTGTGTAAGCGAGAAAGAGTCAAAAATTTAATTCCATTAGACACACTGTCCTGTGGTTGCCTGTTATCCTACGGAGCTACACAATCAAGAAGTGTTTATTCATAATACCAAACAAACCTACCACCCCACTCCCCAAAAAAACCCCAACCAACCTACGCAGCACTCACCTGCTATATAAACCATGAAATAGTTAGGAAAAAAATAATTTACACGGAAGTCATAATGCTTTCTTAAATGCAAGCTACTGCAATAGCTGCTTCTTCAAAAGTTTCTGAATTGCCAACCACTACACAGTATGTACATCATTCTTAGTTCAACTACAGATCTAAGTCCATGTAAACAGGTATCCAGACACTTTGTAAATACTGTTGAGGGTCATCAATTGAGAAGTTTGAATGAGAAAGCTATTAAACACAGCTGTCACACTTGAAACATCCTGTTCACCTAGATTTCAAGCTAAATCATAATGAAATAAAAGGAAAACTTCACTAATTCAATAGGTATTTGATCCATAGTTGGCATACATAATGAACCATGTCTATGCCTTAAAAAAAAACCAACCCCATACCTCCCTATAGTTTGCCCAGCTGCTATTTCCTCCAGCATGTAAGAGAGCAGGAGGTGGTTAGACATAGGTTCCTTGACTTTACTCAGCAAACAAACATAAAGGGAAAAGAAAGAGGTGGTTAGACATAGGTTCCTTGCCTTTACTCAGCAAACAAACATAAAGGGAAAAGAAAGGCTCAAAATGTTATTTTACAATCCAGAAAAACGTTTCCCCTTCTGTTATTCCCAACAGTCCTCCCTTCTTGAGTGACACTCCACATTTACTTAGGGCAACCTGTCTAAGAGAGCCGACCTACTTCAACTCCACAATAAATCCCTAAATTTCCCTCTTTTTAGCATTACTGCATAAACTGCATTCTTTGTTTCTGACTGAGTATATACCTAAGTGTGGTCAGATTTTTAAAAAATACTGTGGAACAGCTGCGTACACTTCTCATTCATATTAATAGTGAATAAAGTGTGAAACAGAACTCTCCACAGGTACGTCACATGCTTTTTAGATGAACGTGGTTGACTTTTTCATGTCATTTTCCATAGCAACGTTCATTGAGAGGAAAAGACAGTTTCATTGGCTTTGGGAAGTTCAGAGGTCAGTCTTTACACATACAGTTAATATGTTAAGTATAACTATAAAAACTCTCGAACTGTTCATAGAGAGATGATTCCTTTAGAAACCTAAAGCTCTTTTTTGTTATTATTCAGCACATAGTATATGAAACAGCACAGTGCACACAAGATTACTGGGACAACTGTGGCACGGTGGGACAGAAGTGGCCCAGAACAGAGAAACAATAGGAAACATGGTAAACCAGAGAGAGGAAAAACATCTTTAAAGACCAGGAGTAATCCCTCCCTCCATTTACTTTTCATTTGTTACCCTCTGCCATAAAGAAAAATGGACAGGGCCGGTGATGATACCTGAAAAATGGGGGGGGAACCAGACAATAAGTCTCATCTCCTCTCTCCGTTACACAGTCAGATCCACACCCGACAGGCTGACATAAAGGAAAAGTTCAAACTTTGCAGCAGAATCAATTCTTGCATTTCTGAGAGGTGGCATCTGTCACTTCCCTCGTCTACTCAGCTCTTTTAAGCAGCAGCTCTCTTGCACGTACGCTGTTTTGCTCCCAAGCATACACCACTGGTAAGTACACACAGAGTTTCTAAACTAAATTTACTCACTGTTATACTAGTGATATAAATGAGTGTGCACTCAACATCACTTTAAAATAAATTCATTTGGCAAAATGAAGCATTTGAGTTTAATACAGATCAACATCTGTATCATGTTCAGACTTTATTACATAAACATGGGTCTGTGCAACTATCAAGGAAGAAAAAGGAAACAAGGTGGGGGACAAATGTGAAGTCAACCCAGAAACTGTATCAATGAATCCCACAAGGGGGGAAAAGGTAGTAAACAGACAGACTTAATGCAGAAAGTAGCTACAAATGCATTTTCTTCTGCAAGCAGTGAACATTTAACCCAGCAAAACAACAATAGGAGTGAGCTGGAAATGCCTTTAACAGAAAAGAAGCTCTCATCAAAGGAAACACCTAACATGTAGTCTGAAACTATTGTGACAGAGACAAAATAGTGCAACACTGAAGAGGCTACCTTAGCTGGTCTTCTATTTGTACCCCGGTTTTGTCAAAAATTAAATCCAGGAGATAAATCCCATTGAAGTTAGAAGCATGTACAAACCAGAGTATAAAGGACGAATGTAAGGGGTTCTTCTGACAAGACTGCAAAACTGTGTGATACTACTTCTTCCTCTAAATACTTAAGATTACATAAAATGGAAAACCTCAAAAAAATTACCTACTCCTAAGCAGCCAAATAAAACAGTACTCAAGTTAAAGCTAAATAAAAATAACCATCTTCATCGCCATCTCCTCTCCCTCAAGGCCCCACATTTGCAACAAGGCAGTAAATCAACAGCAGCTGGTGCTTCGCACCACTGGGTGGATCCAGGAACCCTGCCTGCCATGAATGACTGTCAAATAGCAATTAGGTCTACTCAGGAGTTGAGGGCTACAAGGTTCAGATTTTGCAAATTTAAAGCCACCACCTATGTATGAGATAAAAATCCGTCTCTTTCCATCTTAACACTTAATTGAAGCCTCGACACAGAAATATCCGTATAAAACATGAATAACCAGAACAGAGAGCATTGGATGAACCTCCTTCCCATTCTTTTTTCATTTTACAGTATGAATTGGTAAATAAAGAAAAATTAGGGTTATAATTTACATAGAAAGGAACACAGAATAACATAAAAAGGGAGCTCAAATCCCTTGACTGCACTTCCAATCTAGCTATTTCTTAATACTGTCAACACGAGTAACTAAAATTTTACTCAATAGTATGACACCCACAAGGGATTCAGATTTGTAATTAAATATCAACAGGATGAAAGAAATACATTACAAAAAAAAAGGCTACTATCTAGGGGAGAAAAAGCAGGCATTATGCATTCCTGAAAATTGTCCTTCAAAATCTGTTATCATAGAAAGCAAAAATATGGAACAGCTTGTACAGATAGAGCTGGAGAGATGAACTGCAGCCCTCTGAAGCCTTGGTGGTGACACCCTGTGCTTTAAGTGTAAGAGGACGTGTGAGTGTATCTATGGTCAGGAGAAGTCAGTGCTGCAGAGTACACTTTCGCTGGAAAACAGCAAACACTTGGGTGTTCAGGATTAAAGGAAAGAAAAAAAAAAACCAAATCACCCCCACCCGAGAGAGTGACCTAATAGTACAGCTTGGATGCCAGCTACTGGAAAGGGAAGGAAAGATAATAAAAAAATACAAGAATTTTGCATTAAATTTTTTGTGTGTTTAAGGCCAAAAGGCTTTTCATTTTACGCTCTAATGATGGGTTACTATGATTTTGGTTTAGCTAACTTTGCATAAACTCAGAGGTAATATTTAAAGGCTACTTTCTCCCTTGGCCAGCTCTACACAGCAGCTGCAAAATCCATTTGTATCTCCAGGCTATTCAGACTTAGTTCTGTCACTACTATTATGTTTTCTGGTCCGTATTTATTTTTACCTTCAAGCAAGGTGTAATATTATTTGAATTTACCGTTTAAATTTAATAGACAACTCTGTCACAGAGCAAAAAATATTTACTCTGAACACCTAAAGATAAAAGCTTAGCAAAGTATCTCTCTTTCTTAAGACAGTTCTTCCTGGTTGAGGGAGGTGGGGTCCACTAAACACTATTTTCATGGATCTTTTGAGCCAACATCTCTGTTTATGTGCCTTTGGTTTTGCTTTGAGTCTGTTTTCAACTAGGATCCCTTATGTTTTCTTATTTTCTAAGCTTAGTCTTTTCTGATTAAGGAGTTTTCTGGTTACAACTACGGAAGTAGTACTTCTGCACTAGTCAAGCAGTAAAGCTATAGGAGCATGTTAAAACCATCACATTTAAGAAACACAGAGGCAGTCACTATAAACCTTGACTTTCCTGTTAAGGCTCCTATCCTTCATGGAAGAATATATTTTCTGTTTGCGAGCCTGAGCTAGGATTCATTACCTCTGAACACAGAACTTGCTATGCTCATATCCCAAATCTTTCAAATTCAGAATGGTGAACTCGAAATCATGTGCCTGGTAGCCCCAGAACACAGCATGTATACATAGATGTCATTACTGAAACGCAGGATTCAGCAGTCATACTTTCTGTTTGCGGGCATTTTCACAGTATACGGGTTCCTGTATTTCAGACAGTGACTGAAATTCATGACGTGCTTAAAGAGTTGCGGGTTAGTGTTCTAAAGGATCCTGTCATTGATGTAGGGCGAGTCTTCTCATGCAGTAGATAAACTACAATGTTGTGCTGATCAACAAATGAAGGCTGCTTTTGGGGCTTTACGAATATCTATGGGAACAGTGGTGAGACACAGCTTTTCACGGCTATTATTGCAGTTTTGTTTAGTATTTTTATACTAAGTAATCTAATATGATACCTTTCATTATTTCCTCATCTCAGCTTAAGCAGAATATAGCAAGGCACACTGCAGCAGTATTAAGTGTTATTCATTAACATCCTTAGCTGCACAGGTTAATCCTCCTTCAACTGCAAACAGCACAGAAAAACCTTTGAGAGTCTGCAGACCTTTAAGGGGATATAATGGTCTACATATGCAGGCCTTCCTGAATAATTTGAACGTACATTATTGATGAAAAAAGAATTAGAAGGACAAAAGTATGCACAGAATGGATGCTATGGAGGGGAAGGAAGGAGAATTTATACACTAGATGTAATAATGTATGTGGTACACATAATAGCAGTTTACCTCCAGGTGGACCTCCTTTGCAAAGGACATTAAGGGAAAAGGAAAGCATCACATGCTTAATGAAAAGTGCCCTTTCATATCACATCAAACGTGAGATTCTGTGAGTGCACTAGTGATAACATTTTGTCATACATGTACTTGCTATCAGTATGTGCATGGCTGTCTCTTAGAAACAGACTAAAGTAATGCAAACACCAGGGAAGGGCGTTGCTTGGGAACAGAGACACTCATTCAGCATATCTTAATAGAAATGTGGTGTTTTTTCAGAGTGGTACAGATATTTAACATTTCAGAAAACAAACAAGCATATTTACGGTCAAAAAACATTCCTTGTCTTAAAACATTAAAATACTAGTTTATAAAATTTTAAAAATATTCATGTCCTAAATCAATACAGAGCTTTATCACATGTAAAATTTCCTTTTTAGACAGAAGAATAAATATCACCAGCTAATCATTAGGTAACTGTCTTCCTGTTGGATGTTCAAACGAACAAAAAGACAAACATGCATTTGAGGCCCCTAGAGAACAGCAGAGCCTCTTGAAACATTAGGCTTTACTGAAAAGGACAGGTAAAATACCTTAAAACACAAGAGTCTTCCATTTTTATTTCAGCATGAATTTAAAGTAACTAGGTCACAATGTCACTTTTTCCTGAATCTACAAATTGTCATAATCAGTCACAGAAATGATACTGATAGTAGACAAACCGGGTTTATGGCATGCATATGTTCATATTTACAAGCACAGCAAGGGGCCATTCAGGCCCTCAGCTACTGTTAGAAATCCCTCCCAGAGTTTAGGAAGTTTTCCATCTACAGAAGGCTTGATTTCCTTCCTCATTCTTTACACTGAAGAATACCTTATACTTACTGAAAGCATGTCCTATGTATGTTGCAGCCTTACATCTGCTCTCTATTTTACAGCGTATATATCAGGAATTGTAAACTAGTAAACTCAGCAGAGTATCCATGTGGATATACACACACATCTGCCTTGACTTTGGCAGCTTTTCAGTTAACAATTTGGCTTGGAGAAAGTAGCAGCAAACTAGCATGAAAGCTCCCATTTAATGAGAGCTAAGACTACAGGAAACACCAACTACCCTGCCCATTTGGATGTTTAACAACAAAAACTGGTTCTTCTCTTTTTTCCATACGCTTATATTTTCAAGAACAGCTTTCCAAGACTGACACTAGGGAACAAGAGTATCTTTCATGAGAATAACTGATACTGCAGGAAAAGACTCAGGAAAGGATAAAAATGGGTCCAATAATGGGTTGATGATCTTAAGTTGGTTAGGGTCTTTCCACACTGTTTCAGTGCATCATTCACAGTCCTGCAGTGAGTCACTGCTATGACAAGACTTAAAATATCAATAATTTCTCCATTTGCATCATGTAAATAAAATATACAGTGAATGAACTTTGCTTCTGATCACATTATTTAACTCAAACATGGCGATTACAAATGATGGTATTTTAAATGAAACAGAATATTTTGGAACTATCTTCCAAAATCCCTGTTGAGACCTCAAAATGAAAAGCAATCTGCCATTTTAAGTACGTAACTTTCTCTGTCATGATAGCATCTCTCACTGCAAAATGAGAAAATTAAATCACTTGAGAATGCTACAAAAGACAGAAAACTTTAAACTAGATGCCATTCATAATGCTACAAAGCAAAGCAAATGATGTGTTCTCTTTGATATAGGAAAACATATTTACAGTATTATCTATCATTAAATAGAGGAAACTGTCAGATAAATTTTTGTCAGGATGACGGCTCTTTCCCGGAGTTAGAATATGCTGTTCAAATAATAGTACACATTTACATTGGGAATTTAAGTTTATTATATGTTTGTGTCTCCTATATTAGCCAGCTAAAGGAAGTCCTAGCTCACTGGTTTGCGGCAGCCACCAAACACAGAGGCTATTGCAAGATCCTCAAGTGGTTTTGTGGTTACCTTCACAATAGGTAAGTATTGGTCAACTATTTGGAAAAGCATCCAGTTACTAACCAGTTTAGGTCACTAAGTGTGCCAGAGGGCCCGTTTTTATGCACCTGATTTCCAGCTGTTACTCCTCGAAGTGCTAATCCTGCTTTGTATCTGACAGCCCTATGCAGATATCTTGGACGCCCTGTGACACCTCAAACTCTACAGGGTGTTCAGGCAAAAAGATTCCTCCCTTTATTCCAACAGGGGTCTCCAATAAAGGCAATAAATACAAGTGACAGTAGGTGACTCCAGCCTAACACTGAAGAGTTGCCACTTGTGTGGCACAGACCATCGTTTCTTTCCTAAGCAATTTGAAGAGTATGGCAGAGTACTGTTTTCTCCAGCTACATCAGCTGTTCGTCAAACAGAAAAAAATACTATCTCTAAAAGCAGTGCCTCACTTTCTGAAATATAGCATCTAATCAAACCGCTTGTATGACCTAAATTATCTTATCTGAGTCTTGCCTGGAACCTCTGGATTCCACCTTAAACTCCTACTACATCCATCCATAACAGAATACACCCTATGGCACAACTTACAAGAGATCTCTGCTAGACATGACAGGCTTTTTGTTGCTTTGGAGTTGTTCGGTATGCTTTTTGGTTTTGGCAGCAACTAGATTTAGGACTTTTAGAGCTCTTTGCGCTGATGTGCAAAGCAGTCAGACCTGGAATTAAGTTCTGCCTTTGCACCCTACTCTTGATTTTATCCTTGACTATTAATTCTAGCAAGTCACTTTACCTCTTTGCAATGAAGCTCTGAGAACTGATAAAAGGATACACAAGGGCAGGGAATATTTCAGATAAAAAGCAAAAAAGCATGAGGAAAACATTCAAAGCTGGGTAATATTTCGAGACAGTATTTTTTTAAGAAGAAATTTCAAGGTGACCAGAATTATTTTAACCTGCAAAGCTGGATAAACTTCGGTAGCTGATTTTTCTAGCTGAAAAAAAATAAGGTGAAATAAAAAAATAATACACGAGAGAGAGAGAGATGTTCTGAACCTGACTTGATAACCTGACTCCTATTTCAGTCTCTTAAAACAAACTATTTTACCTCCTTCTAAATATTTGCTATAAGGGTTATGTGATGTTTAAGAAAAAAAAATTACAACAATCATCACAAGGTATTTAAGTTCTTGGAATATTTAGGACAGCTGTTGAGTGAGTTCAGGTGATGTCACAGCTATCAATAATAATATTGAAAAGATATGTTGCATTTCTGATAAAGCTGGATTCCTCAGCCTAAAGGCAGTTTTTTTCCAAGAAATATTTTCCCAACATCCAATTTTGAGAACACAAGATATTATAGAAATACTGATAAAACTTATCTAAAATTTCAAGAGTCTCCAAGCTGCTTCTGGCATTCCCATCAGCAAAAAAAAAAAAAGCCTATATATATTCCTATTACTAAACTAGATATATGTCTATTACCAAATGCAGGTGCCAAATGGCTTTTGTAGGATTTTATTTTTATACAAGCATTCTTTGCATTGGTCTTTGTTCTTTACATCGTATTTTTCAGTAAGTGCAATATGGCTATAAGCATTAGTGTGTGAGAAGTGTTTAGTGGTTTATCTAGTGAGAACCTTTTTCCTGATCCTTTTTATTAGGTTCCAGCTTTTGCTGGGAGTTACTATAGATGCAAACCATTATTTGCAAGTCAAGTAATGACTGAAGTAATGAATTCTATTAATTTGACCAATACAAGCTCTTCTGACTGGGCTGAAATTAAGCAGTAACTCCACTAACTGCAAATTTTAGCTTGCTGTTATTGCCTACTTGTCTGCATAAACAATTTCAATTTATAGATAAACTGTGCCCAATCATTATATTAATTCCTCCTCCCCCCCCAGTATTAGGATTTTCAATATACTGCATTTCCTAGGAGCCTGGAAATGCCCAGAGCTTGTAAAACTCCCCAAATATCGTTACTCCAGAAAGGCACAGAATACCTCCTCGGTGCCTGGCTGTGAAGGTCACTGCTGAGTGAGCTCAGGTCCTCAGATTCAACCCAGCTGTGCAAATATATTTGGTTTTGCTGACCAGGGAACCAGAAGCAACTTTCAGAGTCTTGAGACTTTAGATAAAGTTTCACCAGTATTTCTACCATATATTGTGTTCCCAACATTGAATGTTGGGAAACGGTTTCTTGGGGAAAAGTGCACCTGGGGTGCAGACTAATGTTTACAGGATAAAGTTATGCTTTTGGATGTTCATATACCATATAGCAACATTAATTCACATATATTTAGCAATTACATGTTACTTTCAAGGAGGGAAACCTGTTACTGACCGAAACTTTTTCAAGCAATATTTTTCTTGAAAGAAATCCACACTTGTCCTTCAACTTTCTCAAGTTTCCAAATTATGGAGTTCCTCCTCCTTTCCCAAGTCGCTAAATGGTCCCCTTACTAAATAAGGATGTAGATGTTTATTCAGAAAATTTAGTTCAGAAAAAAAATGGGATCAGAAACCAGGGACCAGAAATTTCACACAGGACCCATGGTCTTCAACAAAGAAACTAAATTAAAAATTCAAATTGGTGCCATGCAAATGTAACTTTGTTTTTTATTTTTTCCCCCCATATGCTTTTTTTCCTTTCAAAACTTTAAAAAGAGTAAGTATAAATGTGCTCACACATACTAGAAAAGACTGAATAAAACAGAAGTTTTGCTTCATGATAGACAACAGATTAGTTAACACAACCATGTATCAATTTGGTGAAAACCAATTAGGAAAAATTAATTTACAGGATGTTTGTTGTTCATACATAAATAGGAATTTGATGCCGACTGTATTAAATTTAGAACATACTTGCAGACTACATTTTGCCACAATTTTTCAAGTTTCAATTTTGAAAATGAAAGGCCAGTTACTGGAAATTAATATAAAATGGGCCCACATAATAAAGCATTGGAAGAACACAGGCAGAATTCAAACACATTCTTCATTGAGTAAACAGCCTGTAGCTCCATTACCATTTATAAACTTTTCAATTTTTTTTAATGGCCAGTGAGAAAGCAACCTAATTAGAAAAGATTACAGAACCAAGACATTTCTAAGTGATGTACTAATCATGTCTTTTTCCAACAATAAGATTTAGATCTTCTCAGCTCCATGATTCAGTGTTTCCTCCCATAAATAATTTACGATAGCCACTGTGAGCCAATTTCAAGTCTGTGTGGGCCAGAGGTAAAATTAGCTGCAAAATGAGGGACATCTCTCACAATGAATGACAGTTGAGAAGTTTGCCCTAAAGTGATTTGGATTTCTAAGCTATCTCCCAGGGGTTCCAGCTTATCTTTTCTAGTTACATGCATGCGTGTAGGGATTTGGCACAGTCTATATGTCTTACTCTGTGGGATCGTAGCCCTGAAAGTGTTTGCTTATAACATCCAATAATGTTCATAACCACTACATGTGTACACTGAGCAAGGAGTAAATATCAGCAATAGCAAAACATGTAATAGCTGATTTTTCTCCAGGGATGATGGAAGTTCAGGTATATCACTAACCAAGTCTGACTATAGGGGGAAATTTAATAACAGTACACTATTTTATATAGGCATTATTAAAAAACCCAAACAACCAACCACCAAAATATCCCTTTGACTACGAAATATTCAAGTCATACATACCGCATGTGATTAACATGGCAGTCTGAACAGATCCGCGTCTGTATTTCAAATGACTAACCTTCTAGACATTAATGTCTATAGCCTAAAATAACAGATGGACACTCATGTTTGTGAGAAGGGGCATATCTATGCTGTTATGGATGCTTTTCAGAATTCTTTTCTGATGCTCAAGGCTAAATTGATACCAATCATGCCAAAAAGATGTTTCTGGGCGTGAGAAGAGGTCAAACTTGGTTTGGTACCTGGTCTCCCATAATCATTTGTTAGTATTAAAGGAGAAAGAGAGAAGAAAAGCCTTATGAGGTGTTCTGCGTTGCTATTTAGCTTTTTTTTGGAGGTCCAAAGAGTTCCAACAAAATAACGTCTCACTGTCAGTAAGATAAAGGAGCAGGGAGGAAAAGTAGCCCTGTAGTGTCATCTTCACATCAAAAATGTCACTAAAGAATATGAAGGAAATGAAAATAAAAATGTTTGTTTATAAAATCATTACAAAACAGCTTCTTGTTTCCAAAAAATAATAAATGAGTACTTCCAGTCAGGGCATTTCTTGATATTATGGGGCCTTACTGTAATTCTTGTATCTCATTAGTGTACATATTTAAGTTCGTCTCAAAATAACTTATCCTTTCATCATTCAAAAATCAACAAGATTCTGAGCCTTCAAGGTACAGAGTCTTCAAAATAGAATCTTACAGTCCTTCAAAAGCATGAACTGGACACAGAACCTCAGAAAGCCCCTAGAAATTCACCTGCTTTTAGTGTTGAGTTAACGTTAACAAACCATCAGGCTGATATTCAGGATGTTGCTCATTTCCATTAATGTTTTTTTAAAGTAGGTGCTAAACATGAGATCACTATGAATGTATCTAGCTGATGAGTTATGAAGCTTATAAATCGTTCAAGCATGCATGGAACATGAAGGCATTTTCCAATGATTAATTAATGTGAACTGGTTCATAAAGGTATTCTTTAATTCAAATCCAAATTCCAGGGCACTGGTAGCATGACAAGTTGTCTTTCACAAAACCTGAGATTCTTTTCTGAAACAGCTTTGAATGGCTGATATGACTCTTATCCCAGAAGTATCAAAGCAATTTACACATGAAAGTGTACAATTGTAGCAAAGAGAACTTCAAAAAATAGGTTGGAAAAAAATACAAAATCTTTCATTTCTAGACACAGAACTCATTTCTTTAAATTACCTCTCCCTAAATAATTCATTCTCTTAAACACAGACAATGTGTCTGCTGAACTCTACGTACAAAGTTCCTACAAGCTGGTAAGTTTGGTTTTGTTGGTTTTTTCTTTTTTTTTTTTCCTACTGTATGGAAAAGAAGAGTGAGAGATTGTACCTGTCATTGCAGTTATAATTATTTGAGAGGTACTTATACATCATAGCAGAGGTACCTAAAGAACCAGAAGAAGTCAGAAGTCTATTCAAAGTGTGAATTGTTAACTCCAGCTAAACTATGGCTTGGTGACTCAAACCCCCTTTTTTCTCCCTCCACATTCTAAGAAGCCAGGCAATTAGATTAACAGTCAAGCTACCTGGGGATAAGAACATCAGGAAACACCCATGTTCCTGTCGTATGTTATTACTGTGTTTATTAGATGTTTGGTAATGAGAAAAATAAATACCAGAGGCTTATGAATATTTCTGTAATTTAACTTACTTTTTCCAAACCCAATAATAACTAGGATAATTTAGATCTCATAAAAGAGATAGAGATGTGCTACTGAGTCCAAAACTCAAAGCCCATGAAAGCCTTTTAATACAAGATTTAATCAGACATGTTCAATATAAGAATCTGCCAACTGAATCTTATTACTCTTATTCATATTTCCTTTTTGTCCACATCGCATCATTGGACGCAATAATGCAGAGAATCAATCTGCACAAACCAACACCACTTTGCCAGATGTGCTCTGTGGCACTTGCTCTAAAACAAGAGTTCAGCGCAGTTTGCAGTAAAACATAAAACCCCACACAAACAGAAAATCCCAACCCCAAATCACAAACAAGTCCCCTCAAGAAATAATAAATGACACCGGCACCCCTAATTGGCACTGGCACCTTACGAAAGACGAGAACACTTCCACCAGCACCCACCAACTGTGTATCTCACATTTGAAGTAATCTTCCAGATTTTCATAATTGTTCACTTGTGTATGTGGATGACTCCAAGCCAAGATGAAAGGTTGTTGACTCAGAACATGAAGCAACATCAGGAAATTGTAAAATGCAGTCAAAGCAGTAGTTATCTTGACTCTCAGCTTATGGAAGTTGGTTTGCAAAAGTCAAACTGGAACCATTCGGAGCATTTATTTTACAAATACACCCCATTATGAAAGCAACAGCAATCAAAGTTCCACCATCTCCCAGTGAAAGGAGTGCAGCATACCAGCCAAATTTGTTGGTCTTTACTTTCTCACAAAAAGCATTATTTTGTAGCTTAAGGCCCTATGACATCCGCTCTATGCAATGCTCTGATACCAAACCTGATGCCTTCACGTACCCGGGCTGCAGGGAAGGAGAAGGGAGGGATGTTGGGAGGTACAGCATTTGTCTTCCCAAATAACTGTTATGCATGATTGAGTCCTGCTTTCCTCGAGATGGCTAAACCTGGCTTTTCCATGGAAGTACCTATTAATTATGATTCTGAAGCAAGATAAGGGTTTTTATCTGCTTGGAGGCCAATTCAGGGTTAGGGGGGTGGGGTGGGGGTGTAAACTTCACAGGTTGAGATAAAGTCTTTCATTATTTTCCTCTTTCATTACTGTTCTATTAATGGTAAAAGAATATACAAAATAAAGCGATACAACACAAGCTGCTCTCAACACCTCATGATCCGTTGTGATCCCAGATTCCTGTCCCCCCCAGCAAACCACCATCTATACACTGAGCACAACGTCTATGTTAATGGTATGGAATATTCTGTTGGCCAGCTTGTCCCATCTATGCTCCCTCTCAGTTTCTATGGGAGGTTGAAGAGCCCTTGACTTAGGTAAAAAACAAAAACTTGTTATCACATTATTCTCATACTAAATCCAAAACACAGCAGCTACTAGAAAGAAAACTAAATCTATCCCAACTGAAACAGAAAAAAAAAAGAAAAAGGATTTCTTCCTATGTGCACCCCTCAAGTTACACTGAATTTCACCTTCATTGTACTGGCCTTCTGGCTCTAACTCTTCACAGCCACTGCTCATACTTACTACCTTGAAAGAAGTCAAAAAACTGTTGCTTCACAACAGACCACCTTCCAGATCCTTTACAACTGTACATTACAACATGCACGTAAGCCTGACCAGTTGTAAGAACTACAACATAAGAATTGCCCGTTTACTCCTACTCTGCCTTCTCTACCTTGCAATGCTTATTTACAAAGCTATGACCTTCCCTCTACTGCCCTTAAAAAACATTTGTAAGAAGTTTCATCAAAACCTTTAGGAAACCCGAGCAGATGATGGAATCAGAGCACAAAGCGTGGCACCTCCTGAGCCAGAGCTAAGAACAGTCCCTTGCATGTGGCATAAACCTCAAAGAGCGATATGTATCGAAACTCTCCTGCAATGCCTGGAACTGTTCTGACGTAGCTGACTTCTTGGGGGAGGAATAAGCACAGTCCTTTGAATGGGAGACTGCACTCAATTTTTATTGAAGTTATCAATAGCTTCCTGATAAGGCTCTTGTTATTACTTTTCCTTAAATTTAATTGCAAAAAACATAAAGGCTGGCTACACGACATACATGTAAGACAACAACATCTTCTTCTGCTTCTAGGAGCAGGACAATCCAAATTTAGCATAGACACCTAAAAAAGTTCCCCAGTTGTTTCATAATTACTCTGGCCTCTAGAAACAGAGGAGGAACTGGGACATAAATGGAAGACACCAAACAGCAGTACCAAACAGTGCATAAGTCCGTTAACATATTATAGCTATTTGTAATTTATGTTACTGTACACACTATCATTTCACCACTAAAACCAAGAATATAATATGTAGGTAACAGAGTTTTCCTTTGAACCCTCCATGAGAACACCATATGGAGAGGGTTCAGCTATTAGTTTCAAATTCATTTTAGGTCTGTGAAATGCAGATAATTCATTAAAATGCAAATACGCAATGTGAATTCAGAGAGAGTAAAATGCTCTTCTTTTTAGTTCATTTCCATATTAAATTAAAGATCTTAACCTGTGTATTATGCAAATCCTTATTACATAAAAAATAAAAATCCTAATTGTCAAAAAAAATTCTTAAAAAGCATTAAAGACATTGAATGATTTCTTCATCCTGATTTAACCATAACCCCTTACCTTTCACTTCAATTTATAATAACTCTGGAAATTACTCATCTAAGTCCTCCTATGTTCCTAAAAAATGATACTATGGGGGGTGAGGGAAGGGAAAATTTAAATGTGTTTGTGTGCAAAAAAGGGTAATACTTTATCATTAGATAAATCTATCAGAGTTTATGTGTTTCACATATAAGACCAGTACAAGTACAACATACCTACCTCATCAGTATAACACATCCTACGCTTCAGAAAATGCCCGTCACTGCACATTATCAGCAAACCAGCAGCATTCACATGGAGACAGCTAACTTTTCTTACATATTTGAGCACAACCAATATAAGCATATGGATCAAGCAGTGCGTAATTAACTCTGCCTGTTGGATAAAGCTATTGGGCCATTGCCTCTTCCAAAGAGGTAACGGCCATAGCCACAAAAAATTGCTCACAGACTAAAGACCCCATGACAACACTGAAATTAAACACTCACCCCAGGCTCCAATGCTGTGTGCACATCAGACACTACCGCGGCTTCTTGCTGCTAAGAGCAGCAAACCCTGCAAGAGAACTCACTGTCAAAAACGTGGAAGTTTAAGCCCCGCTCACACACAGGCTTCATCACACACAGGTTGAGAAGTTTATGCTTCAACTATTAGTGCTCTCAGCCCCACCAATACATTAAACAAATATCCCTCATGCAGTGCAGCTGGAAAAGGCACTAAAGCAGGATCAGCTGGCTCCTTTGAGGATGTCCACAATTAACAAATCCTTTACAGCTGTATTCAATAACTTCTTGGCATGGAGACAGGACTCTTTTTCAATGATGCCAACCACGTGTTCCAGTTAACTACTCTATTTCTTACCTATCAATATGTATTAATAGTATTAACAGTAAGATGAATTTTCTTTTGGGTGCAAGAGGGTGCATCAGAGGATCTTACCCTGAATATTTAGTTCAATTTCATGAGCAAGCATTGAATAAGGTTATAATTTTAGAAGTATGGTGCTAATAGCATCTTTCAGCATCCTTCTACTACATAGTTTACTCCAACCAGGCAATCACATACAATTATCTCAAAAATATTGTTTCAAATGTTAGTTCAAACCAAATAATAGTTAAAAAAACCCTACATTTTTATTTTCTGTTACATTTTCCACTTTCAGCTTCATGCATAATCTGTAACTATCACTAGGATCTGAAATGATTAATTATAATGAAAAGGTTTCTGAAACACAAACTTACTAAAAAAAAAACCCCAACTGTAAAAATAGATATTTCTATGACAATTTCAGCCAAATTTTGCCTATTTGGCTCAAAGTCCAGGAGCAGTTCTAGTAAATATGCAAGTACTTATTTGGACCTTCATTTAAGTGGGCAGAAATTGCAGAGGCATATGGATCTACCTCTGTTTAATCAGATGTCAGCGTGGCCTTGTGCCTCTGGTTTTGCCCGAGTTTCAGAAGTAGGTAGTGAGAGATATTTTGAAGAGGATATTAAATCGAAATAGTCGTATTAACGTTAAGCATACGTCTTTGCTAGCAATATTGAAGAGGACACAGTGAGCATGTGGCTGTAACCTTGTGTTTGGTACTTATAAGCTGGCAGTGTTTTGTAAGCCAGGTAGAAGTTCAAAGAATGTGCAGTGCATTAACAGTCTTCAGATGAGCACATCCTTAACGAACCCCACATCCCCCTCCAAAAACAAACAAAAACAGAAAAAAAAAAAAAGTAAAGGAATTTCTGGAATAAAGGAATAGTGCTGAGGAAATGGAAGTAAACCATTATTTTCTTTTTAATAAAACACATAAAACAGGAACAATTCTAAAATAACTCTAATTCTGCTTCTGGCTGGCAGTTAAAATCCTATGGGCTTTTTATTTGAGTCATAAACTTTCATCTCTTGAAGCAACGTGGCACAAGCCATGGGTACCAGCTTATTAAAGTTCAAGTCATTGTTAAAAGCAAATACCTAGTGAGCACAAGCCAATGCAAATAAGAACTCTTTAAGTTGTTTACAAAGAGTACCTGTACTTAACCAAAAAAAAAAAAAAGACCAGAAATAAAACTGACTCCTAGTTTATTTTCAAATATTCCAACTCTCTTTTCTAGAAAACAATTAGTTTCCCAAATTGTTTGAGAAGACAGGTGCTACCACTGAATTCTCTCACATCAATGGAGTTCCACAGTTCCAGGTGTGCGGAACTGGCAGTCAAAATTGCCTTCTAGTATCTGAAGTTACTCCTAGCTACAAACAAAGCCACAGGGAAATCTGTCCCTTATCAATTGTCAACGTACCTGGCCTTCATTTCAGAATAACAATCCATTACGTTATGTCTCTTGCAGATTTCTTGTGTAAGAGGAATGTTTGAGAGGTGCTCTCATGCCACGATGAAACAGTGCTTCTTTGGTTTACAGCATCCATTCTGGATGTCTCTTCTCTTAAAAGCACCCTTTGGTGCCAATAAAATTTCTGCCAAATTTTAACTCCATAACACCCTATTAACAAGGAGGAAGGTCTTGTACTTCCACCACAGGACAAACTCAGGAGTCCAGAGCTCATTTTGAACCTTCCAAGTATCCTCTGATGTGGTCAACTGGAAGCAATTTAATTTATGTCTTCTATTTGGTGAGTGTTGATGTCAGCATCTCAGTTCGAATCAGTAGCTTTTGAGGCCAGTCTCCAAACTGTCCCTAGTTTCATGCTCTGGTTTGCATTGCAGAGAAATTGCACCATGTGTGGAAATTAAAGCAGACAACAGGGAAAGTTCCTGAAGTGGTGCTGGCAGGTGTTCAGGTCACAGAACCAAACTGGTCTGAACTAAACCTCCGACACAATTACTGGGCTGAATGTTGAGTCCTTTGCATCAAATATTCTTGCCCTCATAATGAGGCAAATGTTAACAATGCAAAATTTCTATCGTTGGTTACATTGAAATTAAGAAAAATTGCTGAACTGCTTCAAGTCAAGCAAGAAATACATTGGCAATACCCAGAGCAGAATCACTAAAGCTTGACTGTTAACCTGCATCTCTGACAAGGTCACAAATAAGAACAGAAGTTTATCTTTTTAAAAAGTTATTATTATCAAAGGTATGATGAGTCGTTAAACTGCATTATTTCTGTAGCACTTTCAAGTGCTTCATTTTCACATACAAATTACAATTCTGTTATATGTGTGCATGCTGAATTTAATCTTACTGTCTTTAGTGTCACTATGCATAAGCAAGTATTGCTGAATAATCCAGGTAGTATTAAATTCAAGAACAGGTAGGAAATATTTTACTAAAGCAGTGGGAATAATGATGACCTAGGATTCTGACAAATATTCTGTCAGAGTAGTCCTATAGTTTTGATACAGAAGTATCAAATATTTGAATACTATGGAAAGTCCATTCTGAAAGAAACCTAAATCACTGACAATGGAAACTCCTCCACATGGTTGCTCCTCACATCCTGCTTGAAAGTCTAACAAAGTGCAAATACAAAACAAAAATTATTTTAAATCCATTGCATCACAAGATGAGAAATATTTAAGAAATCACAGAATCACAGAAAACAGTATCTGTAAGTCAGGGAACAGTGTGGTTTTTAATATTTATATTGTCTTTTCATGACAAATATCAAAGGTTTTATGATACAAAATGTAGTAACTGTTAATAATCAAACTAGCTGTAATTTCCATTTAGACGTAGATAAGCAAAATACTTAGGCATACATGTTCTCTATGCTGAGATTGTCCTTGTACATGTGTGTGATGCACTGATCTAACATTCATCATTTAGGTGTGCATTTGGATAAATACACCTCAGGGACACCTAACTTGTCCCACCTGCAGAGGAGCAGTCAATAGTGTTGGACACAGCTGGCATTTTTACGTAGTTTGGGTGATAGCCACCGTGTTTCTCCTGGCCTATTTGCAGGATTCTCTTATCATCATGAGCAGTGATAGGGTGTTTCAATTCCTCTTCCCTCTGCAGCATCTCTGTAATTTATTTTTGAAAAAGCAGAGAGCAATTTTGCTTTCATACTTGCTATTTCTATTATCCCTTGGCCAGCCAGCTGCCCGTGCCCCTCTGCAGCCCTGCCAATGTCCTTCTAAGACAATGAGCACAGCTCTTCTGCAACGCATCTTTTCGCAGCGGGGTGTCTCGGACTCCAACTCTGCACAGAAAAACCCCAAGTGTCTGTGTAGCAACACTGCACAACACTGCACAAACCGTGCCACAAAGTAGAAGTTATCAGGTTATTTCAGGGTTCCAGTAGACAGTAATATTGAATTGCATCTCCTGGGGCAGCTCCAAACTAGAACTGAGCCAACACCTCCGAGGCATGTAGCATTTTAATGTAGAATTCCACTGTCAATCAATCATTCAGTATTAATGATTAAATACAAGTAGAAAGATGAAAGGTAACAAAAAGCAATTGAAATACATCTCAATCTTTTCACAAATATTTTGTGTATTGTTAAAATCAATGGACTTCACAGGAGTAAAACCCATACTTGTTGAAACTACATTGAGCACAGACCGTAGAAGCCTTGTCATGCAATCTTTGCTTTCAGTTGTACACCTCAATATAATTTCACTCTAGTTTTTAAATATTTATTTTTTTTTTTAACAAAACACAGACATGTATTTGTCAAGAAAGAAACATTTTTACATGTTTTTAAAAGCCTAATTAAGGAAATACTACTTCCTTGATAATCATATGAAACATCTTGGCATTAAAGCCCTCAGTTTCTGTAGAGCTTGTATTTTATTTATTATCTCTGCATTTTAAATATTTGAGCTTTAGTTCACAGAATTTAAAAGACTAAAATACGGTTATCAATTATGACTGTAAGTTAAAAAACAATAGCGGCTTAGCTACTGCTAGTCTCAGATGATAGATCACTTGAATATGATATAAAAATAATCCTTTTCGGGGATTTGGGACTTACTCCTTTCTCATGTAGGACGCTGCAATTTGTCAGTGAACCGTAGGCAGGGCAGAGTAGTGAGGTTGTGCCAGACAGCTATGAGAAAAAGAATTTTTTTTTAAAACGAATTAGAGATCTCAGTCTTCTTAGAATACGGTATAAACAAGGTGCAATTTTTCTTCTCTAACACAATTTTAGTTTTACATTACGCAGTCAAATGATATTGTCCTGATATCTCAGGTTAGAACCAGTTTAATACCAGATAATACAGCTATATACAGCCATAGTTATTAATTAGCATCAGTGATTTTAGTTTGCTCTAAATATTTAGGAAATGGTTAGTAAGAATCTTATTTTTTAGGTGAATAGCAAAGAAAAGCCACATGATTTTTATTACCTTTTTTTTTTCAACAATCCATTAAGGAAAGAAGAAATATCATGTGATTTAGGTGAATAATAATATGACACAACTAATGACAGTAAATCATCATACTGCAAAAACTTTGAACATACCACAAACATAAATAACCTCCATAAATTGTTCAGCTAATAATTTGATACACTTAACAAACCGGCCAAGACCACTCATAAATGATCTGTGAAAACAAATTAATACGATTTGTCATTGATTATTCTTGATTTGCCCACACCACTGTAATTGTCTAAACCTAGTCAACCAGCTTCTGCAAAATCTGTGTTAATATTTAAATTAAGTAATCTTTTCTAAAATAAACTTCTAAATATTTATTTTGTAACTAATTTATAACTCATGTATAACAGGCTTTAGTCTTGTTATGATATCATATATACACATCAATATCTTTTCTGTACAATCTCACAAGATGATCAACTCACTGAACATCACAAAGAGCTGGAAACCATGGAGGACAGCCAAAGAAGAGAAACAAAGATTCACAAACACCGGAGAGCCAGGAAATATCCAATAACAAAAGACAAAAATGACAACAGAAGAGAACACAAAGAACATTAGGAAAAGCTTAAAAGGGCTGTATTGTTGTTGGAATTTTTCTAGTGCCTTCAGTTATGCTACGGGTCAAACCTTAGAAGAATATGGCTTAGGAAAATGGGAAGGGAATTAGAAGATATTAAATTTTAAAGAAGAAAGAAAATGGTTTGAACAGACATCTTTGAAGCTGTTTAGTTAAAGAAACTTTAAAAATTAATTTTAAATACATCTCTTAAGCAGCTGTGAGAACTGTAGAATAGGAGCACTATGTTCTAAAGAAGACATACAAAAAGATTTCAAAACTTTCAGTCAGACAGAAATTTATGAAACATTCTTCTAAGTTGTATCCCCCTGTCAGTCAAATGGACTGTAATATTCATAAATGCTGTACAGGTGATTGGGAACAGAAAAGATAATTCCTCTTCTACAGTGGATGTGTTTTGAGCGACTGTATACTTACACCATAAACACTCTAAAAGCAGAAAAGGAACAAGGTTTCTAGAACTGAAAAAGAGTGCAATTTACCAAAACTCTTATTTTGAGCTTCTATATTAACTTTAAAAACCACTTTATGCTGAGCTACTTCAGATATAACACACAAACCAAAAATCTCTCCCTGAAATTTGCTTGTACACAAATAACAACAGTGATGACTATTTGCTTATGAGAGCTACAGTTCCAAACGCTCTGCACTTCCACGGTGTATTCCAGAGGATCCCTGATTTATTCACAGCTAATTTCTAAAATGTCACAACAGCTTTATGAAAGTCTGCAACATCACTGGAATACCAATATTTTTGCAAAAGCCTCTAAACTGCAGAATATCAACCATTTAAAAATTGCATACTGCAGCCATAAACCACTACATATTGCTTAAGTATGGGGTACCTTTCTTTCCTCTTATGGAAATGTTTTGAAAAATATCAAGATACAACTGAGCAAAGAACTAATGTGTCATCTCTGCAAGATACTACAACTGCGTACGTAAAATCTTGTGAGGTACCACCTTTCAAATGGCAAAAACTGGAATGTAAAATGGTTGCAGGGGAAGGAGACATGATACATACATCTCAACAAACTGGCCAAAGAACCTTGGATAAAGCATCATTAAGGTGATAAAGCTGCAGCCAATTTTAGCTTACTGCAGCACTGATCTCTGGAAAAGTGAATCCCAGCAAGAGGGATAGTCTGGCTGGTTAACACTTGTAATTATTACTCCTGAAAACAACAAATCTGTCTGCCTAATAATTTCCCAGCTTCTCTCTGTGCTCAGCTTCTCCCGGTGCCCTTCTGTAAGTAGCTCGCTCTCGGATACTGGCAATATGTTAACATGGGAGCTGGCTGGCTCAGCAACTCCCAGGTGAGGAGGGGAGAACAGGTAACTTCATAAACAAGGTTATTTTGCTCGTATAGGGATTTTGAACATGAGTAGTTCTATCTGTGAGCCAAAACTGAAGTGTCAAACCCTAGATGAGGAAAATAGATCCTAAGGCACAGATTAATTTTTTTCCATTAGAATTTTTATTTTCCCTTCTAAAGGTCATTTCAAGACTACATAAGTAATGAGAAAGGATATATTCCTTGAGTCATCTGGGATCTGCCACAGAACATCTGACCAAAGGTGTAGCTACTGAACTATGACATTCAAGACAGATGAGGAGCTGCAGCTCATATCAAAGCTTGTGTGGCAGTTCATATTTGCCAATATATCTTTCAGGCTAAAAAGACGCGATTTCCTCCCTGGTGATTTCACGAGTAACTTTCATCAACAGCTTGTTGTAAATTTGGCATGGCAAGGGTTTGCAAGAACATACTTGCCAAGACACAGAGGTTTTCTTTATGAGACTATATATGTTTTAGTCTTCTCTGGATGATAATATGAACCCTAAATAAGTACTTCTGAGTTTATTCCTCCAGGACTCCAGAAAGAATAAAAAGGAAAAGAGGGCATGCATCTCTGGACTTGCTCGCTAATGTACACATTTTATGATACTGTGCTCCCTTCAGTCATTTTGGAGTACTTTTCCACTTAAAAATACATGCATTTAAAATGAAACAAAACCAGAAAAGCTAGAATTTAGTATTCTGCTGTGTTATATAAATATTCAATTAAATGCTGAAACTGAGATATGACACTATATACCATCTTCAGCATTCCCAACATTTGTGACTTGACACTTAGCTGTTATTTAAAGCCTATTATATATAAAAAGCAGCAGTAGTTTAAAATCATTACTCTATGTTAATTATTTCCTGCCATCCTTTACGAAAGAGACACTTTTTACTCCTAATCTCTGTTCAGAGCAACCCTCACTAACCATTTTCTTCTCCTATTTTTCTGCTAAATTTTTTCATTTGTTTTAATAAATTTTGTTAAGGATGTTGGAACCGTAGTGGCTTCTTTTAATTCTACTTGGTGTTTTTTCCATGTACTACGACAGTCATCTTATCCTGTTTGAAAGCTTTTCGAAGAACTATGCGCTACACTACCTGCAGAAGCTGACCATGTTCTGGTAGTGATGAAAAGGAGGCAAGAATGCCAGATTTAAAATCACCCTGCACTCTCCAGCCTTGAGATTTCTGATTTAGCAAATGTCAGCAGAAGAGCCCTGGCTGACTCTAGCAGCTGCAGGGGGGCGGGCTGAGGGCGTGGGGAGCTGCTGCTCACTTGGTTGAACGTTGTTCATTCCACACTCTTTTCTCACCAACTCGGCAGATTTCCCCTTGTCATTTTACACTAAAATCTAAGCAAAAAAAAAAAAAAAAAAAGTCTGCTTATGCTTACCAGGCAGGTTTCATCCAAATTTTACATATAATTAAAAGCTACATTTTGATTAAGGAAATTATGAATTACAATAAAGTGCAAGGAACATGCAAAATGAATAATTAACATTGTATAGACTTCAGCATCATAATTAAGATTAAATACTACATATATTCAAAGTGGATTAGTACATCCACTGAAAGCTGTTATGTGCTCAGTAGGAGAGTCTGTGCATTCACAAAATACTGTTTTATGAGGAGTATTCTAGCAACATTAAGCATAAGGTTGTCATATACAAAATGATTAACGTTTTATATAAAAGAAGCTGTAATTCCAGTAAATGAAGTCATTTCATCTCCCTGCTGCTTCTACCTTTAGGAATATACTGTAAATGAAAAGTAGCTCAATGTGAAGTCTAGTTAAATAGAATATGAATCCTCTTGTTTGAACTTAATGGGACTTGGAAACCTGCATTTAAAAAAATGTTGTGATTTTAAATCACCAATTGCATTAAGATTCGCATGCAGGACGTACAATTTTTTTCTATTAATGCTTCCACATTCTTAGCTCCAGAGGCAGGACGTCACCTTGTTTTTCATGATCTTTGTTTGCAATGTGTCCACCATTTACAGCTACTTCTCAAGATAACTCAACTGATCTCAGTCCTCCAAGAGCACATGCATGGCTTCCACGAGCTACAAAGAAACCCTGCTTGAATTTAAGCACATGCTTAAGTGGGAATTGTTGAAAACTAGGAAGTATCTCTATTGCTTGCAAGACTATTGTTTTTTACATTCAAGGACTTGTTTCTTTATAATGGGGAGGCTTGCTTAAGAGAACCTGCAATAATGAGTAGTAGGTGAAGTATGAATCCACAAAAATGCCCAAATGCCACAGCAGTGAGGAAAGTGACTCCTTGGCTACTGATTACGCAGTCACTTGGTCAAGGCCGAGTACATACAGATTGCTGGGGTATTACTCTCAGCAGTGAAATGTCCGACTGCAGAAGGGGTGCTGACAAGTTGCCAGCGTTTCCAAGATGACAGATCAAAGGAGAAATGGACTATAATTTTCTCCTCAAGAGAATGGAAGATAGCAAGGTTAAATCATGACTACATACAGGAGTGACAGGAATGTCAGATGCAGAAAAGGCAAGATATGTATTGGTATTTATTGTTTTAAATCTGCTTCGTCTAAAGTAGCTGCTCTTCTGGACTCACCAATTTCAGATCTGGGTAAACCAGGTTTCTTTTGACTACAGCGATTTTGGTTGTAAAGTCACGGCAACGGGGATAGCTCACTTTATATCACAGATTAATAAACTACTCGGCAGCCTTTGCCCAGTTGCCATTGTTTGCTGAGTAGGTTGCATGGCTGGGCGTAGGCTCTTCAGTCAAAGAGATGATGCAGCACAAGACTGCGGTGCAGCACACGAGTGGTCCTTCAGACACGAGCTGCAGTCACTCTTCTGCTGTGGGGGTTATCTCCCAGGTGAGCAGGGCTGGCTGGGACCCTGCCCAAACACACATCATTAGCCCTGCTGCCAGCACTAGCAGATACAATGCTTAACTGTTAACTTGACCTCAGCGTGCCTGACCAAACCACAGCTTTCTGGGCTGTTCCTGGCACTGTAATGAACTCTTTGTAGCCTTTACCCACTTACGTTTTCTTCCAAGTGGAGAAAGTATAGCTGGATTTTGGTAATATTAAGAATCTTCACAGAAAACATTTTTTTTTTTTTTTCCTGTGACATGGAAATGATTTTCCATTTCTATTCTCAATTTACAGCAATGCCTCAAAAACATTTTTGGAAAACTTCCACACCTGCTTAACCAAATGAGAGGAGGCAGTTCCTGAGGAGCTGTTTTCTCATTTACATGCAGCTGGATTTCACAGAAATACAGTTTTATGTTCTTCTGTGGAGTAAATCTTTTTCCTCACAGTAGTAAGGAAAACTCTATGCAAACATAAACTAATAGATTAGAAAGTTGAATTGTACAGTCTCAATTTAAAAAATATCTTTCTAATGTGGTAAAAATCTTGGCAAGATGTCTATTGCTATTGTCTAGAGGAAAAAAAGAGATTGCAGCTCCCAGGCTTGCTGGAACCCATGTATTAGTAAGTCACAGACCCTAGAAACAGTTGGCTTGCAGGTTTTAGTTGCATTCATTAAATAATAAAAAAGTCACCATCTATGATATGGATGACTACGGTTTCACTGTTTCATATTGTCTCTGTCCACATGTGCCTGCTGTCCCCTGCTCCCAGCTAGTGTGTGAGCTTGCTGGAGTATTGACTGTTTGATCCTCATGCAGTAATTAATATAGCTTGAATACTGTCTGTGATGGAGGCCCCTAATACAGTATTAACAATAAACATATCCATGGTAAGGCAGGACAGGCTCAGGTTGGACTTTTTGATGAAGGCACAGGTAAAAGGGTATAAGGTGAACTCTGTGTGAAAGCAGGAGAGGCAGGAGAAGTTCACAGCAGGCAGAGGGGAACCACTGACCTATAGAAAGCTGCTCCTGTGTGGGGCAGCGGGTCCCGGGACAGCCCCTGCGCAGCCACCCGCTGGCACGGGAACACGGGGAGAGCCTGGGAGCAGGGCAAGGGCAGGAGGCTGGGATCTGATCTGGGATGCTGAAAGCTCTGTTCTTCCTCTTTTCACCAGCACTCATGGACACTGAAACTGTCAGTGGGAAACAGACTGACCTCTGAGTCATTTTATGCTATCGTGTATCATATCTGCTTTTAATTTTACAGCATGAGTTCAATTGTTTAAAATAGCCTGGTAACTTTGGGATTATAAGAAAATCACATGTGTAGCCAACTGTGAAATATTCATACAGATACAACTAGATCAATCTTACAGATTGCATGATTCTGAGTAATCTGTCTCCAAAAATAACATGCAAGCCTGGAATGAAAGAAAATGACAAAGTGAAGCTCATGTCTTGGGGGCCAACCACTAGGAAATCTCACTGTGGCTTGTTTTGCAAGATATCAAGCCTTCCTGGAGCTAAGGAGTAGCTTATCAGCCAGGATAAAAAGCACAGAGTATGCCAAACAGCTTTGTAAATATCTATATATTATTTTATTTTATTATATTTTATTTTTCCTACTAGGAATCCCCTATCAGCCCAAAGGCATACAGATTATTTTTCCTACTGGGAATCCCCTATCAGCCCAAAGGCATACAGAAAGGACTCGGACAACTGCTCAGACCCTTTCCTGTGTAAGAGCACTTCCTGGAGTTGCCAGAGACGCCTGTAACCACACAGAGCATGAGTGTTATTCTGCTGTGGCCATCCTACCTCCCGGGAAAGCATCAGTTTCCGAAGGGCAAAAGTGACAGATTATCTTTCCACTTAAAAATTATAAAATTAATCTGTCCGCTCATAGATTGCAAATTTTCCTTCACCCGTGTTATTAGCACAATGAAGTCCTTTCTTCACCTGGTTACTTTGCAAGCCTGACAGCATGTTGGTCTTTGCACAATTACATACACCCAGCTCTCAGAAGAAGGAATGAATCTGGCTTAGGAGGCTGAAAAGTTCTGCTCAAATCACAATATTCCTAAAACTTACACCGTATTTGTCCATCAAATCATTTTAGATAAAGGAATGCAGCTGACTACAAGGAAGACTGTCTCCAGTGACACAATGTATCTGACACTGCATGTGTGAACAAAATGGAAGCTATTAAAACCAGAATTTAGGATTTATAACAGCAGGGATAGCAAGATCTTCCAGTCACACAATAACCACACAAATGGCTTTTGTTTTTCTACTTGTACGATAATGTTATGTATCTATTTCAGAGATAATGAAGGAAACTTTCAAGAGACTTTTCACAGTTCAAAATAGATTTTGATTTGTAACAAGACTACACAGAAACATTGGATCCAAGATTATTCCTGATCATGTAAATTCACTGACCAGTTCCTGACAGAAAAAGTAATCAGAAATAATAGGTTCATCCAGTAGCACGAACGGGTGTTAGCATTATCTCGGGAATAAATCTCACTTTGCTAAGAAAAAGCTGTGAAACATCTCTGAAATAAGAAAAAAGAACAGGTATGGTCCCTTTTTGGAAGTTATTACTGCATTTCTCAGTCTGGTGAATACTTCAACCACGTAGCTCCCCCGGGCAGTATTACCAACCTATAGCAACAATGAAGGACACAGCCAAGGCTATGAAAAATGTAATTCCTGCTGTTTCTTGTAAAGCTTCTCGAGTATAAATTATTTTTTATTTAGAAACACAGAATTTGCATGCAAAAATACTTTATGGATTTATAAAATGTATTTAGTTCTCAAGCTGAATGTCAGAGACTACTACCATAAGTATATATTAGTTTTATAGTAATACAACTGCAAGTGCTAATACTACATAGCATTAATAGCATTATCAATTACAATGCCATAAACATATTTTATAGCATTATAAGTTTTGAAATTAATACAATCAGGCATCAATAGTACTAATTCAAAGTTTTCTGTCACATGTTTAACTTCAAATTTGATGTGAATGTGGATCACCACACAGAATAATTTTCACATGCTGATTTTAATTACATTTAAATATCATCTGAAACAAATAAGCCCTCTTAAATGGAAATACTTCAGGTGGAATCTGCCTTCATTAAATTAAGCTATTTTATGCTAAAAATGATACCAAGGTAAAAATTTTATTTTTTTTTCATTAAGGCAAATGGTATCGATCCATAAATCACAGATAAACACAAAATCTTGACCAATACAAAAACCTAACCTCTTTCTAAGTTCAAGAGCAAGAACTTGTGCAGAAAAAGGCATGGAAATGCATGTGATACATTTATTTAACAAAATTAGACTCCAAGTGACCCTGCTGAAGAACCCTTCAGTAAGCCTTTTAAGGTTTAAGGTCTTGAGTTCCCAGATCTCAGCAGACAAAACAAGTGGGTACATATTTCGTGTAGAGTCAAACCCCACTATTCCTCCGTTTCCCTACACAAAGAAACAGGTTAAAGCCGGGGTCAGACATAAAGTGCATTTTTTTCATGAAAATTTTAACTTTTTAGTGAAAAGAACATTTTCCACTGGAACATCCCTGACTTTTCTGGTAAACTGTGGTCTTCCCATTCCACAGTGCCTGCATTTCAGCATGCCATCATGGTATTTCCACTGCAGCATGACAGTATTCAACCTCTGCATTCATAATATTTTACTGGAAAAAACCTGAAATACAGACTTCTGCTACATGACTCTAAAATGATATTTTGAGGTTGTCACATTTACTATTTTATTAGCATAACATATCACATATACTTAACATTCTAAATAAAAAAAAGCTGAGGGAAAAAAGTGCTACTGTCATATTGCTTAAAAGGTTCCAGATCAAAAGTTTCAATTAACTCGAAACTCTCTAGGTAGTGATCGCACCCAGAATGGAACCGTGCAGACTGAGGCAAAATCTTTTGTCTGAAACACTTTAATCTTGGCCTCTGGTGTTGTATTTCTTGCTTGAGACTAATGCTTTTTGTAAATTTACCAAAATGGACTGATTTGTTTACACTTGAGGTCTCCTCAGTTTACCTTAAAAGAAAGGACAGACTGGCCTGACAGAAAGGAAATGTCCTTACAGTAGACAGAGGAAGTTCTGCCCTGTGGTGAGTCTACTGTTTGCTTAAGGCCTCAACCTAGTTAGAATGAATACTGATCACTGCACTGTCACTAGAGCAGTAGTAAATTGGACCTGTAAAGCCCAATTGGTCACTTGGGTGCATTCCCAGGCAAACAATGTGATTTACACTGACCTCTATGACTACTGAAGTGTTGATTATTTTTCTCTGGTAGACTGGCTACTCACATCAAATTAGATCAGTGGCACATTATGGGCAAAATTTGTCAGTTTATACTAGCCAAGAATTTGGCCCCATTTACTTCTCTTTCCCATATTCTCACCAAACGAGAAGCGTTCTTCTGGAAATCCAAGTCTTACCTACGTTGTATTGTTTGAATCTGCTTCAGTATGGAAAGAATGGAAGATAGTAAATATGAAATCACTTTTACAAAGTAGGGATTCAGAATTTTACTCTATAGAACTAATATGAATTTTCAAACACAGTACTAAATGGGAAAGTTTATGATTGGATATGCAAAGAGTTTTCATTACTATCTTTTATAAAGTACTCTTGAAATTTAGCTGCCAAGGTACACAAAATACAGCTATTGCATGGTTTTGTAAGCAAACAAAAACCCTGAAATTACAGTTAAATAAGAAATGGCCAGTTTTTATAACTAAAATCCTGCAGAGAACTATGCTGGGGACTGTGCTGCTCAACGTGTTCATAGATGACCTGGGGAAGGGATGAAATTTTCTAATGACACATATTTATTAAGCATAGTAAAGAAGAAAAGTGAGAAGTCTTACAGTGTACGTAATGATATTTAGTGTCTCAATGATAAAATGGCAGAGTAAAATCAGTTTTGATAAATGCAAAATAATGCTTACAGGGAGAAACAACTATAACGTAATATATAAAATAATGGGATCTAAACTAGTTACTATCAGTCAAGGAAATCTTAAAGTTATAACAGATATTTAAATAGCAATAGTTGCTTAATGTTCAGTAGGAATTAATAGATTACTTAGAAAGCTACATTTTTTTCTCCCCCTGGAAGTAGACAGCTGTTGGTACAAAAGAGAATAAGACAGTGTCAGGATATCTGCCTACAAGAATATCAGCCCACCTCTGATAATATTTACCCAAATTAAAAATGGATCTCCGAACCTAAAAGCTCAAGGGCATTTCCATCTGGGGTTTTGGTACAGACATGGATCTAGGGGATCTGTGTGGATGGAAGGGGTCCAGCAGTCAGAAAAAGATGATTTGTCCAGAATGAGCCACAGAGCCTCATCCCATATACCACACGGCATAGAGTATGCCGTGTTCTTTAACAGGCTTATGACCTTGCGGCAGAAATGTAAGGTTCTAAAAATTATCTATGTGCTAGAGGAAAAGTGTGATATTAAAGACATTACTAGTGTTCCTTGTCCCTACAACAGTAGAGAATTTCTTAAGGCGAAAACATGCAGATTATCCAGGTAAGTGCTCCCCAGCTACAGACACAAGCAGACTTCTTTCTTCCCTACCCCTCAAATCCTACAGACTACAATGTGATATGGTGAAAATTTTCTTCTGGGAAACAAGTCTAGTGACCATTTTAATCCTGAGCAAAGGAGGGTACATGAATTAATCACTTATGAGATTTCTTAATATCTCTAGGCATGTTAGTGCATCCCTTCAGCATCTCTTTCCAGCCATGTTAAGTCTCCAAGCTGAACCCTTCAAGCACGGATTTAATTAATGTCAATATAAATTCAGTACCAGCAACAATCAACAAATGACAACTAAGAGTCTTTACAGCTCCCTCTTGAGGATACCAGCAAATTGAACACCCAAAGACAAAGGTCACAAGTTTTAATTTTTAATTCACTCATTTCTTAGTTCTATCATATTACACTGTGTCCTTCATACTCCACCTTGTCAGGGAATGTTTCAGTACTTTCCTTTCAGCTAGAGCTTAGAAATCTTTTTCTGTTTTCCAATCTATGTTTATTATTGACAAATCTGAATATATGTGCTCTTGTACCATCATTATCCTGCTAATAAAATTCATTTTCCCTTATCTCATCATCATCAACCACAGATTTGGTCAAGATCCAATCACACCCTCAGGATATTTTACTCTTAAAATGTAAATGTACTCTTAAAAAACTCTCCAACTACTTCACTTCAAAACAAAAAAAAAAAAAAAAAAAAAAAGAATATCAGGAAATTTTACTAATAAATTTTATAGCCATGTTAACACTCTTTTTACGCATGGTGGGTTTATTTTAAAAACAGCTTTCATTAATAAGGAGCAGAATTCCCTTAACTGACCTCAGGCGTGTGCAGCCTCCCAGATGCATAGGAAGGGTACTTTAGGTTAAATAAGCAAGTGATGTATAGCATATAAAGCCAGGAGAATTCTTCTCCCATTCTCAGGCAGCAGAAAGCAAGGGACCCGCACACAGCACCCCGGCTCTGAGAAAAAGCTTTAATTCCCCCTGAGTGATGGCAAACGGCAAACGCAGCCGGTCCCTCGTAAAGCGGTGTCAAATACGTATTAGGCTGCTGATTCCCTTGGAATAGATACGCCCTGTTTGCTTGGAAAAACTCTGAGGGCTTAAATTTGCTCTTTAAAAATAGTTAAAATTTAACACATTCACATAAAAAAAAAAAAAAAAAAAAAAAAAAAAAAAAAAAAAAAGAGGAAAAGAAGAGGAAAAGGGAGAAGAGGGAGAAAAGAAGAAAAGGGAGAAAAGAAGAAAAGCATTGGCTACAAGAAAAGCGTAGAAACTCCATAAGTCTTCTGGAAACTAAGTATAGCTTGGTAGTACTCACACTTCATTAAGATGACATAAGTCAGCTCTACTGCTTTAATCAATTTTGAAAGCCACTTGTTGATACCCTTGTGTCCAGAGTCTACAGAACCCCATCCCCAAATAGCTGGTTCCATCAAGAACTGCAATCAGAAGAAATTTGTTTAAGGTGGCATTTTTTCACTCTATCAGACACGTAGGTCAATCTGCCTTATGATTAAGATTTTTGCCTAATCATGTTAAAGAGCATTAAATTTTAATTACTTGCAAATTGGATGGTAGTTCAGAGAAGCAAAATTTCTACTGACATGAGAGAGCTGTTTCCAATCTGCTACTGCCATTTCTGACCACATGCCCAGCTTTAACAGTATTATATACGCTTATTTGTGGCCTTATCATCTAACAGAACCAAAACAATGACAGCGAAGCAAGACCCTTTTCTTCAGCTGGGTGAACATAAGGTGACATGGATCAACTACAGGCCTAAATCAAAGGACTTTTTTTGACACACCCAGAAACTAATACTTTTCTGTACATCTAGTTGGTCCATAATCAACAAGTAAACATGTAGATTAATATGAAACCATCTCACAGAGTTTGGCTATACAAAAAGCTCAGCAATATATTTCAAGTTCAAGTAGTACTTACAGTTCAGGCAGATGCATCTGAGCAAGTTATAAATGAGCTTAGCAAGGGTTATTGCAGATGCAGAGCTGCAGAAAACTCAGTAGCTGCCTGATAATTTAGGTAGGGCTCTGGATGGCTTTTAAAATCTGTGCTAAGCCATGGACCACTGAAGCTACTCTTGTTGTTTGTATCTGAGGTACTTATTTTAGAGCCTGTGTGATTCAGGAATTTCAGTGTATATGTACCCAGTGTGATACCCTCTGAAACTTGATCATATTCTGATGTGCAGAGTCTTTGTAACATTTCGCTGACTCCTTACACTCTTTAAGACAATTTTTCATACAGAATACATAACCTGCAAGCAAAAATAGAGTATGCACTGGAATTCCTCCCAGAAAAGAGATTCAGTGTATTCTTGGGTACATGTGAATACTGATAACTGACTTCATCTGTAAATTTGTCTACGCATAAATAATTTAAGCAAAGTAACTTTGGTAGAAGAAAAGGTATTACAGATTGAGACAGCTGGAGAAAGAAAGAGCTTACAGATACAAACCCCATTGAGTCAGATTAAAAGAAAAGGTTACTCTTGAGGTAATTCACAGTCTGGGATTAGATGCAACAGCTGTACATAATCAAATCAAGGACTGTGATATGACAGAAAGTTAGATTGTTTTGGCTGAAGTTTAGTCATTATATTGAGGGCAATTATTGTCATGATTTTTCTAATTTCTGACTTCTCATCCCTGCATGAGAAATTAGAGTTCTTTCCAACATAAAAGCATTAAGGCACAATGCTTGCAACCTATTTCCATGCTCCCTTCTGAAGTTCACTAGCCATTTACTCTTGCTAAAAGTAGAAATGGACTATTATAGCACGCACTCTGCTCTTTGCTTCCTACGGTGTGCACAATTTCAGTCTTGTATCTCTTCATCACATTTGTGTGATTACAGCTCAGTTTTTCAGTAAACCAACCAGATGACCAGAGCCCAAATTAATGCAAAAACTAGTCAAAGAAAGAAAACTGCAGACATATTAGAAATTTCTCTTTGAATATCAGAGACATACAGAGCAGAAGATTTCTTAGATTTCTTCTCATCCCAATTGCACGTTCTTCATTGTTTGAATATATACAGTCTGCTGATGCACCATCTTTTAAAAACAAATATTCTTCAGCTTTTGTAGCACTGGAAACATAATTATAACAGTTGTGTCAGGTAATTAATGTCACTTTCACAGTTCAGGTTATGTCAGCTTAGTTAGGAAGCTAACGTACACCTTTGCCTTGAAGATTATGATTCACTTCTAACGTTATCCTCAAATTAAAAGTTCACATAAATTAGCATCAGCTCAGCTCTTTCTCCTTGCAGTTCACATTGTCCTGAAGTGTTCCCTTGAGTCCTTTTCTTGGGAAACCATTGACATTATTCTTACTTTTATTTCTCAATAAACCAGCATGGCTGGAAATAGGTTAATAGAATAAAGAAATCATGATGAAAGCAGGCAGTTGAAGATTTCAGGATTACATTACCAAGTAAAGACCCGAGAAGAAAATATCAAGCCGATAATGAAAACATGAAGAGCTATAATAAACATCTATGAACTTCTTATGTCTGCGTTCAACTAAGGGCAGCTATTTATAACAGGTGCTTACTTGCTATGAACAACAGGAAATCCCATTTGGAAAATCTGCACTATTTTTAATTAACTGGAAAGTTTTTGCCTATGATTAATTAGGCTATACCCAAGGGCAATCAGGAAGACAAAGAGAAGTTGAAAAGACCTTTGTTAAGACTGCTTCCAGGAAGACTTTATGCACTTTGTCTGGTTCCATCTAAATATTTAAAAGATGAAAAATGTTTAAAACCAAATTTCATTAGTCCAGACCTCAGGTCTTCAGCTGCCAGGTTCAAAATGATGCCTTGTTTCCAAAGCTAGTAAAGAATCCAATAAAAAAGCCATTCCACATCTTCAGAAGATATAACGATTTTACATCTGTCTGCCACAGAAGTTGCAAATGTGGCCACTGAACATAATCACTAAACATGAGTAATCCTTGATAATGGAAAGCCTAGAAATAGCAGTGGGACTGCATTAGCTGAAGGTTTATGCTAAAGAACTGTAATCACCAGAAGACTTCATATAGGTAATGACAGGCTTTTGAACCTAGTCTAACTTTATCATAATCAGGGGCTGAAAAAGGTTACATTTTACTCATCATGTAATTGTATTTTGTACAAGACACAACTGAGTGAGAAATCAGGCACTTGTTAACTGTGTCATCTTGTAAAGCACAGAGCACGAACCTCACCCCTCTGCAGCCTGGAAATGTTGTGCTGAGGAGGCTGATACTGCTGGTACTTTGCAGAAATGCACATGTTGGGGCACTGCAGGAATCAAAGTGCCCTGTGAGATGGGTTATAACTCCTGGGATAAAGGCACATTGTTACACATTTGTGGCACTCTTAAGATTTTAATGAGGAGATGGCCAATGGTTCCTGGAGCGTGCATCAGATCTTCACCTGCTCTATAAAATTTAATTGTCATTAGGTAGTACAGAGGTAATTGGTGGGCAGTGTAAAGACACTGGCATTATGACTGCTGGTTACCTGTGCTGTAGTAACTGTGAGAGGTGGGCAACGCTGATTGTGGGCAGGAGAAGCCAAAGCCTGCCACAGTAATTATGTACCAGAGACACTGAGAGTAAGTTAGCTCAGCAGGTTACCGTCATGACTCCTAGCAGTAAGAGGGGCTTGTTACCGAAGAGTATCTCATTTCAAATGTTTACAGTCACTGACAGAATTGCTGTTTGCATTTCAGCTCATCAATGAAACTAAATCTTATTTATATGATTTAATAATTAGATGCATTTAATTATTAATGTAAATATAATACCAGGAAAATCTAAATAATTAATGATATACTTATAAATAATTTGTTAGTGAAATAGATTGAGAAAATGATTTGTTCTTAACAGTAGATTTATAAATATTTAAAAACAAGTCCCAACAACGTAGCTTACAGACACTAAGAACCCTAATGCTCCTAAGCCATTTATCCAGCAGAATACAGCTATTCAATTTGAAGATAAAAACAACTAATGATTTGCCCAGTCATACGCTTTCGTTTACAGCCAGGAAGTTTGAAATTACTTTAAATCTGACTTTCCACATTGCTGAGTGTTTTATTAATAAGATGTAATTGATTTCTAAAAAATCCTTTCCTTGAATATGAGTATTTGAACACTGATGAACCAGGCAATGTTCAAAGTCATAGCAACTGATTCTGAGTTTTTGTTTAGTTGTTGATATGACATGCAATTGAACCTGAAGCTGGATATTTATGTTTAGCTATGCTATGATTAATGCAATGCAAATTGGGGGAAAACATGACTTTCTGGTATATTATAATCCCTGACCACCTGAGGTAAATGTCACCAGCATAAATTATTACAGCCTTGGGACTACTCTGATTTAGTCATACTTGTATAATGGCTATAGAGCCCATTCTGACAGCCCCCATCACTCATATCCAGTGATGCATTTGGGTTTCTGACTCCATATTGACTTAAATGGAAAAATAAATTGGAACCTATGTAGGAGTAAAGAGCACAAACAGCTGCTGGAGCCTGCTGGATCTGGATCCACCAGGGTGTTCTATCAACTACAAAGCAATGTGAAGCAGTCCTACTGCAACCAACCAACCAGTCGTCTTCTTTCTGCATCATCAGGGTTCCGTAAATGAAGTACATTATTTTAAAGAAATTTATATTTTATCAGAGAAAAGATATTCTTTCAAGAGAATTTTCCAACAGCCTATTTATTGTGACTCCTAACTTTGGCAGGTTAGTTGAAAACACTACAGACAATCAGTATTTTTTATTCAATTCTGCACTCTTGGAATTATTTTTAAGTGTTGCAGTTAAAATTGTATAAAATTCTACTGGTTTAATCTCTTTTATTTCTATAGGTCACTTCCATAATAGATGGGATTGTTTTAAAATCATCAGGTGGTAAACCAAAGCATCACAGTGATTACTTTGAATTATTGATGATCATGAAAGATGTGATGATCACATTGTTCGAATTGGTCAACTAATCAATTAGAAACATGTTCTTATTACAATTTCCATAATTATATCCACATAGCTATTCTTGACAGTGCCTGGAAGAAACTTCACCTAATGAAATTTTCTGATATTCAGTTCACTTTTCTGGGAGTCCATTCACAACAGTCAAAACCCTTACAGGCTACTTCCATATGCACCCAGTCGTTCAAAGAGATTTCAGTCAGCACAGTTCACGAAGAGAAAAGAGATCCAAATTTAATTCCTTCAGGATTAAATGGCAGTGTTTCCTATTTACTCAGGTATTATTTTGCTAGAGGAAGGGTGTTAGAAAATTTAATCTCTCGATTTCTCTGCTCCTTTGCCACAGTATCATGTGTCCTGACAACAATACCCACCTTGATGGTGGCAGCTGTGGAGAGCCATGCCATTCCATCTCTTTTGCGGACTGTGTACCACACCAGCACTAACGTACTTGCTCCTTCGGTGACCCTGCAAAGGCCCCTGGCACAGGAGATGGACAAAGAATGTGTGTACCCTGACCCACACGGTAAACATTATTGTCCTGTGGTTTCACAGAAGGGAGTGGGTATGGCTCATTCACATTGGGAGCATATTTCTGCCTTCTTGTTACTCTTACTTTCTACAGAGTAATGGTTCAGCCACTGGTCACTGCATTAACACTGTGCTAGGCAGGCATCAGGTATTTAATTGTTAGTAGAAAACCTATGAAATCTGGGGATAATACCAACCTATATACCAACTATTACAATTGCAATCATATTGAAGTGCATTTAAAACAGAAAATAGTCTTAGCATTTCTTATTAGGTTGTAAACTTTTCTGAAGTACATAACTGTAAACTATCGAGATTTGTTTATGGGAATATATTCATATCTGTGGCAGAGTTTTCAATAGCTGGATTTATGTATTCTACCCAGATGCCCTTAGTAGATGCCCTAATGCCATAGCTTCTTCAAGCAAAAGCATAAAACACACCACCTGAAATAGCTGTGCCTCAGCTGCTCTCTGTACTGAAGAAATTAAACAGTTCCTACATGACTCTTTGGGCCTCCCCTGACCGGTCACAGTAGGCAGATGAGGACTAAGGCATTTATGATAACAAATTAGATTCATTATACTTAAGGATTTTAAATGCATCGGATTTATCCAGGCATACATGCACAGTATTTTGGCACACTGTTTATTCAGTACATTATACCAGTTTGAGACCATTGGGCAAATGTTTACTGAGGGACTTTTTGATCTTCACAAAATGCAATAGCTCTTACAAAGCTCTCAGAGTCTTTTCTTGCCTTTTTTTTTTTTTTTTATCCTCCTTTGATTCTTTTTTCCCTCTTTGGTCAGTGACCTGGTACAAATATAAACTCCACTGAAGCCAATATAATCTATCATGTTAACCCAAGTACTATGAACCAAAAATGCAGTGAAAGACTATGAACATATGTGAAAAGAAACATGCAACAAAACAGGATCTTTAAACAACATCCAGTGTGCCGCTTTTCCCTGTCCTGAAAACATACATTAATCTCTTACAACACACACATAGAAAAATCTTTATTGATTTCTCATTTTCCTCTCTTCTTAACCATTTTCAGTTCTACTTTGTTATTAAGCGCTGTAATATTCAGAAATATACCTTATAACCTGCTACATTTTCCTCATGCAAGAGAAGTGCTTTCTGTAGTTTATCAGCAGCACTTTATGAGCCAACACGCTGCTGAGGAAGCACTCTACAGTTAAACAAATAGGTCCTTCTATTCAGAGATGTGCATCAGTGCAGCAGAAGTCCTTGACTTTGCTATTTTCTTGCAAAACACATCTCCTTAGCTGTCAGTCATCACCTAAAGGACTCCATCATCCCCAGGTCTACCTCCCACTCTACCCTGACTCCCATTCCACCTTCTTATTTCAACAACTCTGTCACAGACTTTAGAAGACTCAAGAGTCGTGCTGCATAAATACACAATCAGATCTTTGCTTCTTTGAGGAACACATAAATCTCTACATATTTCAGCAGCAGGAAAGCAAACTCTTCAGGAAACCTCCAAAAACCTTGGGACAATAGTGGTAGATCATATAAACCCTGTTGCGTTAGTTAACATTATCCTCTAACCCTTACCAAAGAGAAACTTCCTCACCACTGTACAAGTACTGCATGGGTAATGAATTCTTGTGAAATCTCTTTTGGAATGAGAAATCAACTAGCAGTGGTAACCAGTCACCATTTAACTGGGCTGGCTTGAACACAATGTTTCAATGTATTTGAACATTTGGATGCAAGCAAAACTCTTGCTCTTAATTTCAAAATTAGATTTTTACAGTCATTGATGTGGCTGCACAACATAATGCCATGGTGTGCAGACATATAAGCACTAGCTCTGCTATAAAGGATTTGGGTACCTGAAACAATATAACCACCTTAGTTCTGTGTTTTGCTTCATCTAATTAGCCCTGTAAAAAAGCAGACAGTACCCACTCAACGCTGTATGATGCTAACACAAACACTGCTTGCAGAACAGTCCCAGTCAGTTGTTAATATGCCAGGCACCCCTGAACAGCACCCCATTATTCCACATGGTTCTCACTGCAACCGCCCAACAAGTCTAGAAGGCAGCTGACAAAGCACAGGAGAAGAGTTCCAGCCTCTACTTTAAAACATTAATTGAAATGGTAAGTTCTGGGGTTTGATTTTCATGGGTTTACAGGAGGCAAAAATCACAATTTGAGTATCTAACTCTCTCTCAAGAGTGTCATTACTCTGGGACCACTACAGTCTGCGATACCTCAGTCCATACTCTGACATGTTCTAAATTTGATGTGAGCTCCTATTCCACAGCAGAAAATTCTATGTAACCTGACACGTAGCTTTAACCCAATATATTTGCACAAAAAAGGCTGTGCATCTGCTTTGCAGATTATTCTTTTTCTTGGAGTCCCAGTAAAACCTTTGAGCTAAGCCAAAGAAAAACGCTATTATACTATAGTATAAGTCTTTAAAAGGATGTTATTCTAGTAGAAATACATGGATGCAACTAGAAAAATTCTCCTGGATCAACAAAATATCTGAAAAATGTCAAGACCTTCTTAGGAATGCTCTGACTATAATAAAAGGATGTGTCCAAAATGTATCATTTCGTTTGTGTATAAAATGCATGCATTAAACTTAAAATGTGGATGCCAACTCCTGAATCCTGGAAATCTGTGTCTAGTTTTCACATTTCTAGTGATGTCTTCTGTAATCTGGGACACCATGTATAACTGAGAACTGACCTCTTTCAATCGATCCCTGTTCCAGATGCACTGCCTGTGGTCTACGAATTGTATTGACAACTTTTTCTCCCCTACATATTAACATCTTCAGGATATAATTATGTTTTGTGAGGGTTTGAAATTCTTGAAAGCTGAAGGATTACATTTTGAGCCACAGTGAATAAACAGTTACTTTGTATTAATTTTACCAACTGCTGATCGGCTCTGATTACTGTATTTTAAGATACCCAAACACAGTTCAGAAGGATTTTAGAAAAATATATCTTCTACTGATGAAATTATGTAAAAATAAAAAGCTTTGAAGTTAAAAAGACAGTTAATAAATATATTCCATGCTGTGTGTGCTTCTTTTACATAAATATTTAGGAATGTATTTTAGAAAAGTCTTCTAATTGCTGGGAAAACCACCAAAACTATTTTATTAGCATTGAGCCAAACAGCATGAGCAATATGATTCTCTTTACTAACTTTGCCTTGATCCTCAGTCATTTCAATACTTGAGTAATGTATTTTTTCTCCCCCCTCTCTCAAGCTAAGGAGCTACTTTCTATGAATAGCTTTACATTTGAGTTAAAATGGTAAGAATAACAAAAAAAATGGTATGGGCTCTATTTCTTGTTCTTATGGAAGGTGTGACCAGTGCTTTGAGTAAATATTGCTACAAGTACAGCTCTAAATGATAAGGATCAAAAGATGTTTTTTTCACATTACAAAACAATGCAACTTTCAGATGTAACCAGTGACACTACTATTTTAAATTATGTACAAATACTGATATCTGCAAAGCTGTACATGCGGGCTAAGCAAGATTGCTGTTAAGAAGACAGTAAGGACAATTGGTCAGTGGTGATCAAAGGCACACAATACAACCATTTGGTAAGTAAGAGCTGTAAACCTTGACTTCCACTTATTTAAAGGATAAAGATTAAGGAATTAAAACACACTTTACCTATTGAAATACGGTTATGGTTAAAAAAAGTGTGAGAAGCAATCTGTTAATACTAAATAACTAGTAAGACAGAGTCAGAAGAGCATGTAAACATAAATTAAAGTATATAAGCAAATGCTTTGTGAAACAGTCTCAGCTAACAAGGTACCCTGAACATAATAAGTGGTATATTTTCACTGTTGTTCACAGTTCTATGAGTTGGAATTCTATGAATATCAGCCGTCTTTTCTCCCCTCAGTTTCTAGAAGAAAAATGAAGGAGAAGTCAAAAATATAAAGGCAGAACAGTAAAGCCGTGTGTCACGTGGTTGCTAAAACTGAATGTTTTTTATTTTGGTGATTTACAATTACAACTAATTTAACTTTGGAGCTCTTATGTCAAGATGCCTGCCTATTAAAAATCATGTACCTACTGGAAAATATAATGTAGCAGTTATTTATGGTATATTTATGAATCTGTAATCTAAATGTGCCTATAACAAATTCATTTTTAAAAAGTCATGCTTGTAAATAGGAAACTTGCAGATGACATAGATGAAATGGAAGAAGTCTATATTTTCTGATTCTCAGAATTCAGTCACTACTGACAGCAAGAGAGAGTCTTCGAAATTTTAAAAAACTGGTTAAGGCTCCCCCATAAATGCTTGTTTACAAAAACTACACATTAGCTAATTAGCTGCAGTAGATATTTGTCTTTAATTCTAGTCAAATTGCAGCTTAGTTGAAAATGTTACTTAGTTCCAAAAGGTATGAATTTAGACTATAAATACATTTCCTTAGAAGTTTGTTCTGCACTAAAAACTGAATAAAACTACTTTTCAATTCAAAAGTACATTTAAAATTGTTTAATGTTCAGTGTATAAAGGGAATAAAAAATAGCACACATCAGTTTTAGAACGACATAAATGTCATTATGACCTTCATGGATTTTCATATAGCCTAACTAATCCCTGTAAACCAAACTGATTCAAATGCACATCTTCAATCATTTCACTGCTGTTTTGCCCTCTGCTGCAGTTTTATAAATCTCCTTCTAATATATCTGTTCAAAAAAACCCAAACCAGGCCAACAATAAACCACCCACAAAAAAAATAGTTGACGCTGTTAAAGCTGTAAAGCTAAAAATCAGAGAACTTGTCAAGGAGACCTGCTTAGATACTGACATTCCGAACTTCTGTTGTTTTAATTATACCGTATCCTTGCCTTTTGTGCCACTTTAGTTAAGGATGTGTCAGCATTTCCATTATAAACCCCTGTTCCTTGGGGTTTTATAACTCACTGTTAAAAATTCCCTAAAGGCCACACTGTGGCATACAAGATTTCATTCTAGAAGTGGAAACTTATCTATACATCTATAGATAGATAAATAGGGCTTCAGAAACATATAGAGTTTTCACATGAAAACTTTTTTTTGGTTGTTGTTTTATACCATTTCAAAAAACAAAGGAAGACAAGAAAATGTTTGTAGTTTTATACATTTTTCTCTTTATGGATGGAAAGCAAAAATAGCTTCCTCTTAATTAAAAGTTTTGCATCTGCCAATTGCTTTTGTTTATCCAAGGGAAAAAATAGAAGTAAACAGGTAAGTTGACTTACAACACAATTTTCTCCACACATGGTCTGTATTTTGCTATGAAAATGTCGCACACATGTTCTGTATATATTTAGTGCACCATGCTAATAAAAGGAGAGTTTGATTACGTTTATTGTGCCAAATTTTCAAACTGGGAAAAGATATGTGTCAGAGGAAAATTAGGATTTTCAAGGTCTTAAGAAATGATATCTCTACAATACTAGGGCTAAGCTGAAAAATTAGGAGAATGAGAGATTCCCAGCGCATCTGAAAGTCAAAGCGTTGGATAAAAAATGGATGAGAAGGCCACATGTACTGGCTTTAGTCTGATAACAACAGAGCAGGAAGTGCAGTGGGACTGGGCTCTGCAAGTATTATCAATCACCATCTATACTGAACGTGCTTATAGAGTTTATTGTGCATTGCAGACCACTTCACCATGTACTTTTTAGCTACAAGTACTCTTGCTGTCTAGTCTAAAAGTTAGGTCAGAAGAGTGATTTAAAAAATAACCAGCATTCACTCAACTGGGTGCTGCAAGCCTAACCTTACGCTGCTGTTTAGACCTTGTCATGGTTTAAGCTGGGTTGGAAATGACAAGAAGACAGATGCTCTCCACCGCCATTCCAAGAAGAGGAAGAAGAAAGATAAAAAGCTTTAAACTTATCAAGCTTCCAGTAAGACGTCACCTGCAGGCACTGGGAATGTTCCAGACTGGTCTCAGTGAGAAATGGGAACCAGATTCCATAACGCACTGATGAGGATTGAAGCTCAACAAACTGACAGGGTCTTCCTCGGGCATCAGTTCTCAAAGAAGTATCAGTGTATATCAGTATCAGTGTATATCAGTATCAGTGTATATCAGTATCAGTGAAGAAGATCTTCCAGAGGAGCCCAGTGAAGAAGATCTTCCAGAGGAGCCCACTGAAGAAGCCAAGGCAGCAGAGCCAACCTGGCCCTTGCCCTCCCTCTGCTTTTAGACTGAGGCAGAAGGGAGGGAACACCCCATTGGTCAGTTCGGGTCACCTGACCTGCCCGCTCCGCCCACAGGTGCGACCCCCCCACGGCGGGAACAGCCGAGGCGGCGGCCCCTGGTTGCCACGGCAACGGGTGTCAGCAACAGCCTCTGCCCCGCACGGAGCAGGCCAGGCCCACAAAGGAATGGTACAAACTAACAGTGATACACAGCACACGGTAATGAAGTAATAGGAATTACTATATAATAGTAATATTGTATTATATATATACCATATTCTAGGAATTACTATATAATAGTAATACACAAGCATACATTTAATGGATACCTACAGCCCAACTTAAATTAAAAAATGGCAGTCAAAATGCATTTTATTATTTGCTAAAACTATCAGCATTTTCCCACTTTAGGAGCAGAGACGTATGAGCCCCGTACTTATATGATATACAGGGAGGGGAAAGTCAGGCTCCAATAAAACTTCATAGTCATCTTTGCACACCTCCTTTCTCTTGCATCATGCAGTGTAACTCTAGAATATTTACATTTTACAAATAAAATTAACATTCTTCGCTAAGAAAACTGAACTGCTAGAAGAGAGATGAGACGCGCTTTCACTCTTCTCTGGGACAAAACACTCACTCCAGAGAGAGTTTGGGAATCTCTTCACCATGCTTACAGGGTCCAGAACATACCCTGGTGGTAAAATGTTTGCTCCCACTGTTAATACATGCTAAAATGATGATTTAAAAAAAAATACTTTAAAACGCATCTCTGTTTGATTTGTGTAAGAGCTGGCAAACTTGCTTTCTTGGTTCTTTTAAGTAATTCAGTTTGACCTAAATTAATTTCAAAGCTATACTTAGTCATAGCACCCAGACTCTACGTTCAGGACTCTATGTACAGACTAAGGAAGGATTAAAATTAAAGCTCTGCTCCCCTACTCGTAGCTCATGTTCTCCAGCTGGTACCTGACTCTTTACCGATCATGCTGCAAGCTTACCGTTCACTATGCAGAATCCCCCTTTGCATTGAAGAACACAGCAACAACAACATTAATATACTGTCCTTGTGTATTCCTTTGCCTTTGTGTTCTGAAGTCAGACAAGAACTAGTACAAAATATTATTTTATCAGGGTAAAAAACTAATTAAAAGAAAAAGCTAATGATAAGAATTATAATTACTATTCACTACAGATGCAATTATAAGGAGATAACTTCCAATTACAGCAGCAGTGGTGAAGTAGAAGAAGAACGTCAATTAGTTCTTCTCTTTGTTGCCTGAAGACTGCTATTATTTAATATCCTGTGGGGCAAGTCAGCATGGGCAGCCACAAAATCTGAAACAAGCATCAAAAAGGACAAATACACTAATTTTCTAGGAGTTTGAGAGAAACTCTTTTTTTCCAGGTGGCTGATGGCCAATTGGACAGCATCACTCCAAGTAAGATTTGAAACTTACTTCCCTGTTACACCTTTCAAATTCTTGTTCTGATTTCTATTGCCCTTATCTGCCTTGATATGTTAATTACAAAACTCTGTACCACTCCCCTTGTTTATAGAGCTTTTAAAATATGAAAGCCAGTCTGAATCTATAATAAAAGAAAGGAAAAGGTATGACATCTTCAACAGAGAAATAAGGAGGTGCAATGCTACTATTTTGCAGAAACTCAGGAGGGCCTCCTATAGCTTCAGAAATAAAAAGAAGATAAGCTTGCTATTGTTAGAGGTAACTAAGGATATTTTAGCATTAGGTAAAAATTTTCAAAGAGTAATATATTCCTAGGAAAGATATCACATATAGACTGCAATTTTTGACAAATGCTAAATTTACACTTTAAATGTCAACTTTTGAGTGGCATATTCCTCACAACATCCAGCCTTTGGGGATCAATGAGATGGCCAAGCAACAGACAGCTCTCTTTCCTTAGGTACAGGACATGTAACAGAGATGCTATTGTAGATGGTGAACACTGAATTTTTAGCACATTTCAACATCCTAAGCTGTGGTGAATAGCAGCCCTGCTCTGGAAATGGATGCCGCCACCTTCCCCTAAAGATGTACATACCTACCTCACAGTGTCTATGGCAGTGAAGGTAACAGATGGCAGGCTCTGGAGGATTATAGCTCTCAGAACAAAACCATATCAGTGTGTGGACATAACTCACTGAAATGTTTTTAGTGCCATCTGCCAATGGAGAGGAGAAATGGACTGGTGTACCTCCACCGACCTTTTACAGCTCCTTTTACTGTCCCTTTTCAACCTGTAGAGAGAACGTCCTTGCTCTCTATCTTCTTTTCTGTACTACTACTGCATGAGTACAGCTCTCATGCCATAGTCCCACTGTACATAATCCTAATGCTACATCTGGACATTTATGTTCAGAACTGATGTTTTCAAAACACATTCTTCAACTTTTCCAAGCCAATACATGTGTGCATATGTCAAATATGAATGGACTGTTTTGGTGTTCATAATTAATACATAGATTCAGTCAGTAGGCACCGGATAGAATTAGCATGAGAGATGCTATGCAAACTAATATATCATATTGCTCAATATTGACATTAGCTTAAGTACCACAAAAAGCTAGCTATGCATTGACCAATGAGGGTGCCTGGCAATGGCATTATAGCTTGTATTTCACTGACTGCATTTGCTTATGGAACATGTGTTCCAAGAACATGGATCTGTAAAGACAATCCTTAGAGAAGAGTTACACTTTAATGTAAATGAAAAACAAGAAAGAATCTGGATATTCTAAACAGGAAAATGAACCACACAAATACATTGTGAGGACACGTTGTGAATTTGCAGAGAAATGTGAGTGTTGTAAGTATGGTTGCCTCCATAAACGTAACTATTCACTTAAATAGAGGGAACTGCTCCAGTAAAGTACACCTCAGAATGTACTCAGATTTCTTTTCTTTACAGCACACTGCCACTATCTACCTTTTAAAGCTGTCTATATTAGATAAGATTCCACTTACGTGTTCAGGCCCATACATGCTAAAGCTCGTAAAGGAAGAGCATGTGCTCCCTGGGCCCAAAGGCACAATGAAGGCATCAACATTTGTCTGCAACGTACCTGAAGATTCACCACAATTGCTAGGTTTATTTTATAGATAACCCTGGAGATATTACTATGGGGTTTTTAGCACAACCCACACAGTGGGTAAATGTAAAATTCCTGTTCCATTGCCTTCCTCTGACCATGATCTACATCAATGGGAATATACCACCTTGATGAAGCTGTTATATATGCTGCCATGCACTGGGGACACTGGCATGGATCACGCTCCTTTGAACTTGACTGTCACCAATTCACCTAGCAGAGCACTGTGGTTTTGCACTAATCCCAATACAGCATTATTCTAACACAATCAAGCCATAAATTAAATGAACTACATGATGTACATACAACAGCTGTGCCTGTCCAGACATGGCTTTACCTGACTGAAAGTGAGCTCTGGGATCAAATTCCACAAATGGCTGAATCTTTACATCTCACCATGTGTTAAGTGGGTCCAGATGGTAGGTGATACACTAGTATTAACAATCTACTTTCCCTTCCCTGAAGTGTCTTTATAGCACATTGCTGATGTTATTGTAAAGTTTGTGGAGATTCAATAGGCAAAATATTTTAAAATAATCCTTGTGAGAAAGATGATATGGAGTGCATTCATGTGCTTCACATACATACACAGTGTATTTTGTAGTGCTGCCAAGATAGTCATTGTCCATTTACAGAAAAAAAACCCAGAGATAAACAGATGTATAATAGGAACATACTGATTTGACCACTTTGTGTTGGCACTTACACTACTCAAAGCCATTCTTTTACCAGCCCGCAGAAATAGAACCCAGTCTTTTCAGAGACATTTTGATATGCTCTCCTCAGAAAAGTGGTGTCCATTGGAAATGATCTGTCACAAAAATCAAAGTTTTCCATCCTTCAGCATAAATATCTGTTCAACAAGAAGGCAAGTAAAAATTATTGCCTCCACTGCATTTCCACTGGACAGCTCAGGTACCACAGGTCAGTCGTTAAGGACCCTGTGATGGCTACTGAATCATCAGCCCGAATATATTTAGAACAGGTGTTTCTGTAACTGTGAAAGACTGGGAAAATCTGTGGAGTTCATTGGCCTTTAAACTCACACTTCTGCACGATGTGATGCAGTGGTCTAATGTTAACATATCAAAGATTACAGGGTCAAGATCTCCTTGGGGTTATTTTCTTACTCTGCCTCTTCACCCACATGCGTTTGCTCATTTCCCCTTTTAGAAGATAAGTTTACTTGCAAGGACAAGACAAGATATTTTTTTACAAGAGCTAATCTAGGTGCTCAGTGTTAGTGTTACTAAAACAAACCAACTAAATAAATCAGAAAATATTTGGCACATAAGTAGTTGGAGACTTCTTCACTTTTTCTAGCTTGTACAATTTTTGTAACAGAGCCTCATATGGTAAAAACTTAAAAAGTACAGTCTATATCCAGTCCTTGGATTATTCAGGGTGTATGTGTGTAATCCTTGCTTTTTTATGTTATAATCCTGCTAGCTTCTCCCAGAGATTGCAACAAAGTAAAAAAAAAATAATATAAAAAAAAAATATATATATATACATAATATACATAAACTGGCTCCTGGTAACCCTTTGTCCTCTGGGCTTGACAACAGGGGACAGAGATGGTTATGGAAGAGCCACCAATTCCTGAGTTCCATAGTGTTGGTTTTCTTACATGTCTTTGGGAAAAGTGCCCAAAAGCTTATGCATTGGTAACCCCTTTGATCAGACGAAAAGGGTACAGTTAAGAGTCCAGGCAACCAATGATATCAGGGAAAAGTTTCCTCTAACAGCACTTGGCAGAGCGGCACTGATAATGGGAAGTGAGATTATGGGTATGACCTCATTACAGGACTAAAGCGAAAAAGGGGAGTGTTAACAACTCGCTCCAGTATCATATGGCTTAACCGTAGACACACAGCCAAGCAGTCGCATGCCATCCCTCCACCCACAACAAAATTTGCTCCATTACTAATCTCTTATTGTAACTATTACACAACAATAATATTTAACAAGTTTTTTTTTCATTTATTCTTTTTATAACTCTACACCTCTCCCATTGTTCCCAATAAGAGGCAAGTTACTTACCTCACTTGCTGTTCTTGTAGGTTCACCATTTCCAGGTGTTGCCCTTCCTCTTAGGCTAACTCCCTGACAGCTCTTCCAGGTGGTTAGCACATTTCTCGGTGCCTCGGTGTCATGTAATAGAGAAGAGCTCTGCAGCCTTAATCAATAGCTGTCATCAGGGAGCCTTTTGTAGAATTCTGTTTGGAAAAAGTGTGTGGAACTTAACCTTAGATCTCAACAAGTAGGCACTGCTCTCAAGTTTTATTGATTGAAAAAATAATATAAAGCCACATGAAAATGCAGGTTGTAGGGCAAAGGAAGAGTTTGTAAAAATCAGGCACTTGACAGGTTGAGTTTCCTAATCTGAACTCAGGTAGTGACACTTCTATTTTTATAAAATCCTCAGTCAGTGACATACTGCAAAAGGTGCTTCCCTCCGCCCTGTACTCAAATAGTAGCTGACAATATGGGTCACCATCTATCTATCAGTTCTACTTTATTTGCCTAGCACGAGTGATGAAAAACAACGTACTGTTTCCTTCTGAATTTTCCTGGCCATGATTAATGAGATAAAATCATTGAGGATGGTTATTTTATTGAGGTGTGCTAATGAATAAAGCTAGCGTATCTAAATATCACTGCTGTACAGATGCTAAAATGTTTCATGGAAATATTTTGATTGAATTTGTCATTTGGGAAGTGGTGGATACAGCTATGATTCAGTGAGGTGCAGTGGACTCCTTCCCACGAAGAAATTTGAAAAAAATCTGGTTTTCCTGGGCAGCTTTTATGCAGAAATTGTGAGTTGTATTGCAGGATGTCAGGATTTTGCAACATAACAATTTTGAGAATGATATGAAAACATAATATTTATATGCATCTATGAACTACTCAGGAAGTAAATATTTTACAGGTTAAGGGCATAAATATATGAACACGCTAAATATGAGAACTTCTATGTAGTGAACATACTAAGTGCTGTAAAAAATGCTGCATTTGCTGCCTCACACACATACTGTGGTTATCCTGGTTTTATATAATAATAATATAACAAAACAATTTTGTACTTTGCATTTCTAGTGCCCTCCTTTTCTGACCTTCTATGCACTTACAAAATATTAACCCATTATGCGTCATAACATCAATTTTGGTTTCCTTTTGTTATGGCCATATTATTATTGTCATCATCAGAACATTAAATCTGTATTACAAAAATATTATTATACTTTTGCAGACAAGTCTCTGAAGAAGTGATTAAATCATATGGCTTGACAAGTCAGCAGTAGACACTTTCATTCATCTCAAACATTTTCATTCCAACTCAACTGACCAGGAATACAAAACCGCCCTTTTTTAGAAGTTAAAAAAAATAAAGAGAAGTAGATTCTTATTTCCCACCACACTGCTGTCACCTCCCAATCTAGATTTACAGACACTCTCCAGGGTGGGATTAGAAATCATGGAACAGCTTCTGTAAAAGCAGCAGCTATGTCAGCTAGGGCTGTCCTGTTGTCTTGAGGGAGGGATATAATTAGGGATATGTAAAATCATGCCTGTCATTAGGACAACGGATAGGGATAAACTACTCACTATCTCTTCTAGAAGGTATTAAATGAAACTTGTCTGTGTCAAGTATAAAACAAACAGTGGTGTCCTTCATGCAGCATGAGGTTAAAACTAAGGAGCTTCCTGGCCAAAGATGAAGCCTAAAACTTTACATTGGTTCAAGGGAAGACTACACCGATACAGGGACTATATTAACATTTTCCACAATGCTGCATATCTATCACACACACTTTCTTAAGCATCAGAGATATACAAGGTTACAAATATGATAATAATTTTCAAAAGAGCTCTGGGAAGTATCTGGTTAATTACAGACTGTTTGCCAAGTGAAGTGCTGATGCAGGAGGCATAAACTAAACCAGGGAAGCTCCATGTCACGCTGCATAACTGAACTACAGAACACACGAGTTTGTGAAGGCATCGAGCTCCAAAGCAGGGAAGATAAATAATTACTGAGTTTGTCCATTGAGGGTAGCCTCAAATCTCACAAATTATCTAATCTAATGACTGATAGAAATTCAGAAAATAACCTATGAAAAAACACTACACCCACTCTATTTCCAATAGCCTTTCCTTAGTCACCTGCGATTATCATCAGCCAAGCAGTTAAAATGCTGCCAAAACCCCTGATCTGCAAATTCTTCTGTTCCATTTATTTTTCAAAGAAACAGCTACAATCATCCAATCCTTCCCTCCATTCACTATATATCCCAAGTTCATTCTGTGTTGTTTTCATTCATTCTCCCAGAATTTGCACGTTTGTCAATGATAAGGAAGGTAAGCCACATCGGACACCAACGGAAGAGGTGATTTCCCCCCATTCCTCAATTCAGAAGCATATTGGTCATGTCATGGGATCCTGCTCTTAAGCAAACATGGTGGAGAAAGCGTGAGCTGCAGGACCCCCAGAGAGGCCACAGCCACTCTCCATCTTCTGGTAACTCCAGTCCTCTTCCCTCAACATCACAGGTATCACCTGTGTTCCCAGTTCAGTCCTCCAGCTTTTATCGATGCTTCAAACATGACGCAGAGAGGAAAATTAACAGCTTCCACAGTCACCACCAAAAATGAACACGAAACATACATACTGTGCAGTATCTTTTCTACCTGTAACACTCCCATAAAGCCTCATTAGCAGTCACTGGTGTAACAGAAGAGCAATGAACAAGATTAATGCCACTTCCTAGTGATTGAAGCATTTTAAAAATTCTGTATCTGTTCCCTTGAACAAGATTTAAAATCAGGTTCAAATTACCTTACTTGGATATGAACCAACCTTTTTTCTTACTGGAGTAACAGATACAGAACCATACTTGTATAAAAACAAACATTAAAATAACATTTCCAGAGGCTCTCTATCTCTCACATTTTTCTTAGAGTGCAATTTCCTCCGTGTGTCACCAGAAGACATGGAGTTTATCAAGAAGTAGGAAAAACTTGAACTGCAAGAACAGAACTAAATATGCTCTGTGAGCCACTGCCCCTGTGCAGGCCTGTAGCTGTTCAAAAGCTTTTTTTCATGCCCAGTTGCTGGAAATAATATCATGCTGCAAAGCATAAACCACATTGCACTATCTCAGGACACATGACTGAGTTACAAGGTATTTAAATGAGCACTTTACATGTCTAGACCTACTTTTCTATTTGCTGCAATCACCTGAATCACCTGAATCACCTCAATCACCTGAATCACGTACAGCAAATATGAGCCATTGCACATGGCTTTTAATGACAATTGAGACAATCTAAACCAATCCTGTTGGAAGAAAACTAAATTTTAGCTGCTGTCAATTAAAGACCACCTAACAATATATAAAAAAATCCACTGACAAACTTTTAAATTGAATTACATTGTCACAAGGGCAAAATACAGTACTCTTAATATAAGACAACCTATTTCTTATTCTACATTGTATTTAGTTTACTTGGAACTCTACAGTATATTTAGGTTCGTATTATTCAACTGTGAAAAAAAGATGAGCACTCAGTATCATCAATGATATATTTTTTCATATGGAAAGGTTAAAGGTAACAAGGTTCTTTCCAGTCTTCCCCATATCTTGCAATAAGAAAACACTGTATATTAATTTAATGTGGTGAATACTCAGCTGGTAGACAGGTAGGAGTAAGTGTGGCAGTATCTATTTTCCTCAATGAAGATTTGACTCACCTTGGAGAATAAATTACTTATTGCTCTACTTTCCTCTCACCTTTCAAAACCCAAAGTAGGGGACAGGAAGACAGCATCCACAAAGCCATATGTTTACTTGTCATTTGTTTACTCAAAATATTTGCAGTGCAGCAATTTCTCCTCTCTGCTGAACTTTAACTTCTCTTTCTTTTATTTCTTCTTGCTACTGAGAATCGACAAATGATCGTTTAGCCTCCACGGGTAAGACAAAACATGAAGTTAATTTCCATACCTGTACTACATCTTGGCTTTCTATGCTCTAACAGCTTTGCTTTTAGGGGTCAAAAGAAAATGACCAGATATGAGCAGCTGGTAAAAATAAATACAAATGTGTTCTTTAAAAGGAATGTGTTTCCTTTAGAAGCAAGTATGTTTGTTAATTTTGTGTATCTGTATACAATGAGAAACTTATAAAAATTGTGTATCATACATTAAAAATGATGCAGAATCTATGATATTATTTGATACATGACTGAAAGAATTCCTATCCTCTCACTCCCGAGTGTTCTGCTCATTTGGCATGAAGAGAAATGTACATATTTAACTGAAAGCCAGTGCCAACATGACAGGCAAGAAGACCTCAATACCGGCATCGAGCAGCTCTTGTCTACTCTTTCAGATGCATCAGAAACAATGGGATTTCACTAAATCACTGCCTGGCTGGGCTGAGGCCACAAGACTCAGGAGATTAATGTACCTTTTTTTCCTCTTTTTTTTCCTAGATGACACTACCGTGTTTGTAAAATGCTTCTGCTTATGAGGAGTCAAGATTCACAGTAAAATAGCTGCAGATGTTTCTTGAGAATATAGGTCAGAAGTACTATACCGGTATTAATAATAACTTGAACAAGGAGAATGAACAGTAGCATCTAAGTATCATTGACATCATTATACCACAAATCATCATTTCAATCATTATTAGAGTTATTCCACTAACAGATCTGCACAGAATCATTATTCCTTATTAACCGTTAAGGAGGAAAGAAAAGGGAGGAAAAAGAAAATTAGGGTTGTATCCTTTAAATGAAAACTTCACGTGTAAGTATGAAACAAGCGAAAAAAGAAAAAAATACAAAAAATATGCATGAAAGAAGGAGAGATAGATGTGGAAGCTAAAATATCAAAGCTAATTAAGAAAACTAACAAGTTGGTATTTTACTAAAAATGCATTTAATTAGAATTACAACAGCATGAAACATGCTTGTAGAAAATTGAAACACTAAGCCAGTGTGAGAGCTCGGCACAGAACATGAAAATTGGCTGTGAGGCAAAGAGACCAAGTTTACTCTACAATCTTTCCTGCGAGGGGAGGGATGACAAGTGGGCTTCCTTGGCTCTGCTGCTTGTTTTCCTCTACTCTGTGGCATTCTGTCAAATCTGAAATGGCCTTAGAATTCACCCAGCTCCTCATTCAGGATGAGCAAATGAAATATGTGGAAGAGGATTAATGTGATTACAATCATCACCAGAATGATTTTTCCACGAAATGCTATAAAAAGGTTTTTCCTCTATGCTTTTAAATTAATCTGCTTTTGCAAACATACAGATACTATCAAGTAGATGCTCACAGGTGTGTATAAATGAGGTATGTAAATGCCTTTGCTTTGTTACCAAAGATGTACATTTTAATCCATATTCTCTCTAGTTTATTCCCTTCAAAAGGAAAGAAATTCCTTTCATTGCCATGAAGGACAAACCGGGCTGGTATGTGCTGTTCTACATTTTCAGCCTCACACTTGACAAGGGTCTTTCAGCCCCTTCTGATGTCGAGATGCTGCCACAGATGGACAGTGAACAGTGTGCTTCCTCTTCAAGAGTACTCAATTCCTGGCAGATTCCGGTGGGGCACAAAGGACACTGAACCAGCAGCTGACACGAACCTGTCTCAAGGTTTTATGTGCTGACTTCCTAGAATCTTCTCATGGCCTTTGCAACTTGCATGTTCTACAGACCTTTTTGTGCTCTATAGAGAAATAACAGCCCTACATTTAAGAGGCTGGCCCTTGGCATGGGAAGAGGAATGGTGTATCACTATGATTACAGGCATTTTTTCAAGGAGGGTTTGTTTGTTTTCATGGCATTGTGGGGAGGCCCAACATGGCAAACAGCATTCTTTGTTCCAGAAGTAGCACAGTCAATTTAAAAAAGATTTTTTTTGTCATTGAGCTGGAAAAGAAAAAGATAGGCTTCTCATTTTGCCCCATTTTTGTACAGGAGGATTCTGTTAAAGATTTCAACAGTAATATTCTTAGACAACTTAAATTTTACATGAAAGCATGTTTCTACTTCCTCTGCCTGTCCTGTACTATATTGATAAGTCTTTGGTTTTGCTGACTATTTTGAAGAAAATTAGCTCTTTCCACTTCAAGATACTGCCTGGCAGGACCATCCTCTTCTCCACCCAAATGGATTTAGTTTATAAAGTGCCTTACAGGAAGAGTCTGGTAAAAGTATGAATACAGTCCATAATTTCAGGAAGGAGTAAAACTATCTTTGCATGCTCATGTATATATTAATGCACATTCATATATGCATATAAATATTACGCATAAATGCATATATTCTTGTAGATATATGTGAGCTCTTTGTGTGTATAAATTTCTACTTATACACACATACATAAAAGTATTAAAATATATAAGTAAACATACAAATCTCAATGCATTGTACAGATACCAAATCTAACTTCCAGTTAACTTGGCTACCAGAACCTTGAGAACCAGACATAGGCACACACACACACACACACACACACGCACGCACACATCCTGTTCAGCCAATAGCACAATGAAAGTTCTTAGAAAAGTGTGTGAGAGTAAGAAAATGAAAAACTAAACAATTAATAGTATCATTGTCAAATTTAAGGATGGAAGGAAAAGTATGCTTCACATGCACTGACAGTCACTTTCCCATACCACTAAGGACACCTCTGCTCTGTAATCAAACATCAATGATCTGAGCTGGCATAAAAAAATTGTGAAAAAGGAAATTCTACGTGTTGAAATGAGTATTTCCTATGCAGCAAGTCCCAATGGTCAGAAAACAAAGTGATTCCATGATTTATCAGCATTCAAACAAACTCTGTACAAATTCTCCCATTTCTGAATATTCTGTACAGAATACGGCATGGTTTCCTGTCGCACACAGAGAGATTCATGTGCAAATCTTGCAAACTGTACAGTTTTTAAAAATCTGTATGTAATCTTTACATGCCCTACTCTTGAATTTATTAAGACCAAAAGATAAAAGAATAGCCAGACAAATACAGAAATATAAGAGAAAACAATGTTGTACAGAAATATATTTCTAGAAATGACTTTTTACATATCACTTGAGCACGTCTCTGAAAAGGAAAAATCTTTCACATCAAAAAGTAAAACATGGATTAATTTAATTATTAATATTTCCCTTATCTAATATTTGCATAGCAGCAATATTTGAAAGCCTGAATTGGGCTAAGGTTTCAGATTCTACGAATGCATAAAAGTTACAGATTTTTTCTGAAAAACAATCATTAACAACTAATCCATAATGTTCCTGCTTTCAGACGGAAAAACTGGTTCTGAGTTTCACTCAGGACTCCTAGTTTGCTTTCCAATATCATGTTCTGCTTTTAACAGTAATGTGTAGTTTTTAGAATTCAGCTCTCCAACTACAATTTCTAAAAGATCTCTCAACTCCAGATTAAATCAAAACTCTCAATTATTCTGACAGTGAAATTCCTACAATGACTTTGCTTCTGAACAGTCCCTTTCAAGCAGTGAAACCACATAATTGTTTGAGCTTTGTCTACTAATCTTCACAATTTTCCACTCTTTTTCTGGTAATGTCTGCACAGAAAAGAATCCCAGTACAGAATGGACTTCTAAGTCATCTCTGGGTTTCCAGTCATTAACTGGATAATAACAGTTTGAATAATCCAAGTTTTTTTATTTGGGACTAATTACTATGTTCATTTGCAAAGAATGTGGATAAATAAGCAGTAAGGCAGCCTAGATGGTTTTCTGAAAGCATTCTGAATTGTCTTGAGAAATACTTTTCATTGCTGTATCTTACTGTTTGACTAACAATATCTGGCAGTGCTGCATAAAGTTCGCTCATCTTTGGAAGTTTGTGTGTTTTGGTGAGGAATAATTTGGATACCCATACTGCAAAAACATTGGATTCACAAGGCGGGTAGCAGGGAGGTGGGTGGGTAAAACCACATTTAGAAGGAGAGGAAAAAATTACCTGAGACAAAAAAATAGATTTCTGACAACTTCTTCCTTCACTCCTATGGGAAAATGGTCACAGTGTACATTAACTTGTCTCTAAGGGCTATAAGACTCTCTCCAAGTTCTCTTAATATTTTTTTTTCCATAGGAAAATTAAGTATCTGCAGAATCTTGTCTGAATTAAATCTCTTTTATTCTTCAACAATAGTGCTTTTTTTTTCCATTTCTTAAGAACAAAATTTGCTATGGATTGCTAGGATTAGAGCGGGGCAGAATTTGCTGTAAGCATCCTGCAAACTGCCTACCAGAGGATTGGCAGGAATTTATACCACATTATCCAATTGTTCCATGTGCCAGAGCTGGGTTTCTTCCACCTTCCTGTATGCAACTTCAACCATAATGACTGAAAAGCAAATTGGGTCCAACATGTCTTGGGACCACCCAGGGGACAATGAAACTTTTACAAGATACGGAGAAAAAGGAAAACCAGGTTTCACTAAGTACAGTAAGCCAAGCACCTATTCTTATGCAGATGCATTAGGAGATGGGTCAGCATGTTCTTTTATTTACTTCCACTTGTACACTCGCTGTATCTCCCAGGCACATGATTCACTTTGGATCTCAAGCAGTTCATTTACAGTAACCTTTGCATTTTACACCATTCCACAGTTATTTAGTTATAAATAGTTCCATAAACCTCCTTAAATCATTAGGAGTGACAGAGACTTTGCAGGTAGCATGGATTCAGGCTGAGGACCCAGCTGGGTGCACCCCTCTATCAGACAGCTTTGTGACTACTTCAGCAGGTACAGTACAGCATTGCAGAAGAGATGGTGTATGGTAATTCTCATAGGACCAGAGTGGAATGTAGGGTTTAATTTCATCCCTGTATATACTCTAGAAGGTATTTTCACAGGTAAAACTATATTCCTGCATGCAGTTTGGCAAAAGAACTTGAGTTTAGCAAATAAAGGTAAATGCAAATACCAAAGCTCATACATGTGAAATGCTATGGATATGCCTCAAAAGGGATCTGATAAAGCAGATGAATAAATATTGCATGTTTTTACAAAATATTTTCATGCAAGTGACCAAACAAAGTGAAAATGACACATATAAACATGTTTGCAGGGTGATTAAAATTATTGTAAGTCCTTTTCTTTGAAATCATCTCAATTCTATTTATTTCTGGCTTTCATAAAGACCACTACCTGTGAATTGAGTGAATGGTTTCTACAAGCATTCCTAGATTTAGATAGTGACATAGTTACCAGAAAACTCCAGGCCAAAGAAAGGAAAAGCACCTGCTGAGAAGATACTGTGCAAACGTTTCCCAAGACCAATGTAAGTCAGTAGAGCAGTAGCCCTGTCACACCTGCAGGACTGGATAAACACAGGACACTGAAACCACACTGAAGCTGTCCAAGGCCACTAGCCCACAGTGGCATCACCACACACGGGCTGTGTGACACAGGATCCAAGGACAGTAGCTGCTACATGCAGATGAGGACTTCAGGAATATATGTTTATATCTCAGAAAGCAGAGAGCACTCAGAGGGACTTTCCAAACACCCAACTAGATGCCATTAGGACACCAGTCCAACCTCTGCCTCTGAACACGCTGAAGGGGTTGCCCCAACAGGTCGGCTATAAGTGAATTGTGTGAGTAAGTGAATGTGTCCTGTGAATAGTTGTCTGCTATTAATTATAACAGCTTGATTCCATTAGTAGTAAAAGTAGCATCTCCTCCCAGCTTGATTCCCTATTAAGGAATGATCATTTACAACATGCCTACTCCTGACCAATTCATGAAACGATTTCAGAATTCCAGAAGTCTGTTCATAAATGAGGACAAATAACTTATTACAATAAAAATCATGAAAGCAAAGACCAGCATTTCTCTCATCCACCCAGGCCTTTGCATATGGACAGGGGAAAGGGAACTTGCTTTTGCTTTCTCAGAGACACCTGGACTTGCCGAAATTTAAACCAATTTGAAGTGAAAATTATTTAATTTAGATTTTGACAAAATGGAAGCTACCTATTTAAGGCCTTCTTGAGCTAGTAATGGAAGTTTGTGTGCTGGAAACCTTCTTTGAAATAAACCTGAAACAAGTTAGCTGGCAGGTAGGTTTGTGCTGCAAGGGATTCTGACAGCCTGTCAAAGTTCCACTTTTCTCACATTCAATCAACCTCTCTCTTCTAAAGAAAGCATAAAATATGTCAAAATGACAGCTGCCGAAGCATAGCAGCAGCAGCAGCCAGCTAGCTGCTAGGCCTATTACCTTAGGAAAGAAATTGTGGAAAACCTGTGTAAATGGCACATACTGAATAGCGATTTAATTTGCCTGGTCAAGTAGTGACTCAATTAAAGTCTTATTAACCATTCAGCTACTGTTAGTAATGTCTCCACATTTTTTATTTTTGTTTTATTATTTTGGGGTGTTGGCTAGTACAACAGGAACAAACTGACTTACAATGTGAGTACCTCAATGCTTCTAATGACTTTCCAAAATTAATTTGCCACAACATTGAGTAGAATTCATTTGCAAGTAAATCCAGCAGAGACAACGCTATAATTACATGGGATTTAAAATTCCTTAGTTGGGTCAATATAGTCTTGACGATCATAAAAACTGGAAGAAGAAATAACAGTGCTTGTTTGCCAGAGGTCTCAGTTACTGCTACTGCCTCTGCTCTGTAGAATTTTGTGTATGCAGAGAGCATCCCACTCTCACCTAACTTGCTAAGATTACAGTGAGAGATCCAGTTCAGATCTTTGTCCTGTTTCCTTCAGTTTAGTCCTGGTTATAAGAGCAGTGTGTTCCTTTGGCAATGACAGGAACCTGGGCTTAGACTGGAAGGCTTAAATGCATTTTCTGCAAACATTTCTCCGATGACACTGTCTTTATGCCTCAACTAAACCTGGATGGAATCTTAGGACAAAGAAAGGCAATGCTCTGACTCCACGGCTCAATTTCAAAAGTCTTCTGCAAACAGCAGAGCTCCTAGTGCGTCTCACAAAAAGGTCATAAAATCCTTTGTCTTGGAAAGTCTTAAGCAACATAAACATACAAGTGGCTACTGACTGTAAAGGTGTATGCGCACACACCGACCGTGTGAGACAGAGACCTGGCATATGAACTGATTATCTTCCAAAGACAGAGTTGCAGGGTAGATTTGTTCTAAGAGCTTTGAACTACAGACTTTACCCTTGACATCTTGTACTTACAAGTTCAAAAATGAAATAGTATTAGGCTTTTGTTATGGATGCTGGAAGCTTCAGATGAACTAGATATAAACATTGAATAATAATACATCTGAAAAGCAGCAAAATGGTAATGAGAATTATTTTTCAGAGTTGGAAACAATACATCCCATCTTTCCGTTGTGTGAAAATATCAATGTTACATTCAAAGAGCTGCTGCTATGAATAGGGAGGCCTACCTTACCTGCTTTGAAAAAGTTCCCCAAAACCAGTGTCATTTTCAACCTGCTCTTTACGAGCTTTTAGTGCTTCTAATTGCGTATCTTCTAATGCAAAGTAAAGCAGGCTAAGTCAAACCACAGAAATCATCTCACACAAAATCCAACCACTTCAATTTATATGGCTTAATCTTTACTCAGCAGATCTTGGCTTAAGTTTCCAAGTCCAAAGTGAAGCAAATCTCCCTTTAAAGGCTGTAGTCATTCACTTGCTCACTATGGCTGGGAAACAGAAACAGCCTTCAATGTGGGATGGGAAATCTCTCCTCTGTTGCACTGAGCTGTTCAATAAGGCTCTGGAAAGCAAATTCCCTCCAAGTAATTTCTAAAGGAGAGGTTTCCAGCTGTGAGGCAAGTTTGCTTGTGCTATATGAGCACCCTAATTACTCCACAAAGAACATTATGTTCTCGTGCCCAATCTTTGCAAAAAATTACAACAATACTGCAGTGATAAAAACGGGAGTGAGCAACCAAGAAAATCAACTACAACAAGCTATTCTTGTAGCTAACTATGCACTCCTAGTCATATTCTTGATTTTCACATATCTCATTTAGAGAGAACAAAAAGCTGGTCTCCCTGTATATTCTCGTAAACAGTCCCTGCACAACCCTCAAACCTGCTTCCTTTACAACTTCCATCTGCCTTCTAATTTGCCTTCACTTGGGGAAGCAGCAAAAACTTAACTGGTATGACACATCCTTCATTCCGTCTCATTTGTTTCATTAAGGATGCTTGACAAGCTCAAATTCCAACATCAAAACAATAGTTAGTAGAGAAATGACAAGCTGAAGCACACCACTTTTGTTGTTTGGTTTTAGGAAGCTTCCTTTTCAAAAAACTTGAAGTTGTTTGGTGGCATTACCAGAAAAAACCCCAAACGCCAAACCAAAACCCCAAACGAAAACCCCTCACACTGAGGGCCTCTGCAAAACCATCAGAGCAGAAATGGAGGATTTATCTGCAAGAGTTCAGCACTGCTCATTAATTCAATTCTCAGGCTATTAAATACAGCTAAGCTCAGTGCAGGATTACAATTTTAGGCAGAAACAGAAAAACAGGTCCCTGTTCTTCACAAGTACTCATATTTTTATTTATTTTTGACACACTTCCCTGTATAGACAATAACTCCTGAGCTATTTCAATCTCTATGACTCAATCACTGTATCAGTCACGAGCCAAGCATTTCACACACAAAGTCTTCACTTGACATTAATTCCTGATGTGGTGAAAGCACACTGAGGGGATTTTGTAAATACTTATTCACTGGAGTCTGCAATTAACACATCTCTTATTAAAACACGATAATTCTCATTCTTTATATTTGACTTGACATGGGATTTAATTCAGTGGTTTTCCAAAAATCCTAATTTATGTTTCAGAGAGGATGATGTAAAGGTAACACATGGAAAGGTTATTTTATCTGTTACACTTTTTCTTTCCTGGAAAAGATACATAGCTTTGTGCTTCCTGATGTAAAGGAAATCTTTCATAACTAAAATAAATTTCATAAATAAAAATAAGTAACTAACTAATTTCCATGATGTGTTTTAAACAATGATTACAATAGCACAACAGTCTGTTATATATTGTGCATTGTAACTACAGACCTGCTGTCAGCATGAAACTTAGAAACCTCACAAGAAACTTTCAAAGTGTTCATCTATCATAGAATTTAATTTACACTTCAACTAAGGGAGCAAAATATATTCATACATATTTGTTTATATCTATATATATAAACTACTATGTTCTGTAAGGAGCAGCAGCTTAAATGACCCTTATGATTTGTTAGGCAAAAAAATGTCTTCTCTCGCCTCTCCCTCTGATACACATCAGAGATTTGATGGGGTGATGCCAAAATTTCCTCCCGCATGTGATTGCCAGTTTACTAGCTACTGCTTAAGATAATGTGTTCTGGTTCATAAGAGGATTGGATCTGGGCTTTAATTTGAAAACTCTTAATCTTCGGATGCTGCTATATTTCCTTTCCTTTCTGTGAATTAGCTAGGCTTTCATTTTATCAGTATGATAGCTGGTGATCCAGGAGGAAACTTTTTACACCAACAGAAAACCAATCCCATTTGAGAAAGAAAAAAAAAATCTATTAACAGACATCTAGTGCTTTCACAGGATTGATTCTTTTATAGAGAGATGGCACTTTTGGATGACCTGGCAGCAGCAAAATCAAGGTGGTCTGTGGTATTTGACAGTTAGACAATCATTTATTCACACCAGCCTGGTAAGCTCTTTTTGAACTCCTGCAGAAAGAGAAACTTCAATTAAGAGTGAAGTTCAGTTGTCCCTGATGTTATTAAAGTCAGAATTAAAGTCAGAGCCACCCACCAAGCAGTCCCCCAAAACTCTGTTGCCTTTCTCCACACTTTCTGAATAACTGAATTCAAACCCTTCCAACTGAGTGCTTAAGCCATCCCTGCAAGCATGTGTCATTGCAATAAAAAGAAGGGGGGAAAAAAGTGCCTTTGTTTTTTAAAATAAAATACGTTCAATGAAGGGAGAAAATGACCCTTCAGAATACTTTGTTTAAAGAGACAGGGACTGTAGAAGCCATATATCTTACATCCTTTCTCTCCACCCCTTCCTTCCGTCCTCGTGTAATGAAACAGTCACCCCAATGAGAAGGACATAAATAGTGAATCCTCACTAATGCAAATGGGTGACATTTGAAAACCTATTTTTTCTAACCTAGATTTCATTTTTTTTTGTTGTTATAACTATTGCAAAGAGTGTATTTAGCATGCATGCTCTGCAATGACTCCAGCTATGTGCTAAACACTTGCTATTTAAGTGGGTCATGTGACACTATTACTGCTGCAATATTAGCACATGAAAATGGCTTTTTGGCAAACAAGTAAATCAGAGACAAAGCATGCTATGCACAGACTGTAATTATGGCTGTATACTTTTTCATCATGGGGTGAAAAAATTTAGAACAGTATTTACTGTCGTAATTAAACTGATTCCCCCAAGAACTGCAATGAACTTTGGGAGGTGATAAATAAAAGCAGCAGCAAGCTGTTCCTTTGAGATTTACACTCTGATGATAAGATCTCCTGAGTTCCTGGAGGGAGAAGAAGAAGGTAGGTTCATAATTTATCTTTTTCAGGCCTGGTCCAAAACCTATTAAAGTCATTAGAAGTCTTTAAATTGATTTTGTCCAAAGTTCATTCTAAAGTCATTTTATTCTTGAAGTACAAGTTTTAATTTTCTAATGCTAAAATTAAACCAGAAATTGCTTATAATTTTCCTTTAAAGGAAAGGGTTTTAATACCTATTTTAGATAGAAATAATATCTTTCACCCACATCTACAGAGAAGCAGAAGATTTTCTGACTGATAGCAAAAAGATTTTTTAAAGACCTGTACAACTAGCTTCAAAGAATACGTAAGAGAATTTGAAGTACACTAACTAGACACAAATAACATCATCTGTCTTTTGTTAAACGTCACATTAAGCAAGAGGGCAACAGATCTCCTTTCTGCATGCTTATTTAAAGGTCTGTCTCTCTCTTCATGTACATAGATGCTATGGTTTTGTCTAAGTAACAGAAGAATAAAAGATGCATCAGTGTCTTATCAGCCTGCCAGTCCTGAATAGGTTCTTGAAAACGATGGGACAGGAGCGTGGGCTGGCACAGGGGGGAGCTCACCCTTTGACTCCTGTGCCTCTGGCGACAATGTTTACTCTGCTTTCTGCCCATTTGGGGAAACATTCTAGAAGAGGAAAAATAATCTGTCAGCTATATGACTGAAGTGGATCCAAATATGCTGTAAGCATCTGCCTTGCTGCCTACAGGGGGATGGGAAATAATTTATATCATATTTTTAATTGAATTTGATTGCTGGGGTTGGGTTTCGTCTCCTTCATGCAACTTCTCTATTCAGTGTGGTGTGTTTGCTTTTTTTTAATGCATTTTCTTCTCCAGCATACGTAATCAAAAGGGGGCATGCTTCCAATAAACTGGTGTAGGAAGTAGATATCTTCCCCTTGAGAAGACTGAGAACGTGAAGAGGACTCCAGTTTTGGGAACTGCTCCTTCTCATCCACCCAGTATCTCTGCCAAAACCATGTTTATAGCATGGCAGTGGGGTGGACAGTCACAGCACAGACCTTAATCAAATGAAATAGGTGAAGGAGTTGCATACTATGGCTTATGGCATGGTACCTCCTAGACATGTTACACTCAGTTGTAATCAATTTAAACTACATTCCCAATGACTTGTCATTTTTCCTGTAGTACTTGTGGTTACTTGCATCCATTTATAGAAGGACAACAGAATACTCGCTATAGATAAACAATTGTATTCCTACAGCTCCTTACAGAACACTTTTATTATGCAAAAAAAAGGAGACTTGACTTAGGGAGGGGGAAAGAGTGGATGAGAGTGACTGCATGAAAATTGATATTTCATCTTTTCTTGCTCAAGTGTCTTCCATAGCATTGTATACTGAAAAAAAGCACTCTCAAACTATGTAGTCCCTAAATAGACACACCAAAAAGGAAGTTTGTGTTCTTTATTTCAGGTAACTTCTGATTAAAGTTAAACTAATGTTTGAGTCTCTAATTGTTTTGCCAGCAAAGGTACATCAGTCATCTGAATAATATTATACGTGAATTAATGATTTTAAGAAACTAAACATTTAAGGGAGCAAGACACTTAAAAAACCTTCTGATAAGTCTTTAAAAACTAGACAGTCACTTTTACTACAGTGACTCTCCCGCACAGTGCCCCTGGACTGAATGGACTAGTCGGACAAGTCTATGAGGGAGTAACACATCATCTTTTTAAAGACACAATGTGGACAGAATCCCACCTGCCAATCTCATGGACTACAGTTTTCAGATGAAAGGACAGGTTCCTCTGATCAAAGTTTGAATCTTTAATGAACAGACTCGCTGTTTTGACCATAACAAGAGAGAGGATTAATTAATCAGCTTTTTCAGTCCTACTTAAATCATTATTTTCTTTCTAATCACAGTGCAGCGATTCTAATAGAGCAGAAATAAGAATTTGCACGATTTGGTCTTAAGTATATTAGTTTTGCTTCATTCTGAAGCAACTCATACTTCCCTTAGGGACATACATTGCCATTTTACTTAGTTATCCTACTTATTTTTACTTTAAAAGAAAAAGAGCATCTTTGACAAAGGACTCTGGCAACAAACCCAAGGCATGTTAGACGCATTCTGATCACAAAGTTTTCTTCTATCTTGGTGGTGAATAAAATAAATAAGATATCCCCCTTGTTGTGTAAATTACAGCTACTGGAACAAAACCAGAAAACCGAAATAACAAAAAACATGTTGAAAGCTGCTGTCTGCTGTACATGACATAAAATCTTAAAATGAAAAAAAAAAAAAATCAAAACCAGTGTGGACACTTCTTGCTGTGTCTTGTAAAGATTCTTGCTATTGATTCAAGTTGCTTTTACGTAGAAAGGATTTATTTTTCTGAAAATTCAAGAGTCTTAGGAGCAGTGTAATGAAAAATATTCAAAGATTCGCACTTCCCTTCTTCTCATTAGCCCTTTATCTTTTGATCAGAGTATCTGGCTCAAATTTTGAAAATATTGAATAAATAACTTAGTATCTCTTCTAAATTCTAAAGAACAGAATTTGGACTCATCTGACATTAAACCATGGAAAAAAATTAGAATCCTCTCTCAGGACCATTTTATGCTGTTTTTTAAGCTATGGTAGTCAAATGGATAGATCACACCATAGCACCTAATTATCTGGAGGTGTGAGGCCACAATAAAAATACTTTTTCCTCTGTGAATCCATTCCTCTGTGTTTAATACCAAGAAACAGAGAGAATAAAACTTAAGGAAGGATTAGTTGGCAAGTGGGAAGTATGGTAGCCTACCACACTTAGCACTTGAGCAGATGCCAGAAGAAGGAGATATTGATCCACACAAGTCAAAATTATCTGGAGTTTGAAAATCACAAGCAACCCAGTTGCTTGGACAACTTGACAGCTTAAGAGAGTCTTTTATTAAAACAGAGGGAAAGAGAGAAACCTGGGTGGAAAAAACCCAAGGGTTGTAATCTACAGAAGTGTCTCAGGGAACCCACCCTGGCAGCTATAATGGAACAACATATATACATTCAGCAAGTGTTCAGAGTATAGCTTTGACTCCCATAAGTTTGTGTATAACACCAACAGAGGAATTTACCCTTCCATTTAGAAGGGTATAACACATTCTGCTAGTTTTTTATATTCAGTGACTGTATTAGATGAAAACCCTCTAAGATAAATAAGCAATGTTTAAAAAACCACAGCATGCTTTGGAGCTTTAGGAAGGTAAATAAGTGGTTTTGACTGGTTTTAAAAAGAAGCATGGAAGAATAATTAATAGAGACAGTGAACTTATTTAAGAATAGAAAATAGGTCTCCTGACCACTTAAGAACTATTATTACTTTCCAACAAAGATAAACTGTTAAAGTCCTCATCCTATTTTTTGTTCACTCCGTTTCTCAAAACACAGCCTCATTTTCAAGCTGCATTTCTGCAACCACTTTCAGGACACTCATTTGCTCTACACAGGAGGCAACACCTCCGTCTCTTTCTGTCCTGTACAATGAACAAACAATCTTCAGCCTTTCTCACCACAGTCCCTTTGGCTTAAGGTGCTGTGTAACAGAAAACAGAGAAAGTTTGTAAAAGGATATGTCTGATAGATGAGGCTTATTTTATTTTTATCCTATCAGTTTTTTATTCTTTTCATAGCTCTTTACTGAGATTGCAGTTCATGTTCATATTCATCAATATGCCACGTACACTGCTTCAAAGTACTTATGCTGTCATTAATAATGTACATACTTACAATGTTTTCCATTCAAAAACACTTCACTAAGTACAGTTCCAATCCGTAAGTGAACCTACCTCCCATATGGAACTCTCTTCAAGCAAATGGTGACAACATTAAGAGATTTGCAAGGTCAGTTAACACACAAAGTATATAAAAAATGCAAATACCTGTGGGAGGCACCACAGAATCTAAACAGCACGTGGCAGTGCTAATTTCAGAGACTGAAGGCTGCAAGCTGACATGATAGCCCAACTTGAGCGAACTGCAAGGAGAAAGATTTGGCCCATCACAGAAGGCCAGCATGCTGTCTCTGCCTCAGAGGAACACTGCTTTTAAAAGATAAACTGGAACAGAGGTTGAAGAACCAATCATTTGGAAAGAGATTAATAAAGCAGATATACACATATCACTGAATTGTTAAAAATTCCCATTTTTTTGGCTGATCACTTCATAACCCTACTGAATTGGTCTGCCTGCCAACCACATTTGTACTGAACAAAAAACCTATAAAGATGATAAATACTATCAGGTGGACTTTCAAAAAGTCACTATAGTTGTTAAGACTACTGAGAACATCACAGGACTACATCTGTATATTAATGTAACTTCTCAGTCACGTAAGTATTCACACATCACCCATTGCTGGAATAACTGCTTTACCTTAATATATGATATCCTAGTACCCTCAAATGACAATATGCACGCTGCAGTACCTCAAAGCATCTGTTATGTCTCTGTGATGCTCTTATTTTCTAATGAAGGCTTGGAATTTTATGGCTATAATGTCTATGAAAATCTTTGCAGGTACACATTGATTTTCTTTTTTATCTGCACTTGTACATATGCCATGGTAGGAGGAAGGTTAAGTCAATCAGGATAAACTGAGACTGAAAACTGCAGATAGCTTTTTTTTTTCATTTCAATACATACTTTTTTCATTTCTATAAATTTTTCCACTACAGCCAAAAATAATAATAGCACAAGAAGAGCTAGAGCTTGTATGTGAACCAACCAACAACTTGTGGATCAAACAAATAAGTCACTTTTCTTGTGAGATTTCCCTCTTAATATCTAAAACATAATCGCACAAAGATTGCACATAATACAAAATTTTAAGTAAATGTACCATTCTATAAACAATGTCTTTCCTTACAAGAAGGAGCAATAAAATAAATAGCTTTGGTCAATTGTTATTTAGTCATTTAATAGACTTAATTTAAAAGTATGAAGAGACGACTGAGATAAATCCCCACTGAGTGAGTCAATGGAAGCGGAAAAACTGACAGGCTGCATACAAAGGTTAATGACAATGGAGAAGTTTCTGTCACATTAAAATTTGGGACACAAACTTTGCAGACTAGTGTAATGAGAAAAGTCTGATTCAGGTTTTTCTTTATTCCAAAGCAAGAAGTGCCTTACGGAAGTAACTTCACATTTCCATAGGCTGGTCATTCAAGTGGACAGAATAGGCACAAACCAATTATTTATGGTAGAACCTTCATCCTCCAAAGGGAGGACTGTATCACTGTATTTGTTTTGTTTAAACAGGAGAGTGGAAAAGATTCACCATATTATTTGAGAGTTTGTTGGAAGGCAGAAAAATGAACAAACTGTGAAAAGGGCATATTTTTTCATTAATAATGAAGCTGGAGTCCATAATCCAGAGTTTTGAGCCTTTAATTTACAATTTAACTGGCAGCTCAAACATCCGGATAAGACAGCAACTGAAATAACATTTTATCTAAAGGCTTATCTCCTCCATCAGAAAGGGTATGAGGAATTAATTCTAAGTTTATCCTCGGAGATCACAGAGGGCAAAGCTAGAGAGATACGCTGGATTAATCCTCCAAAATCTTAAAAGCAAAACTCATTGGAGAGGCCAATAGAAAAGGGGAAAAAAACCCAGCAAATACTAAATCTGACAAAGGCTGCTTGCATTTTGAATATGTTTTGAACTTATTTTTATTCTACCAAACTGTTCTAGCTCTTGATTGCAAATAGATGCATAAAGTAATAAATTGCTCAAATAAAAATATTTTTTTCCTATTTACAATTAAAAAATTAGCGTATGTTCTTAACTTCTCTCTGATCATATGCGAGAAACCCTCTCCCCTGTGACAGCAACACCCAAGCAAGGCCCTGTCCAACTTCACCTTGGTCACTTCAGCCTCCCTGGAGTGAGACTGGACAAGATGAACTCCTGAGGCCATTTCCAACCTCAATTATTCCATGATTCTAATTGCTTACCTTATTTCTCAGCTCAAGCATTAATTTATTTACTGCTGTCTCATCTCTTATTAAAATTAAATGAAGTCTACATTTCCTTCACTCAAAAACGGATAAAAGCTCATACAGACTGTGTAAGGACTTCCCGTTTCCTGCTATATCCATACTGTAGTTGAGAGAACAAAACTGAGGTGCCATTTAACACTCCATTAGAACCAATTTCAGAATCAGTCTAAGATGGATTTTATTAAGAAGCCTAGACTAGTATGTTTCCTTGAGTTCAGACAATGCTTGCCACATAGCTCATTTGGAAGAGGTTCACGCAATATAGATGTATCCGTATTTATTTCAACAATTAGTTACTGTTGCAAAATTTTACTCCTCCGCCTCCCCTAGAAAAATAAACTATTAATATCTACTCCCCTTCAGCACTTTAATGGTGATAAAATGCTGGTCAAGGTGTTAAATACCACCAGCCCTTCTCCTTTAAATCCCAGCAGTTCTCACAGCTATGAGTCCCAGACCAGTGGTCTCACGTGCTATTTTGACAGACTTTATTTAAAAGCTGATACAAGCAAACAAAGTTGATTTTGTAAACTGAACAGCTAATGATTACTGGGAAAAGACATATTGTAAAACTCTCACATTTCTTTGATCGCAAACATAAAGATAACTTTGAATGAGCTGTTTCGGGCTCTAGAAGCAGCCGAACCACGCCACCAGTGAATGCGTGAAAAAGCCACAAAGACTAATTCAGCTTGTCTCTCTGCTGAGTAAATTAGCTAAACTTAAGTCATTGGTAATCCAGCAAAGCAAGTGTTAGCACACAAACTACCTTATTTATTTTGCAGTTAGCTGAATAGACAGTGTTATGAATATATCTAAGATACCGCATCTTGAGATTTTTTGAGAGATCAGGTAAAGTTGGTCACATGCTTTCAAGTAATTTGATTAGTTTTCTTGGCTCGCTTATTAAAAGCTTAACATCACAAAGTCTTACAATATCTTTCCTAAGTAGAAAAAAAAAAATGCTGGTGAAAATCTCATGCTTTTACTCAAACAGGCAACCCCACTTTTTGGAAAGTTAGTACATTTTGCTTTTCATAATCTGTCAATACTTTAACTTTTTGTCATCAACAGAAATTTAATGAAAAGACATTTTGGTTTCTTTTTTTTTTTCCCCAAACAGTTTTTTTGTATTAAATCATATGAAACTGAAAGCCTGTGCACTTCAGCCATTTTCACACTAGATCCATTCAACACTGATTAATGCAGTTGTTTTGGAAACTGATACACCGAGAAGATTCACAGCATTCATTGGCTCTCACACCTCTCCTTTTATCCCTGGAAGTGTCTGTGTGCACGTACCCAGTTTGTGAAATACAGTATGTAAGAAAATTGGCTATTGAAGACAAGCCAAAAGGTTAATTCTGACACTTAACTTTATGGGAATATTTTCTACTTATTAAAAAACAGTTTACAAGAAATACTTACACACCAATTCATAACTTTTGAGCAGATTATTCTGGACCACACACATATGTTTATAACACCTCAGAGTTACTCAGACTTAAAATGAGCATTCAGGCAGCCAAGAGTACGTTTATTTATCTATACTACAGTTTGCTCCAGCCTGTTGTCCCTGTTGCTTTGAGGCAAATAACTAGGAACATCCGTCTTCGTTAGACTAAATATGGGGATTTGGGGTACATCTATTGTCCTGGAATCCAGGACAGCAATTACAAGTACTTTTTGCTTATTTAATGCCTTGATTGTTTGATAAAGCAGTGTGATCTTTAAGTGCTCAGTGTACCTGTAAAGCAGGCCAGAAGCACACACAGTGCATTTACTTAGTCCAAATTATGTAACAACTTAGAATGTAAAAGGATTATAGGATTAATTGAAAACCACACAAAGAACGAAACACTGCGCTGTGGCAGAATGAATGCTGACATACAAACAGCACAGCTTAAAGGCACCCCAGAAGAGAGGCACAATCAGAACACTGCAAGGGACTGAAAACTCCAGCTAAGCTTGACAACAGACATACCCCCCAGCAGACTCAAACATCCACTCCCTCCATCACCAGCCCTTCCTCAGCAGCTCGTATGGAAAGAAAAGGGTATGTCATAGCATTGACCTTCTGTGACTTAGGAAGCCTGGTGACAACAAATACATATCCCTATAGTCACTGCCCCCAGTCAGGTGACTGTAGAGATGTGTGTATGTTGTCAGGTGACTATAGTCAGTGTAGTCACCTGATTATAGCTGCATACAGAGGCTGATCTCTGTAATAAAAGATCTTCACACCAAGAGACTTGATCTTCACACTCTCTGTACTCCTTCCCCACACCACCACTAACAGAATAAAAAGTCCTCAGTTAACGTAAAGGGGTAATAGCTCCAAGAAACCAGTAACAACTCCTCCCAACAATGAAGATTTATCCTGTCCCAGGCCAAAAGCTTGACACATGCTAACTTATTTTGTCTATCTAATTTTAAAATTTCTTGGCTTATTTTCCTTAGTGTGATGGTGGGTTTCTGTTTGTTTTTCTAAACTAGAATGGGCTACTAGCACTTTCCTTCCTTCAGAAAAAGCAGAGCCCCACTAAGAGAAAGACTCATGCCTGGGAACACCACACTTCTGCTGGCCAGACAGCCTGCACGTGCAGTTTGAGAGCAGCCCCAGTCCTTGCTGCCTCTAACCCCCCTGTTGGCACTCTGCATTTCAGGCAGGAAGCAGATACGGTGGATATTGTTGGATGATTAAACTGCTATAATGGCAACACAGCAATTCTGCATGCCCACAACATAACGCATGCGCAGAAGACAAGCAATATGAAAGTGCTGAGGAGGAAGATTCTGTGTTCCTGCAGTGCCTGTGGTACTAACCTTATGCCCTACAATCCTCTGTCCTTCCTTGCCCAGAGTTGCAAAGCCTCCACCCTCCGCCCTGTCCCTTCCTACACCTAGAGCCCAGCCGTGCTGCCGAGCGGGCTCCCGACGCTGCAGGAGGAAAAGGAGGGGGAATTTGACTGCACTCTTTGTTTCCTTCCCCCAGCTGGTGCTCTCTTCCCATTGCCCCACAAAACATGGCAGAAGAGCAGTCACTCTGGTTCCTAGGAAGGGAAAAGAGGAAAGCTTTTTTCTCCAGCAGTGGAGGAGATGGAAAAACTTTGCATTGCCATTTTGAACTCCAGCTCCTGCTGCTAGGCCCACTACTCTTCATCTACAGCAAGATCAAAGGGAGAGGACACTTCAGGAGTGGCCCCCTCTTCTTGAAATGTACTAACCTCTTGTCCGTAAAGTTCTACAATATCACAGTACCTGATGGGTACCGGCATTTCTCATTCAGGATCTGACTGTGGAATTAAATAATGCTGCTCTTAACTGATAATAGAGAGGGCAAACGCTAAGAGACAGGAAAAGCGCTGAGTAAGAACACAACCCAAATACAAAAGAAGAAAAAAATTTTCATTAATTCTGCTTGCCAAGGTAGCCAAAGCACAATTTCTTTTCTTTTTCTTCTTAAAAGTGTTGGCACAAACTCTGAAGATGTCTGTGCTGAGATGTGACTATCATCAACAAATGAGTCCAACCTTGCCTCTGGGGAGGTTGACAGCAATATTCTTGTTTGTCTTCAGTGAACCAAATTCATTACTGATATCAGGCCATTAATATTCTGAGTATAGCTGGCTGAACACAAGAATGGCCATGTGGATGGAAAGGTGATGGAAAGCAAGACAGATCAGACAACTGGATCAAAACAGAGATGTAAAATACTAGAACTTTAAAGTGTCCAATTAGGTGCATACCGACCCTCATAGGGTTGCACCCTCATTACTGAAAACAATATTTAAATCCATGTAAGAGTAGAAAAGGCAAGATTACTCTGTGTGACGTGGAACTAATATTATCTTTTGAGCTTTTCCCTTTAAAAAAAAAAATTGACAGCTCCAGTGTCCCTTTTGCCAAAATTTATGATACAATTTGCTGAATTATATAAGACCCTAGCAAGAAATGACACATATGGGATGACTTTTTATTTGAAATTGTGTTTCTTATACCAAGGTTCATCAAGCTGTTTTATATTTATTCTTCTGATTAATGATATGTCAGAATTCTAATTCTAGCACCAATTTATTGCTTGTTGGCAACTGGAGAATGAAACAGCTATGTAGGCAACATGCAATATTGATTTTTATCCATCTTCTTTGAGCTCCAGTAAATGATTCCCAAATGCGCTTTGTTGTTGCAACCTAACTAAATATTACAGTCTTATTCCTATTATCCAATAATGATGTTACTGATGTAGCATATTTCTTAAAGAGGAACAGTCCAGTATGATGTAATGCCAGTCAGACTGAATTATAGGTTTTATATTTAAAAATTCCTACTATTCTGTTATCTCACTCACAGAGACAGATCACTTCTTAAGGTTATTGGATGTTAGTACATTTCTGTAAGTGTGTGGACTAAAATAATAATAATTAAGAAGAATAAGGGTGCTTTCAACTGTTACAACAGGAAATTCAGTGTATTTGAGGGTACTCTATGCAGAAGAGCAGAGGTTGGAGAAATTGAAAGATTTGCAAACTCATTTAAGGTATTTTGGAGTTGGATCCATCATAACATCCATCTGACAAGTCAGAACTATTCAAGGCAGTGCTACAGAAATAAACCAATTTCTTCAAAGGCAGCCTCAGCACCAGATTTAGGCTCTGCTGTTGTCACTGTTCTTTTATATAGATTCAGAGCATGAACTTTTCTGTAAGACAAGAAGAAATGACTATTTGCATTTGAGATAAAATGACCTGAAAGAAGGATTTAGCATCCTTTTTAATATGAGGAAAGGAAGTTGATCATAATCTTAATGGGGGAAGTGATAAAAATTTTAATTGGGAAAGACATAGACATACTCGGAGGAGGGGAAGCATGGCCATCTTTTCGTACAAGGTGTGGTGCGCGCAGGCTGAAAAACGGAGAACTGCTGCTTCAGCAGGACCTGCTAGACAATGTGTGCAAGTACAAAGAAGAACGTTGATTTAGACGAGAAGAAATTTGACCCTATTCCTGGTCAGGACTAAAATTCAACAGGTAAACTAATGTGTTCAGCATTATGTTTAAGCTTGTAGTAGCCACGTACTTTTTGTAATTCTAGAGCTACTGATATATGGAAAAAGTAACTGGAAAGGAGAAGAGAAAGATAAAGAATATATCCAGGACCCATAGGTACTAAAGCTTGACTTTCACTGCTCTTGAAGCAGAAAAATAATGCCTAGGGGGATTTTTTTAAAGCCTCTGTTACTGAATTTATGTGCCTGTAAGGTGTTCAAAATCCCACTGCCTACCTATCCATCTTTGAAAATACGGTTCTTAGCTTAAAGATAATGCCTGACGTACCAGCCTTCAAAATCTTCCTCATCTGGATGCTCTGATGCTTATGTGATGCAACTTTGGTACATTTTTTCTTTCAAAAAAAAAAAACCAAACATTTCAGTTTTAATTAAAATACAGAGTTGACAATGTAGAGACGTATTTCTGACTACAGAAGGCTAGAATTTCATTTTTAATTAAAATACAGAGTTGACAATATAGAGACGTATTTCTGACTACAGAAGGCTAGGTACCCACTGCGGAATTGTACATATAACATATGCTCAACTTGCAAGGAAAATAAACTCAGCTTCTTCCTGGTTGAGGGCATAAAAATTAAGTTTGAACTTCAACATAAAGGAAAATTCAGAAAATCTGTAATCAAAAGTTATTATATATCCAGTCTGTGATGGTCTATGACAAATTTAAGATATAGAGGAGATGATAATCTCTTTGGTTTCCAGGCGCCTCTCAGCCCTATTCTCTGTGAAAATCAAATGCTAGGAAAGGAGATACCTTGCTGTCCACATTATAAAAAGTACTATTACATACCTTATTGTTCTTTAAAGCAGGCTTGTTAAACAGTCCGGTGGGTCAGGGTTGTATTCAAGGCCCACTGAATTGAATGAAAAGCCTCACATCAATTTCAAAAGTCGTTGTTTGGCTGTGATTCATTTCAATAAGAAATGATCTGTTTTTAATTAAAGGAGAGACGTCTCGTGTAAGAATTTTGAAATACTAGTGTGCCAGTATGTTCATATAGGGAATGAGTACTTCTGCTGTGTTCCCTCTATGGACAAACTACACTGGTATTTTTACATCTTCCATAACTGAGAACTTTTCAGTTTTACAAATACTAAAATTTAAAGCTTAGGTGATCAATTGGAGGAATTTGAGCATTTTCAGCAGCCCACTCCTCACTACAAGGGAAAAAGCTACATGACAAAGTATCTTAGAGAACTAAAATGCACTGTTTAACACTTAAACAGCTTTTTCCTCCATTTTTGCCTAGCATCGTTTTGTTTGCTCCTTTACCTTCCTCCGGTCACCTCAGCACTCAATTCATCCCTCTTCCCCTGTCCTCTGGCTGAACCCCTCTTTGGTCCTCTGATTTCTGGTACAACAGCAGTGTGCCATGTAAAAAGCAAAATAAAGAAAACCAGCGGTTTTCCTTTCTATCTTCTTGTTATGTTGCACCATGTCATGCCATGAAAGAATGAAAATGAGACAGACAAGAAAATGACAATACAGGTGGCAGAATTATTTTTCCCTTTACTTTTGAGAAGAAAACACAGCAGAAAGTCATATTATTATAGGAAGGATGAGTGATTTATTAAAAAGCTTGTTATCAACACAAGACAGCCTGTTACCGGTGTGCTACATATTCTGCACAGTTGAAGTGTGAACAAAATTGGTAAGGCCAATTATAGCAAAAGTCTGATACATACAGACAGTAGAAACATCTCTTGATCAAAGCCGAGTTGGCGGAAAGTTTTCGTGCCTTAGACCTTCACTCATCAGAAGTGGCACCAGAGATCACAAATGAAAGGTTGTAACACTGTATTAATATATTTCACGTTGCTAATGCAACATATTGGGTAGTGCCCCGTTCCTCTACCATGACAGGCAATTACCTTGGCTTCAGTCTAAGTAAATGCCCTTCCTGACTGTATTACAACAGTAACAAATCTTGCCTCTTTGGAGTTAGTAGCGATTGAACTTCTTTTGCTGGCTGAGAGATATGTACCAAGATAAAACCTAACTCATATTGCTGACATTTTTAGGTACCCACTGCGGAATTGTACATATAACATATGCTCAACTTGCAAGGAAAATAAACTCAGCTTCTTCCTGGTTGAGGGCATAAAAATTAAGTTTGAACTTCAACATAAAGGAAAATTCAGAAAATCTGTAATCAAAAGTTATTATATATCCAGTCTGTGATGGTCTATGACAAATTTAAGATATAGAGGAGATGATAATCTCTTTGGTTTCCAGGCGCCTCTCAGCCCTATTCTCTGTGAAAATCAAATGCTAGGAAAGGAGATACCTTGCTGTCCACATTATAAAAAGTACTATTACATACCTTATTGTTCTTTAAAGCAGGCTTGTTAAACAGTCCGGTGGGTCAGGGTTGTATTCAAGGCCCACTGAATTGAATGAAAAGCCTCACATCAATTTCAAAAGTCGTTGTTTGGCTGTGATTCATTTCAATAAGAAATGATCTGTTTTTAATTAAAGGAGAGACGTCTCGTGTAAGAATTTTGAAATACTAGTGTGCCAGTATGTTCATATAGGGAATGAGTACTTCTGCTGTGTTCCCTCTATGGACAAACTACACTGGTATTTTTACATCTTCCATAACTGAGAACTTTTCAGTTTTACAAATACTAAAATTTAAAGCTTAGGTGATCAATTGGAGGAATTTGAGCATTTTCAGCAGCCCACTCCTCACTACAAGGGAAAAAGCTACATGACAAAGTATCTTAGAGAACTAAAATGCACTGTTTAACACTTAAACAGCTTTTTCCTCCATTTTTGCCTAGCATCGTTTTGTTTGCTCCTTTACCTTCCTCCGGTCACCTCAGCACTCAATTCATCCCTCTTCCCCTGTCCTCTGGCTGAACCCCTCTTTGGTCCTCTGATTTCTGGTACAACAGCAGTGTGCCATGTAAAAAGCAAAATAAAGAAAACCAGCGGTTTTCCTTTCTATCTTCTTGTTATGTTGCACCATGTCATGCCATGAAAGAATGAAAATGAGACAGACAAGAAAATGACAATACAGGTGGCAGAATTATTTTTCCCTTTACTTTTGAGAAGAAAACACAGCAGAAAGTCATATTATTATAGGAAGGATGAGTGATTTATTAAAAAGCTTGTTATCAACACAAGACAGCCTGTTACCGGTGTGCTACATATTCTGCACAGTTGAAGTGTGAACAAAATTGGTAAGGCCAATTATAGCAAAAGTCTGATACATACAGACAGTAGAAACATCTCTTGATCAAAGCCGAGTTGGCGGAAAGTTTTCGTGCCTTAGACCTTCACTCATCAGAAGTGGCACCAGAGATCACAAATGAAAGGTTGTAACACTGTATTAATATATTTCACGTTGCTAATGCAACATATTGGGTAGTGCCCCGTTCCTCTACCATGACAGGCAATTACCTTGGCTTCAGTCTAAGTAAATGCCCTTCCTGACTGTATTACAACAGTAACAAATCTTGCCTCTTTGGAGTTAGTAGCGATTGAACTTCTTTTGCTGGCTGAGAGATATGTACCAAGATAAAACCTAACTCATATTGCTGACATTTTTGTGTGTGTGTGAATTTTTCAGTTCTGTATGCTGTTTATTTCAGGCTTGTTTTTTCCTAGCATAACAAGTCAAATCTCGTTTGGCTTATCAGTCTATCAATAAACACAGATGTTCCCTACAGCTTACTGAAAGCTCAACAGACCTTGAATTCAGCATCCATCCTCCAAGTGTAAGAAGCTGGCCTAATGCCCTTCCTCAGTTCCTTGCACGGAGGCCATCCCCTTTATCATCCCACTCTATTAATGCAGTTGGTCCTCATAGGCTGCTCAAGTATTATGCTTCCTAGGCAGAACACCTTATCATCTTTTCCTCATACTAAGGTCTCCTCTATTCCACAGCACCTTTCAACTATGCTTTTCCTCAGATGATGTATGTGATAAATACTAAACTTAGAGCATTTGTTCTCATCTGTGGCTACCTTCAAGCTTGTATCGCCTGTTTGACAATGGAAGAAGAATTTGTATACTTGAAGAATTTGTCTGTTTCTTTCAGTTCTACTAATTGGTCTAACAGAAGATTATCTCTAAGCACTAATTCAAAGTCACAGTCTCCATTTGTTCCACAAACACAGACACTGAATCTTTCTCAGTATTTGTTACGTTTTCCACATACTGTTTAAAAGAGGCTTTAAATTAAAGCACCGAATTTTCCAGATGTATTTTCTGATGTAGAGAAAACCCAAACAGTGGTCTGATCCATACTGCTACACAAGCAACTAAATGTTAATAGTCCGAAATGCTCAAATTCATCAAATTTTGCTCCTGATTGCATTCAAATTGTAAAAGTAATACATTCAGAAAGTAATTATCTACACTTTGGGGAAATAAACGATGTTTACTTTTATGTGAAGTACAGAAAACTACACATTTGTGAAAGAAAAAACTTCAAGCACATTATTATTTTTTCAAATATTCCACAATATTTAATTGATACAAAGGAATTTCATGTATTTTGGTTTCCTTTGACAATGGCATGATTGGCCCTATGTATAGACAAACTACACATTACTGTTAAGGATTGTCTGAACAACTGAACCTCCTGCTCCTGTACCTCGGTCTCTGGCTCTGCCTTCAAGCCCTTGTCTCTTGATTTTGCCTCCTGCCCCCTCAATCCTGGCCCAAATGTCCATCCCCTGATTACAAATCCCTGGGATCATAAAGCCAGGTATTTACAGAACATTAGCTTCCAGAGGAACATAACCCCTAAAAATTCACATGTCTCAATGCATTCAAACCTACTGAGCAATTCCAAACAATAGAAAGAGCCATGAAGATTATCTGGCTCAAAACGAACCAAATCCAGTGAATAATGCATTAAAAAAAAGGAAAAAAAAAAAAAAAGAATCATAGTCTCCAACATCTAGCACCTGAAATTTCCCAAATGACAGGATATATAAAGGTTAGAATGGTGGAATTTCCCAAGAGCAGTGCCTGAATGAATTTTCAGGAAGTCAAATGTTTTACTTATGCTTAAGTAATAAATCCCTGTTATTCTCAGCGAATCCACAATGTGGTCACCTGGTGGCTGATCTACTCTTTATTTCATTTATCTCATAATATGGACAGAGGAGGGAAACCAAAACCACAACAAAAGCTTTATTAAATGAAGTATGTGGAAAAGAAAAAAAGAGCAGAGGTCTTTTGGGAATAAAAGCAATCCAATCTTGAAGATAGAAAACTATTTCCAATACTTCCCAAAATGAAGAAGGAACAAGGAATCACAGCCATAACCTCATCTTTATTCAGCTCCCACTGCGCTACTTCATGGTTCTCCAGAAGAATTACCTGGGAACTACAGTTTATTGCAAAGGACGATTCTTCTGATATGTGTGGTACTATCAGGTAACGCAACCTAAGTAATCTTTACAATGTACTGGGAGACAGAATTTGAAATGAAAAAAATACACAACTTTTTTAAAGGTCTCTCAAGAAGTACTATGGTCTAATGTCCTTTTATGATCACTAGTTAATTAAAAAACTGCGATTCAAATCTAGTTTAAAATTAGTTTCACAAGTCACTTTTAAAGGTATGGCCAAAAGCGGGTACAACTGTGAAGCTGGAAGACCTCAGGAACACAAAAAATACTGATACCATAAATCATTAAAAAAACAACTGAACCTGTCACTTCAAAAAATTCCTCTCGTCTTCAAGGATCTACTTCAAAAAAACCCCACAAAAACACAAGCTACCAGAATGAGGGTGGACATAATTTAAAGCTAGAGTAAGTATCTTTAATTAAGCTCTCTTTAGAATTAAAGCTTAAAGGGTTTAATTCTTTATTGAAAAACAGTAAGAGTGCTTACTCACCATGCAGGATTTTTTCAAGTTCTTGCAGCTTTAAAAGAAATCTATTATAGATAAAAAGAAGCTTAAATAGCATATATTACATCTTGCTTTTGTTTATATACGGTGAAGAGTATTCAGAGTGGACCACATCTTAGACTTGCACTAATCCTTAAATAATTACTATTCGCCTACTCAATGCTGGAAAAACCTCATGGAATGTGACTTTGTTCTGCTGGCTTGTCTAATCCGATTCAATTACTTCAGTTTCTTCTCCCAGAGGTCTCACATTTAGAAAGTGAGCTCTACGTGTCCCCTTATCCCCCTACCATCCCCCCAAAAATGGAAAAGAAAAATTGGAAGGTAAAAAGCAAGCAAGAAAGAAAATTCAATTCCAATGGAAATGAACTGTACTTTTTTACTATTATTATTTTGGTCCTTTCCCAAATATCCGTCCATCAATAAACATGAGAAACAGCTTGTAATTCACAAAGCCGTCGGCAACTCTGTTGTGATAAGGGCAAATTGGTCTGGCTCTACAAATCCTGGAGATGGGAATAGTTCAGTGGTTTGGACCAATTTGAATGGGTGGAAATGACTAAAGTCCCCGAAGCTGCAGCAAACGATGCTGTACAGCTGGCAGGAGCTTGTCATCTGCATGCAGAAAGCGACAGCAACGTTACAAATTTCCTGCACAAAGGGAACTATTTCAATCACCTCTAAAGACTGCCCTTGTCAAACAGAGCAGTGGCAGAAAACCTCTAACTACTGAAGATTTTTTCTGGTCCTTGCCTCTTCCTTTTTTCAAACAACAGCCACCTGCCCAGAATTAAAACTTTGATTTCAAAAGAGAATAAAATATCATAGTAAACTGATTGCTGAACAGAAATTTCATAAAAGGAATGGTAATGGAGCGGAGCAATAAGAGGTACGCCACATACAATCCACCAGATACCACAGCAGATGAGGTTGTGTGATCTTCTCAAGATAAAAATGTATAGTCTTCATTAAGAAACCAGATCTTCCCTGGAACTAATTGGTACCCCCAAAAAAATTTATATTGTCATTTTGCACTAATTTCCATTCCCAACCATGCGTTATGTACTTTGCGGCAAATTGGAACTTTCGTAGAGAAACAGTCTTGATCATTCCTATAAACTGCATGAATTTTGCCTAGGAGGAATGAAATAATGAAATTAAGGCAGCTGTGGCCTCTTCCTATTTTACAAGGAAGTATAATTATCACATACCTTACAAAACATTTATTTTAAAAAGTTTCTTGTCATTTTTGCACACACCTTATTTGTACTTACTAAGAAAATTCTTTTGCTTAATTTGAGGTAAATGTAAACATCTTCTACAGATATTTTCTCCTTTCTTTCTACCACAAGAGAAACCACTTTACCCCTTGAAAATTGCACTTTTGCATGTGCTTATTAATTTTATAAAGTAAACTAACATTTCCTAACTTAAAGTTCACAGACCTTCATTTTCATCAAAGTCCAGACTGCCACTGAATTTGAACACTTTTGAGCAACACACCCAACTCATTTTTGCTGTTCTTTTCCCCTAGGACTACAAGCCTGTCAAGCGTTTCTGTTAACTTTTATTTCAAAATAAGTAACAAGAAATGACCAAGTCAGGTAAAATTAGAAACAGTCTGGGAGGTACCTATGGCACGATTCGGAGTAGAAGAGGATCCCGAGGGGGGACGGGGAGGGCAGCGGACACACAATTTCCCACTTATTTCTTCATTTGATCATTAAAGTTAGGTCAAAATCCTCATTATCTGCACAGAAAATTGATTTTTGATAAAATAACTTCTTTCTCATAAACTATATGCTTTATTTAAAATCTTCCTTTTCCGTTATAAAATTATTGCTGATTTGTAGCAGAAAAGAGGGTTTTTTTGGCCTTTTTTGGTAGAATTTTTCACTCCTCCAACAAAATGCTGAAATGATAAATGGATTTTTGGTAGTAATAATAACCACACATATATGTATTTACTTTATATAACATGTTTGTTCTTGAGTATCAGCTTGATCCTTCATACCTTGATTCCCTCAAAAATATTGCAGTTTCACCCCCAGATAGTGGGGGTGTTACAAAGATGTAGTGGGGGCTGCTACCCTTTACCTAATAGAGGGACAGTCAAAGTCTTAGTTATTGTTAATGAAGATCATAAGAATTCACTGCATCTTACAGACTGATTCTTGCAGAACATAAAATATTTTTTTGCAAGACATAACATTACACTTTTTGAGAAATCATGAAGGACGTGGTTAAGTGATGGTTTTTTATCAAGGTTAGGTTGATGGTTGGACTGGATGATCTTAAAGGTCCCTTCCAACCTGAACAATTCTATTATTCTATGATTCTATTATATTTCTCCTACTTTTGTTCTGGTATATAATTGAAAAATTTCATTTTCTTCAGAAACAAGCTTTGATGACTCAGGAAAACACCAGGATCCCTAAAAACTGATTAGTGAATTGGCCAACTAACTAGAGATTCCAGGTTGCTCCTGTGTGTGCTTGTACTTGGCCTCCTAACACACAAGTGCTAGCCCTAAGAGAGGAAGCAGAGGCAATGTGTAAGATGTCGTAACATAAGTTTTTCATCTGCTACACTAGACAATAATGTTGCACCCCAGGACACATCTTAATTCATTCCATCCTACCTAAGGAGCCATTTCCCAGGATAACCATGTGCTATAATACAATTAATTATGACTGTTCTCACAAGCCCGTTGGCTTTTGGTGATCATATTTAGATAGGAGCAACCTATATATTTTGCATTCACAAGTGGTTTGGTTTTGGGTTTGGAGGTCTTTTGTGTGTGTGTGTCTGCTTGCATTTTACTCTTTCTCCTTGATTATCAAAATGTGTATGATACTTGGTAAAATATCATACTGACAGAGGCTTTACAAAAAAACTAAGTCTTTTGTTTATGTCACAAAGAATATAACTCAATGGGGAAGTTCTGCCAAGGGGATCTTTGCCCCTCTACAAGTATTTGAATACTCAGGATGCATCTGAGACAAGATGCAATTTTTATGCACAGTAGGAACTGATGGTAAAACTTTACTTATTACTTTCATCGTAAATATTCTTTTCTATTATCTCTTTTTCATATGCTTTTGCACTCTCTGCTCTCTCTGCTCCTTTGTATCACTGGTTTTATCCCTTTTTCTCCTTTCCCTCTTTTTTCTATTCCCCTTTCCTTTTTCTTCTTCTGTTTTCCCTTATACTTGCATCCTCCTTATCCTCCTTTTAAATGTTGGCATCAGACTTCCCCAGAGCTAAATCAACACTTTCCACTCATTCCAGGTTTTTCTGACTGCTGAGTGTAACACTAGGAAAGGGGAGGATTACAGTACGTGCCAATTTGGCACTCTGAGGTAGGGAAGTCTGGCACTAGCATTATTATACGTTCAAAGTCTGTGCAGCAGTGTGGTCTCCTGTCTCCGTATTTTCTTTTCCTCTTCTTTGTATGAATCTATACAGTTCAAAGTCTTTTTTGGCAACCCAACTGAAGATTTTTTCATTTATAAGATTTTGGAAGCTTACTCTTCTTAACAGAGCATTTGTAATTCACAATTAGAGAAGAATGATGGCATAAACCCCCCGACAATGTTCTACCATACCTTAATCTGATTTAAACTTTTTGAGAGTGTATGATGCTTGCAAGGACTTGCTAAAAAGGCCAGCTCACAGCTTTGCACAATCTTGGCAAACCAGCTGATGCTCTGTTATTATCTCCACCTGAGTCACGCCTAGATAATAGTGTAAAGGTATCTCCATGCTAGGCATGATAAAAACATAGAGACAGGCAGTTCCAGCACCAAAGAGCTCACAATCTAAACTGATGGTGGGAGAGGGAAAAATAGCTCAAAGCAATTAGATAGGTCAATATGCTATCAGAAAAGACATGACTAACACCCTCATAACAAAAACAATGTAATTCAGTTGCTCAAATTCTGCCGCTAATGGCACCCAAAAAACATCGCAAGAAAAAAGTGTGCCTTGTGATCCTTCAAAATTGTCCATAGACAGGAAGAAATGAAATATTAAAAGTCCTGAGAGATTCACAGCACCCAAAGTTCAAGTTTTTTTGGTCTTTATTCAATCAAATCTTATAAACTTTCATAATATTCTGCTAGCACTAGCCTTTGTTGGGACATTTGCTACAGGTATAAATGTAAATTGAGATCAAACTAAACTGTGTCTGACCATCTTAAACTGCTCAACGCTGTTATTATGTTCCTGTGCTCTGCTGACAAATAACTTATATATACTATCACATGTGACAGCTAAACCTCTAAGAAAAGAAAGGAAATCACGGTTATCCTAGATCATGAATGCCAAGCAAGACGACGCACAGCAAAAATGCACAACCTTGAAACTCTGAAAACATCTATGACTACTAATAATTCAGCTGGAAAACAATACTGTACAGTGTCCTAATATTGCTTGCTCTAGAGGAAAAGACTAAAAAGAAGATAAGAGGCAAAGACCTCAAGATCAGTGTGCAATGAAAGCAGAAGAATGATTAATTTGTATTTCTACAAGAGTTTGTGGAGGAAAACAAATGTTGTTTCAGATATTGGTGGCTTTTCTGTCCATCTTTGAGCCTATGAAAATTTAGCACAACTTCAGAACCTTGAGAGTACACAGGTATACTCAATCTCCTGCAATACTGTTTGCCTTCTTTATAAATAAACTGTTTCATCACAAATTGAACATGTCAAGATCTTCTTGCCTCCCATAATTCTGTAGCTTGTTTCTGCTTATTGCAAGCATAATGTTGAGGTTGGGCGAAAACTTCCATCAGCGACTGTGCCAGTCTCGACTTACAGCAACTGGTTCTAGTGCTTGTAAGTCTGCAGAAGAAGATGGTATCTGTGATTTAAAGCACCAGGGGAGATGGGATAATAAAGAAAGAGGTCATGAATTCTATGTCCTGGTGTACTTAAGCAGCAGCTAGTAAAATCTTCAAAATGTAGGAATAACTTGGCACCTTTTCTGACAGAATTTATGCATACTTACACAGGCAAGAGTTTGAGAGTACTGTCAGAGCCAAAGACTGGTTCAGGGCATATTTCATGCAATCTCACTTACGCCCCTCTCTAATGAGTGCATTGCATTAACACACTCCCAAATGAATAGAGTCTTTTACAATGGGAGCAATACAACATAAAGGCAAACAATCACACTTGGCTTTTTGGCAAGAAATTCCAGTGTGTGAAATTGTACACATTAGCTTTCCAGAGCGGATGATATAGAATACAAATATGAAAAGACAGTGATTTATGTCCTACATTTGATCAGCCATGTCTACTTCAGATAAATGGCGGAAAGCTGGTCTAGTTATATCTTCGTATGTAAGAAACATCTATGATGTTGAAGATATACTTTACTAAGTTTCACATCTAATAATACATTAGCATCTTTCATATTCTTTTCCTTCAGGAGAATAGCTACATTTACATAACAGAAGTGGGCTCCTTCCAAAGAAAATTAAGGAAGCGTTACTTTGAGCGAGAATTTTCTTTGAAAATGAAACAATACGAGAGAATGCTTCTGAGACAGAAAGCAAGCTCTAACAAAGCAGATTAATATATTTTCGGCTTGCACCTGCATTTTGCAGCACTCTCAGCCAGTATTTTAGAGTGACATGCAAAGAAAACAGCTCTAATGATCATTCGATTAGTCCACAACACTCAAACTCTTAAACATAGACTAGAAGAAAAGCAAAGCCAACCACCTGGTGTTTTTTGACCTGCTGTTTGATGCTTTCTGCAGCAAAAGTATAACCACTTATCTTGAAGGAAAAGATAAAGAAAGATTTTAAAAAAAAAAAATTTTAAAAAGTGCCTCAATTTTTAAGGGTTTCTTTTTTCCTAATGAGGTGTTATAAAATCAGTCTAACTGCTAAATTTTATCCAGTTGTTTACTTTAGGCTGTATCACACTTTGCTTATGGACTTATCTTTGATCTTCATAACAGTTTTCTTGTTTACATTCAACGTTATACTCTCCCCTCAAAGGAGAAATATAGAAGGCTAAGCCCAAGCCCAAAAGGAAGAAAACTGAAGGTAAAAATGTTCTCATATACTATGTGGGTTTTCAATAAGGATGTTCCATGTGCTGACTTTCCTCCCAATACAAGCAAGAGAGGATTTAATAGTTACATTACTTTAGAGGTAATCTTGTTTGGGCTTCTTGAAGATTTTACAGGTCAGTATCTTCACGGTACTCCATGTCATGACTCCTTCTCCATCCTGATGCTACCACCTGTACAGGAGATAGCTACCAGTCCATATTCGTATTACTGCCATTTTAAATATTGGAGAAATTTCCACTCAAAGTCTTCATCAGTTTATAGAAGTTAAAGGAGAAGAAAGGAAAGACCCGATATGCTTCCCAACTGCTCCACAGTCAGGAAAGAACTTTTCAGCAATATCAGACATTCTTCATAGAAATCAGTGATCTTCCAGACTCCTGACTTAATATTTTGGCAAGAGCCCACAAAATCTGTCCCTGTGAGGGACAAGTACTTCGACATCACTTCATGACAACAGAGACTGCAAACCTTTTTTAGAAAAGACTAAATTACAATCAGAAGCTGTGTGATGAACTACTTCTTAAACAAGTGCAGGCTGCATACCCTGTTATCACACAATTGTATCTTCTGGCTCAGAACAGTTATCTGCTACTCTATAAAGATCATCTTTCCAATGCCAAAAGCAAAACCAGCCAGTAATAGGCTACTGCTTTATTCTGATTTTCCAATTGCATTTTATTCAGCTCCTTGTCTCTCACTTTTTAACACTATTTAATAAATTATTTGGGCCTGAAACAAAAATGTCTAGTGAAGTGACTATCACATATTTTTCTCATAGGTTTTTGCTAAACCTATATATAGCAACAACTTTTATTTCTTCTTATACACTTATTTATGGTACTTTTTGTCAGGGATACTTCCATAAAGATGAATCATATATAAGAAGAAAATTTATTTCGACACATTTGGAACCTGAAAAATACTGGTGTTCATTGAGGCATCCTCATACGCCTCTACCTTTAGAAAGTAAATTTAAAGTCTGTTAATTTTACGGAAGAGACAGGATTGTGTTAACTATGATGTAGTTCACAGGCAGTGCCAGCTGAGACCATCTAAAGATGTGGAACAGGATTTATATGTTCCAGCTTATGAATCTTCATGCAGTAGAGACTAACAGGCAGCTTCCACCCCCTGTTTCATATCATACCAAAATAGGGACCTATAGAAACTCTTGGATTTTAGCTGCTGCAGCAGCAACATGCTAAACTCTCAAGTTGATCCACAGTAAGCATAGATTGCTGTGAAAGTATAATTACTTTTGATAGAAAACAATGGGTTTTGCCACTTGAATTTTTTTTCCAGGAAGAAAGCAAAAAGTTTGATTTAATCTTTGACATCTAAAATGATGGTATCACTATTTTAGGTTTCAAACAAAATTCTTAGTTCTCAGATCTATACAGACAATAGTTATCACTGGAAACAGCTTATCAGTCCCTTAAGGATGTATGCTCTATTTCCTTGCCAGAAATTATTAAGGAGCAGATATTCCTGTTCTTGGAAACGAACAACTTCTACACAGTCCTATTTTGCTAAATGGCTAGGGGAAATTGAGCGTGTTCAGTATTCTAGCTTTAGTTTCGGCCTTTCAAATGCGACAAAGCAATAAAATTACTACATTCACAGAAGCTTAGGCAAAGGTTGGCAAATATCGTCCCTCAAGGCCAATGCAGAGGTCTTCCAGCCCTACAAGTGCTCCACTGAACCACCACAGCAATCGGCCTACCTGCTATCTTGGATATAGCAGGAATACTCTGTTCATTATCTCTGTGTCTTCCTTGGAATTATATTAGTTTGAAAAAAACTCCGCAATTACTGATACAGAGCTTCACATTGCTTACAACCTAGCAGTCAGAATCCTAAAGCATCTTACAATCTTTTCAAAGGAAAGACTGTAAAATAATGTTGTTAGGTGGTGACAAATTCTTCCTATTTGTATGTCTATCTGGCACAGGCCAGATAGATGCTTTTTGCCTAAGTGAATAATTTTATTTTTTTAGTGTAACTACTTGTACGGAAAGATATGCATCTATGTGAGCACAGCCAAAACGATCTGGCCTGTCATATCACAAGAAATCCAAGAAAGCAAATTTAGCAATTTCTGAAAATGTTTTATTTTCCCCTCTCCAGGGTTCCAGCAAGAATGACTGTTCCTTTCTAATCCACTGCTGAGAAGATACGCTACTTGCATGGCATAGTGCTTCTTCTATGTATGAGGGAAAGATCTAATTCACTCAGTATGTAATTTTGTAACATGATTTCTCTTGATAGAAACACTTCTCTCTTTATATCCAAACATATGTCTCTATTGGGACTATTCCTCATCTATTACCGTCATGAATGCTGCTGGAGTGAAGAGTACAGCCTACAGCATGAGACAAAGTCACCTTATTTTAGCAGGTGTAAGATACAGGTTGCACAAACGACCTTTACTGTAGGAGCCATTTTGCCCTTAGTAGACAAAACACTTTCCAAAGAATAGCCTTGATTCCAAAGGCAGAGAAGACTGGCTGATCATGAACAGTCCATTTTGGTTTTCCAAGTAAATTATCCTTTAAACAAAAGTAACCTACAGACAGTAATACTAGATTTACTGTGGTCAAAGTGTCTTTTACACTGCACAGGCGAGTTCAAATGATGTCCTGACCCTACTTTATTAAAATCTTTTTGTTTCGCTCATTTTTTTAATGAGAAATTTTTATCTGAATCAAACAACAGAATCATAGAATCATATGGGGTTGGAAGGGACCTCTGGAGATCATCTAGTCCACTCCCACCGCCAAAGCAGATCCACCCAGAGCAGGTTGCACAGGAACGTGTCTAGGTGGGTTTGGAATGTCTCCAGAGAAGGAGACTCCACCACCTCTCTGGGCAGCCTGTTCCAGTGCTCTGCCAGCCTCAAAGTAAAGAAGTTCCTCCTCACGTTTAGGTGGAACTTCTTACACTCAAGTTTGTGCCCATTTCCTCTTGTCCTGTCACTGGGCACCACTGAGAAAAGACCAGTCCCGTCCTCCTGACACCCTCCCTTTAAGTATCTGTAAGCATTGATTAGATCCCCCTAAGTGTTCTCTTCTCAAGACTAAAAAGCCTCAAGTCCCTCAGCATCTCAATAATTGAAAAAAATCCACCATTTGATAGAGACATTAATGTATTTTGCAGACAATACATCCTACCGAAGTCCTCACTCCATAAAATTATTGTTAACACTATCACTGACGTTACTCAGCACACAGTTGGAAAGCAGACCCATTTTTTCCGTAACAGCCATTTAGGAACCAGTTTGCCAGTAAGTTCTTGTACTGTCTAGCAAATGTTCTTTCTTCATCAAAATAGGTTTATATCACATATAAGGAGGTGAAAGGGCTTCATATAGTTAATTCCGCTAGGTTATATATACAGTACACGAGACAGAAGTGAGAAGAGGTAGGTCTTTGTTAGCCTGACTTCTGTTTTTCCCTTCACAGAGTTGCATTCTGCTATTTATAAGGCTGGGCCATCTCTTTTGCCCCATATGTCTGAGGTAATTTGTAAGAAATGGCAATTTGGGTAACATACTGCTTGTGTTCTCTTTCTTCATTGTGCCTCAAGTAATCAGAAAATCTACAAACACAAGCATACGGTCACCTGATTGCTGCTCATAGGATACTATAAACAATTTGATGCCAGACAACAAAGAACGTGCATGTGAATGATGCTTTAAACAAGAAACAAGGCATCTCAGAAATTGACTAAGAAAAAGGTTTAAAAGTATACAGAAATTAGTTTTAGCAGCATTTATATATAACAAAGATATTTAAATGCAGTCAGCTGCCTAATGAGACTATAATTTGAAAGCAAAAAGCACAACAAAAAGAAAAAGTCAATCACAAGCAAGATGGATCCTGAGGACTCAATAACCATTGTCGCAGGATTCCCCACTGCCTTTTAACTGGAACCTGACCAAGGCTGGAAACAAGAAGCTGTTCATCCCATGCATAATGCATATTGCTTTGCTACCTGTTTTGTTTAATCAGGAAACAAATCAATGTAACCCATATGACTGGAATGGTCTGAGGTCTTACTTATTATTACTGCCTGTACCACCTGCAAAATGTTGTGTCACAAGGGGTTTTGATCCAAACCATTTCTTTTCTAACAGCCTTTCCCAGCAACGATACGCCTTTTTTTAATTTACAGGTATATAATACATAAGCCTGTATGATAAATACATATGAACATAAACATATTGCATTGTCAAATATTTGTTTGCAGAGATAATATGGTTGAAATGTTTTGAAAATGTAGCATTTCTTGTATTTTCTATAATAAAACCACCCACCAAAAGGGAGTAGCACATCTTAAAGGAAGCGGTCTCTAGAATGCTGAATAACTCAGCACTCAGAATGGTGTTTTGTTTCTTCTGTGCATCTTAACCTTTGCTCTGCAGGGAATATTCTCTAGGACAGCATCTAAAGAAGGCATATTAGGCTCTATGCTAATCAGTTTGGAGCCTTTCAAGTCACTGCTGCTGATTGTATCAAAAATGTGCCAAGAGAAACAAACCGAGAATGCAAAATCTATTTGAATTTTCTTTTGAAGCTACAAGTAAAAACTCCTGGCAGCACCAGTGCTTTCAGCAGTGTAAGATTTCCATACTTTATGCACTTCAAAGTACAAATGAGCATTATGACCTTATATATTGTATATGCACCTATATTTTATTTATACTGCATCTGTGCAATCAGGAGAAAAGATATTTCCATGACCTTCTACCAGCAAGAAGCCTAACAAGACTATTCAGACCTATTGAAAATTCACAGTTAATTAAAGGTTAAAAGGAACTTGCCAATTAGTATGAAAGATAATTGTCCTCCTTTGGCTACCTGATTATGTTTTCCTTTGAATACAGTGAAGTGTATGTTGTCATGCTGTTGGTAAATGTAATCATAAAGCACTCACAGTACCTTCTGGCTCTCAAACTACTTGGCCTTAGAAATCAAAATTCTGTGTGAATTTTATAATTATCCTTTCGTTATGCAACGTGAAAATCTTTGTATAGTTGTAGGGGAAAAAAATACCAGTAGCACAGTAAAGGTAAGCAAGGCTCAGAACCCACAGAAGTGGGAGTTGTAGTTGGCATCACTGCATCTTAAAATCACAAGTAAAAAAAATGTAAAAAAAAAAATATCACAGGCTGCAGCTGTGAAATACAAAGAAAAGATGACAAATATAAAATATCCAGTAGACCCTTTCTAACCGTAATTGTGATCTTTTTTCCTGAATAGCTATTTGTATTACAAAAAACAATGCACAGTGCTTTATTCAGATCAAGAATGCAAATAGCAATGAGCTGGTTTGTGTCCTGCTCATTTGATTTACCAGGTCACGGGCAACAAAGCCAAGATGCGCTCTCTCGCTCTGTCTCTCTCTCAAAAACAAAATAAACCAGAAAAAACCTAAACACACACCAGATTCCAAATAGAGAATGAATTAATGTGTTTTGCTGAGACAAGAGTTCAGCCAATAATGCAGTAAATAGAAAAACCACTATACTTTACATCTAGTTGTGATCATAAGCTATCCATGAATGACTTGGGATTTCAGGACTGTGTCACCCTTCAAAATTAATTGATTAATTACTTAAGGAAACTAATTTTAATTTAATAATAAGAAAAATGTTAATGATTACATGTTGTTGACATAGTGTAGCCAGTGATTTGTAATATTAGAAAAAGAACACATATTATTTTTCCTATTCAATGTCTATAGGTCTATAATTTACAAATCTGTGGCTGTGAAGAGACATTGCTTTGGTTCTGAACCAACCTTCTCTTGCAAAGATGACAATATTGCTCTTTTTCTTCTCTCTCGAGTATCTGAACTTCATTTTATATATTCCCTCTTCTACAAGCATTATTCCCTTCATATTTTTTTCTTCCAAGTTCCCCTTCCTGAAGTTTTTTTTCCTGCACTGTAGTCCCTCTCATTATTACACACAGAAACACAAAAAAAACCCCCAAAAGACCTCTCCGGAACTATAACAATGTTTATCCTAGTTACAGTATTTATTCTACCTTTGCCTCCTACTCTTGTATTCTCTCTTTTCCATTGTAAGTTATTCAGGACATGGACTGTTTGTTATGATAATACTGGCAATGCACAGTCAAGCCAATTAGTCAATTATGATTAATCTACTTACACATACAAATTCTATTCAACTTCTCTATACTGAGAGAAGTTAAAGTTTAAATTTAAGCTTGTACTGCTGAAATATAAAAATAAATTTACTTTTGGCAAAGTTTCTTTTTTTCATAGTATTATCTTAGAAGTGTTTCAAGCTCCTGTGATTAAATCTGAAAATGACAAGGACACCCTTTGATCTCTAGGCATGATGGCAAATTTGCAGTGGGTTTTCTCAACTCTGAAACGCTGGCGACAACTGAATTTTATTCCTGACATTTATGAATCTCTTGATACTTAAGACAATTCTTCAATTTTTGCAACTACAATTCCTGCTTTAATACATATGTATGTATTCCAATAATCTTACAAAGGCATTATGAATTATTTCTCATCATATTCAAGAAGAACTGGCACTTAGTTTATATTATAAAAATGGTGAATAGTGGCACAAATAACTGCTCAGTTATTTTCATCAGGAGAATTGGCTTGGTGTGGAATGAGAATGTAAACAGGACATCAGCTACAGCAAATAACTTTCACATTCTGTTTTAACCACTACTATATTAACTTCATTTAAATTACCCTCAGAGTTCCTGCAGTTCTACACAATGCACTTTCGTTCAGTACACTAGGTATTTCCTTTCTGCACTCCCAGAACTTTGAAGTTGGTAAGAATTATGAGTAAGTTTTGTAGAGAGATTTCTTTTTCTTCTTTAGTCGATTTGCTTTATTACCACAGAGAATGGGACACTTGACTTCTCCGTCCTTCACATGTTGCACTGACAAAAATGTATTTGTCTCAAAGCAGGGAAAATAAATAACTACAGGCATTTTTGAAAGGTATATATACAATTCACTGGCTGATTTGCTGTTACAGATAATTAAAATTTCTAGTTAATGTTTTTCTCACATTTTGAATGTTTCACGATGCTCATGCCTTCCAAAAACTAAATGCTACACCATGCTAGACAAATACTACCCATTGTCATGTCGACTTCAAGTTCAATTTTGTTGTTGAACAGCAAATTTTAGGATAGATTGTTCTTGTCACTAATGGGTGATGCTTCTAAAAAATAAATTACTAATCATATGAAATTGAAAAACTAAAGATTAAAATGAATCGCTTATTCTTTTAAACAAAACATATACTGACTCCTTGGTCAATGCAGGAATTGACTCACATTACCTTTGAAATAACTGTATGAACTACTTGTAGGTGGCTGGAACAAATACTCAGTAGCATAGTAATTCCAGGCTATTTTGTTGTTGTTGTTCCTGTTGTTTGCTGAACTTACTTTTTTTCTAAAATTGTCCTATTTTCTAAAAGGATAAATGTCTTCTGCCAATACATAATCATTGCAATGAGCATTACTTCCCTGAGTATCACCTGAGCGGATCCATACCACCATGTTCTGTTTTACCACCTAAGCAATATGATGATGTGCCTTGTGCTGGATCTAACAGAGGCTGGGAGAAATGGACGAGATGTCAATAAACTTACTAATTCATTTCCTTTTCATTCCCAATGTAAGCCAAAACTTTATAAGTAACAAACCCTTCAAAATTTCGTAAGAAACGATAGAAACAAAATGAAAAATTCACAGCAAAGAGACCTTTTACCAAAACCTTTTTCCTTTCCTTCACCGAACTTTTATGTCTCTTCAAATTAAATTCCCGTCCAGACAATCAGGTTGGGGTAAAGAAATCAATTGTTTTCTTTAAATAGAAGACCTTAGGATATATTGCAAATTAAAACCAAGCCTGCACTTCCAATTTACATTTTGCTGATGGTTGAGCATTCAGAATACATGGAAGGAAACTGAAAGAGAGCTATGCAAACATAATAGTATCAGGGAAATATGTTCTATTTCCAACTGATGAGGAAAAAAGAAAGGCTCCCCTTTGTATCATTATCACGTTGAAAAAAGCAAGTGATATTTTGAAACTACATTCAGTTCCTAAGCATCAACAAAAAAATCCTACAGTGATCTGACCGACACGGGGCTACTGAATCATTTATGCTCAGAAGAAGATTTGGAGACAACAGATCCCATATACATCCACACCTTCCTTCCCTTACGTTGTATCCTAACATATATAACATTACAATAAATATCATGAGAGAAGAAATAAAACAGCATTCCTTTCTAAGCTTCTTTTTAAAGTAATTAAGTGATAATGTCAAGGAGATACATTTATCACCACAGTTATATCAAGTATTTAGGTTTGCCAAAAGTAGTCTAAATCTGGTATCTGTAAAAAAGTATGCAAAATTCTACAGACCATGGCAATGGATAGCATTAAATCAAGCTGTGAAATTTTCTTTTGCTGTTTCTATTCTTTGATTTTATTTGTGTTAAATAGATGCCTGAATGGAATTTGCAGATGACCAACAATCACACCTATCACAATATTAAATATCAGTTAGAAAATAAGGAACTAGCTTTATTGTGTCTAAGTCTATCTTTAGAAGAAAAAGCCATTCCACCACTTTTATTTGGAAAGATTTCAAATCACACTGTATTTTAGTTCAGTGAAGCAAATGTCTATGAAAACCACTGTAATCTAGAAACGTGTCGGTAGCAGTTTCACTGTTACTTATGTTCTAATGTGTAGGCTTTATTAATAGTGTCCAGAGAGACAGATGAGCCCCAGTGTTGTTTAAATCAGTGTTTTATTTATTGACTGACTTTAACAACATCATCCCTTTGGTATATTTTTAAAGGTTTCTAAGTCTGTGCACATCATGTGTCTGACCATCATGCGTTTCGTACCTCATTAAAATAGCGATAATATTTAATTATAACATAGGTTGTCAGCTAACAAATTTAGTGAAAAATTATAGCTGAAATTAATAGCTGAAAGTGAAATTAGCTTAAATTGTCACTAGCGAGTAATGCTAACTGGGCACGTTACCACTCTTGCTTATATCATGTTGAAAGAGGATTCCAGAGATAAACTGCTTATGAATTAATCTTCTCAGTCATCAAATGGAAAATTAATTCATCACTGTATTAATCCCAAACGCAAAGGAGTGGAAAATATATAGCACTTCTGTTAGTAATAATTCTTATAATCTCTAGTCTCATCTGTCTATGAACTATCTAGATATAGTCTAAGGATGTATTCTTCTGTCTGAAGTGCTTGTGGCTGTGAGACTGGCATCAAAATTTATAAAAAGATGGTAAAGGATGTCAAGCCAGATGACTTACTGCTTTCGGTTTAAAAAAGCTGTGATGACAAGCTCACCAGAAAATGAAAGAAAATATGGTGTCACCAAATGACACGGAGTAAAAGAGGAAGAGTACAATATTGAGCCCACACTCCTGCTCTAATTTACACGCCATTTGTCTGTCAGCAGCCAGTGAGGGAGTTTCAAGATGGCAGCAAGTAGCTCTAATAGCGTCACTCGAAAAGCTAGTCAGGCGTATCATAATAACTGATGCAAAAGTTAACTATGTATTAAGAGAACACAAACCTTTCCTAAATGGAAGACTTTGGCAATATCACAGCCACTGTACAGCTACTATACACTGTCTTGAGTCTGGCTTGGACTTCTTACATTTGACTTACATAGAAGAGAAGATACACTAAGTCTTGAATTTTGTGTCTCCAGACAGTTGAGATTTTGCCGTCTTATGGCTTCTGTGTCCTTCTAAAAGTGCTCCCAGCTTTTCCATGGTTGTTTCAGTAGAGAGAGGGTTGTTAGTTCAGAAACACCATTTGCAGAAAAAAACCTTTAAGTTCATCAGCAGAGGAGTAAGAAAGAACCTGCTTAAGTAAATTGTGAGAGGTAATTACACTCCATGATAGAACTGTCTGCATAGGAGACACGTAGTAAATATCCTATATCCTGCTTTATTAAGTCTTGCAACACCATCTCACATACCATTCTCAGAAGTAAGCTGCAGATACAGGAAACTGTGAAAAACTGAGAGTAGAACTGGTTGAAAAAACATACTTAGAGATAGTTGTTAAGACATGTGCATGGAGTAGAATTCAGTAGATCAATACAAATATTTTTGCCAGCTGACTGATGGAACAGAAGGAAAGTTTCTCTAAAGCTTTCAGAAATCAGAGAGGAACCACAAACGTATTATTGGAAGTCCAGCTGTCATACAGAAGACTCTGACAAACTGCATATATTATATGAAATACAGTATCTAGTTAAGAAAGTCTAAGATCCCGTATTTTAGGAGAAACTATTAACAAATACACATTGCAGAACCTAGACAGATGCAACAGTTTAAAAAAGAATGACACGGTCGTTGTAGCAGATCACAAGCGAACATGTGTTACATATCCACAGCATTATGCTCTTGGATACACCACATGGGAGTGCAACCACCAAAGGGAACACTTTCTCTGCACCAGGCGTTTTTCAAGCCTTGCCTACTGCACCGTGCGTGCTATTTCAAGACAAGTTGAAGGGGGTCCAGAGGAAAGCAAGTGTCATGGCTCTAGAAAACATGTTGTATAAAAACAGACTGAAACAATCTGGGTTGTATAAACTAAAGATGAGACGAGTAAGGAGAGAGAAGATTCCCACCTTCAAATGCAAAACTTTGCAAGGGAATGTGACTCACCTATCTTCAGGGACAGCAGTAGCTACGGCAAGTAGTAATGCCCTTAAAATGCAATGAAGGAAATTCAGGTTTGTATTAAGGGAAAGTGCTCCTATGGCAAGAATAGTTAAGAAATAGAAGTGATTGATTTTGGAGGCTGAGGAATACCTACTCCTTGAGATCTGAAAGGCCAAATTAGACAAATATTTGTCAAGGTTATCACAGACATAATTAAGCTTGCCTTAACACAAGGAGATGGAGTAGACAACTTCTTGACTTCTTGACATCCCTTGTGATTCTGGTTTTTACATTTCTACAATATGTAAAATGGAACTATTGTGATTTCATTTAAGTGTGAAGGTGGTTGTAAGGATAAGTGTATTAAAGATTTTATGGAAGTGAGGGCCAGATAACAAATTGCCTTTGAAATGCAGGTGAAGGAATGAAAGGCAAAATATATGGAGAACTATATTTTCAATATTGTGGAAGATCTTACATGACATGCAATTAAGTGAAAACAGCCGATATGATCCAGAAACCTGGTGATGCTGTAAAACGTCTATCCTAGAATTCATTATAAGAACTTAACATGAGTTTCTTGCTAAATTAAACATCCTGCTTTTATCTCAAATAGTGTCAAATCACATTTGTGAAGAAACTGTCTTTGAGTCTTGAAATTGTGAAAAAAAGCCAAAAAGTCAGTGTGAATTACCAATTCCCAACAAAAACCAACTAACTTACTCCAAATTAAAAGGCCCAGCAAATACCTAAGTTTTGTGTCATGGAGGATAACGGCTGAATGTACTGTAATGGGAATGATACCGTTAGAAGGAAAAAAAATAATTCTGTTGTACAATTTGATAGGTTGTGGCAACCAAACTGTGCATATACTGTCCCTATTGGGAAGATAAGAACAATTTCTTCTGATGAGAAAACAATGCAAGTAGTCCCATCTCTGACCACTAATAAAAGCTATTAGGAAAACAGCAGGGGACAAGTATTGGTTTGCTACAACAGAACGCTGAGGTTCTCTGTATTCACAATAGGTTGTGCACACAGCCACGCACAACGCACACGTATCCCCAGGAGCACGGGCTTGCTCTCTGTATTGTCCAACACGAACAACTTGTATGTGGATTTATGTGCTGCTCAACTGGCTTATAAGTAGGTCTATGATCACCACAAGTAACCATACCCGGTCTCCAAAATCAGTATCTCATCTGGATTAACCCTTGCCAAACAAGCCACGACATGACACAGCAGTCATTACCACCATGGAGGCACTAACAGGGGGTTTCTAGCAAAAAACTTTTTTTCACAAATCTTGCTTAAACTTACCATCTTTGATTTCTCTTTCAATCTTTCAAATGTGATTGAATTGTTTAGCAATTCCAAAGTTACCACTGACACACAGTGACATCCAGAACAGAGATTAATCACATATACCTCTTTTTTTTAAGTATGAGATTAGAAACTCTTCTTCAGCTAAAATTATATTTTTGTAATACTAAAAGAACAGTGATTTATGAATTTTTAACCCTTTTATTACAGAATAAACACACATTTGGACGGCACTGAAATAAATGCATACCTTCGGAGTACACTGAAAAATAAACAAAGGTGTAGAAATAAAACAGCGAAGATGAATAAAATTACAATTCAAGAACAGGACTGGTGGTACGGAATATCTCAAATGAAATGACAAAATTAGTATAAAAATAGAAGGAAACAGTATTAACAGCAAATACAAACATTTAACAGCGAAAATGCAAATGGAGAAGAGAAGAAAATAATAAAGAGAGCTGAAGAACAGTCCATAATTGAGAACTGAAACAACGAAAGGGGAAAAGAAAACTGAAGGTTAAAACAGCATTTAATCAAAACTATTAATTGAAATTGTATATGATTGCACAGGAACTGTTATGTCAACAGTGAGTGAATATTAGATTAAATGCACAAATATTTTGGCTCTATTTTTATTTATTTATTTTTTAAACTTAAAAGAATTTTCTAGTTAAGAATCTGGAAAACACCATTCCATCATTATCAGAAGGCAAAAAAATAAATAAATCAGAGTCTCCTGATTTTGAAGCCAATCTTCAGTTTTGGCAACGGGCTATTTCTTAACACTTGGGGCTGGCAATACTAGAATTTCTAACTGAGGAAACATTAAAGAAAACATTCATTCTGCATCTCCTCAGTTGGAAATGCACTTGTTTGGTGTCTCAGAAGAAGTTTAAAACAGGAATTCACATGTTTGTTAGAACATCTCAACTTCAAGAATTGATCAGTGAATAAAATCACATGTGTTATTGGTATTCCTCTGAAATAAGCTGAATCATTAAAAAGAAAATGTCTGATGCTGCATTTTGTACATGTAAGTTAATGGGATACAGATGTTTAACACAAAAATAAACAGTGAGAGGTAAAACACTCAAGCTGAAGTCACAAAATAAGCCCTCCATGATGTGAGCTAATTCCTGGTGTACAGAAAGAGATCCTGCTTGTGAGCAGGGGCTCTAAGGAAGGGTATAAGAATGAGATTGAGGGTCCAGTCCGTTTTCTACTACTCACTCCCTATATGTCATTAGACAAGAAGCCTACCTCCTCTGAGGACAAATTAGCGAAACACATCTCATCTTCTGAGACAGCTTTTACAGTAGATGAGGAAGATACAATACTCCAGAGGAATTCAGAAGTGGCTAGAGTAGGTACCTGTTTGAAAGGAAATTCTCTAGTGGGGAACCTTTAGTTTTTATTTGAGTACCAAGAAAGCTTACTAAAATGAATACATTAGGCTAAAGCTACCTTTTATGATTATCCTATTCTGTGCTTCTCTCCTACCATTGTAAAACAGAAATGATGAGACCTACCTTCCTCTACAAACTTACAGAGATTCATATTGGACTATTAATGTTATAAGAAAACTGTAGTTTTAATGTGCCACTGTTTAGAAAAACCTTAAGTTTTTAAGCTTTAACAATGTCTCTGAAAAGTGCTTCTCTTACTGCTCTCAGGGTCAGTATTTTTGTTAAGAGAAAAAAAGCTTTCATTACAGAAGATAAGAGACTCAATTTGCTAGTATTCATGCAATGTGCTTTGACTCAAATAAATTTGAGCCCAGTGTATCAAGTTTTTGCTAACAGAAAGGGTTATCTGCACACACACTTAAAATAATGTGTGATAGAAAAGGTGACTGCTAAGAACTATTTGTCACACAGCATGAAATGGAAGGAACTGAATACAATGGATTAAACAGGAGAGTGAAGTAAATTGGGCCAAATAGTTCAAGTAAAAGGACCGAAGGGAAGACAATGGCATAAAAAATACTACAGGACCAACAGAGAGAAGCAACAGAATGAATTAAAAAGGGTAAAGCAGAAACAGAAGGCGGATGGGAAAATGAATGGATCAAAGATTAAGAGATCAAAGGCTACAAAGTCAACTGCTTAAACAAAAGATTAGTAATTTAGAAACTGGCAAGAAAGTTCTAAGAGTAAGGCAGTAAGAACATACACAGACAGACATCTGGATCAAAACAAGGTTAAGAATCTTGACAAAGCCGTAAGAACCAGGAGAGTGAGTGAAGGATGCAAGTCTGTTCCAAACCACTCTACCACATGCAAACTGTGTACAGGTAAGCCACTGAAATTGCCATTTTCCATTTAAGCCAGTAGACTAGTGGTAGGCAGACTGGTGGTGTTCGCATCACTGTCAGAAACTCACAGTAAAATTCAACAACTCATGCTTTGCATCTGAATTTCTTCATCTATACAATGGTGCTTATAAATCTTTGTGCATCTTGCAATGAAGAAAACTGTCTTTGGAATGTTTTTCTTTTCCGTAAATGAAAGGTAGGAACTGCCATTGACTAAGTTCATATAGCAAGTTCTACATTAAAGAATTACCAAGTTTGTTTTTAAGTTGTGCAATATAAATGTTAGCATCATAAAAATGTGAATATCATTATTCACAGAATCATAAAATGGCCAAGGTTGGCAGGGACCTCTGGAGCTCTTCATGCCAACCCCCCTTTGCTCAAACAGGGCCACCTACAGCAGACTGCCCAGGACTGTCCAGATGGCTTTTGAACAACTCCAAGGATGGAGACTCCACAACCTCTCTAGAAAACCTGTGCTCAGTCACCTTCACAGTAAAAAAGATTTTCCTTCTGCTCAAAGGCATCCTACTATGTTCCAGTTTGTACCCAGTTCCTCTTGTCTTGTCACTGGGCACCACCAAAAAGAGCCTGGCTCCATCTTCTTTGCACCTTCCCTTCAGGTATTTTTACACAGTGATGAAATCCACACCCCCCTCCTGCCCTGGACGTTCTCTTCTCCAGACCGAATGGTCTGAAGTCTCTCAGCCTTTTCTCACAGGAGACATGCTCCAGGACCTTAATCATCTTGGTGGTCCCTCACTGTACTCTCTCCAGCACCTCCAGATCTCTCTTGTCCCAGTGAGCCCAGAACTGGACACAGTGCTCCAAGTGGGGTCTCACCAATGTTGAGTAGAGTGGAAGGATCATTACCTCCCTCAACCTGAAGGCAACACTATTTGTAGTGCAGCCCAGGGTACCATTAAGATTCTTTGCCACAAGCACACGTCGCTGGCTGATGTTCAACTAAGTGTCCACTAGGACTATTAAGAGACCAACTTAAAAAGATTAAGTTTGCAAGATCAGCTACCATACTTCATTTCTTAGATATTATTTTCAGGACAGCATTATGGCTTGAGAATGCAACTTTCTGTCAACTTAACTGTCATTCTTTGAAATTATAAAGAACATTTCAAACTACTGGCCACTTTTTGTTTTATGCCAGTAGGTAATACTTAGACGCAATAGGCATATACTACAAAATCCATAAAACTGCAGTTTCCCTCCATCAAAGGGAATAAGCAAAATAAGATACAGGTATGGCCAAAAGTCTCCAACTCAAGTATGTTCCTTCAAAGAGGCACACTGTTTTGAGGTCTAGCTATTCCATCGCATCACTGCTTTGTTATATTTAATTTGCATGCAAATGTTCCGTGCAATGTTGTATTAAAACATTTCAGACTCCTTCAAATGCTAGACTGTGCTGATCAATATCAAGGAGAATTGCTGGAATAAGTTAAATAATACTAGACAGCATATAGTCCCAATAATGTCATTTAGAAGGCTGCCCAGATTTAAGCCAGCATAAAAGAACATAAACTTTTCCTAAACGCTTCAGATACCATATAATTAGGAAATAATAGCTAAAATCTGAAATTAGGTAGAGAACAACCAAAAAGAGCTCATGAATTAATGCAAATGTAATCTATAAGGTGAAGATACTGGTAATTTGGTTTAAGTGAGATGCAATGAAGTATTGCCAGGCTTTAGAAGCCTCTTTCCGAGTTGAACAAATCAGCAGCATTAGCAGACAGCCGATGGCTGTGTAGAGCTTATCTGCTTACCTGATAACTAAAGGGAGAAACACCTGCTCACCATCCCCTCTTTTATCTGAGCCCAAGTTAATGCCTGTTGCAGTCAATGGAGTTCTTTTCATTGACTTCTAAGACAAAATAAAATCTTTTTAAACATGGGAATGAACTAGCTCCTAGTATTTTCACTATCTAGAATGTTAAAGGAGGGTAATACTAATCCAAATAAAAATGATTTGACACTTCTTTCCTGTAGAGAGCAATTTTTGTTCCCTTTAGGACATCCCTATTGTCAGTAAGCTTTTAACTCATTTGTCCAAATTACTTGAGTAGCTTAATTCTACTGCAACTCTGTTAAAATCACTAGGGTTTTTGCCAGTTCACTGAATTTAGTTGGTAAGAAAGTGTTTCAATGAAGTGGTGAATCATGTCACTTGAAACTCTTCATTTTTGCATCCTTGTTTTCCCTGTTTATATCATTTATTGGATGTCCTTTTTCCCCTCTGAACAATTCTGTTCCATTCTCCCACACTTGATTCTTCCTGATAGCGTTTTCTCAAATCTGAGTACCAAATGGTAGTGGAATTTGTTTATTCACTTTCTTGGTTTGCAGCCCAATCCTTCTGTATCACTTCTGTTCCCACCAAGGAGGCAGGAAGAAGAGTCATATGGTATTTTTACAGCCATTTGTTACTGCTATGATGATGACTTCACAGCTCTGCACAAATTGTCACCTGATGGATGGGGTTTTGTTGTGGGTTTTTTCTACTCTCCTCATCTTTAATGGCAATAGAGACGTGTACGCGCACAGGAAGCTGCACTGTGTCAAAGCCATGTTACTGTGTACATTGAAGTACAATACTCTGTCAAAACATTTCAGAACTAATGGATCAGAAACTAAGAGAAAACTCTCCAGATCATTTGTGAGGACAAAAATTCAGCATGACTATAAGCAGATAAAATTCACCAAAATATCTTCATTCCAACTTCCTTCCACACAGGAAAATTTTTTCATTGACATTTTGTATCTGTGCAATGGTAAGGTATATTAGGAAGATTGTATGAGCATGAATGTGCTTGGAGCACAGCTGGCGTTCACCGAGTGCCAAGAGATCCATCAAACACTATCCTGTTAGTCTGCTTATTCTACAGCCTCCACAGAAAGCATATTCTCATAAAATTTTAAAAATATTTATGAGCATGAAAAGTAAGATAAATACTCTTCTGTAAAACCATCTCCCTCTTTACTAAGAGCACAATACAGGTAATATTGGAAAAGAACACTATAGCGTATTTTATAGCTCCTAACATTGCTTTCTAGTAAATCAAGATGCCATAACTACAAATGTATCACTTTCTTGAATAACTAGAATATGTTTCTCTAATTTATTTAATATGGAAAACAGAAATTCCTAATTCACTAGGAATACAAGGACAACTCTGAAATCTAGAGATATTTATCTTCAGTAATAACGATGAATAGTTAATTATTTGAAAATACCATTATCAGGGTTTCTGAAGAAGAGAAGTAGTTTAATTCTTTGGGATGAAAAAAAAGAAGAAATAGAAATGCTGTTGCACAGTTTTGCTCAGTTTTAGAATGGTATTTCAATCTGAGATGGAACAGTCATTTGTACAGGGAAAAGATGCTATTCTTGTATATTAATGATAAAATCATAAAACACTGCAAGCATAGTACGTGGCTTTGTTTGTTGTTTGATTTTTTTTCATGAAAAGGTGAGAACTTTAATGAGTGCACAGAATCAAATATACCTCATTGCAACTAAGGAGTTGACGTGGATATTAACGTGAAGGAAATGTCCCCCACTTACTGCATCCTGCTCTAAGTAAAAACTAAGAGAGAGGAAAAAGTCTGAATTAACTCAATTCAATAGAAACAAACTTTAAAAAATATGATTACGTGTTGCAAACCAAGCTTCATAGACATGGTCACTTGAGAAGAAGAAAATACAGGCTGTGGATTCAAGTATAAGCACCAGCTTTACAAACTGGCATTGGAGCAAGCTACACCACAAATTGAGATAAAATGTTAGCTCGGAAGGATCCACTGGATAAGCAGAGGAACAGAAAAACAGGCATTTCATCAACTATTATCTGAAAGGATGACTGGAGAGCAGGCCTCCCTAGCTGGCCTCTCTTTTAAACACTCCAGAGAGACCCTCTGCCAGAACACGAAGGCAAAAACTGTGTAATGAGCCACTGAAACGCTGGCATAAAGCCAAAGACAAGGAGGAAATCTTGGAGCTTATTTCTGAAAATGGGAGCAAAAAAAGGATTTCACTATTTTGTATTTTAGATTCAAGTGGCCCAGATTACAAAATGTGTGTGGCTGACCTCAATTTTGTGCAGTGCAGATCTGCTGATAAGTTTTTCACAAAACTCCCATACCCTATCTACCTCTGAATCAGAGTTCCTGGCTTGCTGGCTTGTTTGCTAAAATATTGTAAGCTCCCTCTTGTCATTGTACAAATGCAGCAATTTATTTAGAGCCTGTCTTTTAACAGATCAGCGTGGTTTGATCTCATCTTTTAGCCTTGGCAAAATAACCTCAGCACCATCACTGGGGCTGAAGATTCCTCTTCTTATACACTGTGTTTTGCAATTGTGTTTGTGAGACTACAGCCAGGTTGAGGAAAATACAGTTGGAAATCCAAAACTGAAAAATGGAGTAAAATTTCATAAAATGTACCTGTAGGGGAATTATACTAGGAATTTTATTTACTTATTTAAGAAAAATGTTAGGATTTTTAGAAAGTACTCTCTTATTCTGAAAATGCCCTATGTATTAATGTAGTATGTTTAATCATATAAAACACTACTTAACCTACTGTTAATCATGTTAAATATTTTATGTCTTAAAGAAGGATCAAGAAATAAGTATCCTGTGTTATTGTCAGAAAACAATTAGAAAAAATAGCTTAACAGGTAGCAACAGTCCAAACTAATTTCTTCAGATCTTGTCTCTTTCAAAACAGTATTTATAAAAATATATTCTATGAATAATGTGTTAGAACAAAAGCCATAACCCAGTGACCACAGTAATCTGTTCAGTACAAGAAGCTACTAAGTTAGCCATCTATGATATGAGGAGTATTCAAAGTTCATTTTCCAAATGATCTCTCACTTTTACACCATAGTTAAAACTGAAACTGTGCTGTGCAGAGAAATGTTTTAATTATGAAAAATTTGAAAATTCTGAAATCTGATTAACATGGACAAGCTCCTTTTCCTTCCATGAAATCCTATTAATTGGAGGGAGTTCTTAAAACACATATACCAACAGGCTAATTAAAATATTATTATTAATATACTGAACATACGTGGTAGTATATTAGTTTCTACGCTGGCTAACTCATCCACGTCTGAGACATTTCTGTCTTGGAAACAAAGATTTGAGCACATTCAAGAAATGAACTGTGCTTACTTGTCTTGCTGAATAAGATATGGCCCAAACAGTTTTTTGGTGGCAAGTACCTGTGTAAATGTTCCTGTGAAGTCTGAGACCTTAAGAATTCAGAAGTCATATAAAGAAGGATGATATAAACCATGAATAAAATAAAATGGAACAGACGAGAATATATGAAAAGAATAAAAAGGCTTGCGAAAGGCCGTAACGAATCTCTTCTCAACAGCAAGTGTGGTTACTCTCACCTTAGGAAATGTATTTATCTTGATATTTTTTTTTTATTATTTCAAAATGTGTTCAGTGAAATCAAGTGAAAGGTGAGAAAATGTCAGCCTTGTCAACCATCAATGTAGTATGTAAGCACCTAGCAATTAAAAGACCTGCAATATCTTTCATAAAGATCAAGTAGATCATGCTTTTCCTTAAACAGAAATAATTACTCTGCTCATTCATTAACTTCTTCATAAATCCTATTAATTTTGAACTACTATATATCCTGGAAATGCAGTTGAGGCTAAATGAACCTCATTACAGAGTGTCCATGAAAATGGCAACAGGAGTAAAGATAGGAAGTGCAGATGGCAATAATTAATTGCTCATCTTCCAGCATCACAAACTTTAAATCAACAGTTCCATTTTAAAATAAAATTATTTTGTTTGCTAGGGTCATTCTCCTACAGTCCACATGCATTGGTGGTCGGTTCTTTTTAATGCAATTTTGAAATGGTGAAGAGATAAACACGCTGTGATTTTTATCTATGTTTTTGATAAATGAATGTCTCAGCAAAATTTTACAGCTAAAAAGGTTATTTACTTAAGAGAGATTTTCTGTATGTGGAAAGGTCAGATTTTTTTAAGATTGCTGTGAAATTGCTTCTGCCTTTTAGCAAATCTTCTAAGACGGCTCCTCTCCTTTTAGTGTTGACAAGGACACAGGAAGGATGCGGCCTGAAAAAAATCAAATGAACGGCATAAAACCCTAGCTGGAATCTTCTGCTGCCACAGCCTGTGGTTTTTGAAATTCTGTCAAAATGTTGAACAATACGAAAAGAGAGAGAGGACTTCTGAGCAAAAATCAATAGCCAAGTCTTTTGAACTGTCCATGTACAAAGTTCTAATGAAAATGTCCTTGAGGGAAGTTTTAATAGTGGACTTTGAGATCAGCTCCTCCATTGCCCTGATAGCATTGTACAACATTTGAAGTTTTCAAAGGTACCAATCCACAAAAGTTTGGCTCATACAACTGAGAATGGAGATGCCTCTGAGGGATCTCAAAAACAGCAGTCTGCCACCGAAAACTATACAGAATACTGTATGTATTATTTGCACTGTGTCAGGTTTTAGCTGGAGGGTACAATTTACTTCAAGGGAGTTTGTAAGTCTTTAAATAGCATCTCTCCATGTACAAACTAATAACCGATCAGGTGCTCAGCACAATACAAAAAGTGCTCTGGTCTGACTGAAGGGATTTTACTTAATATACTGTAAATAGATGGAAGTTTTCTATAAATACAATTTATAAAATGTTAAATAGGGGTTGGATATAATAGCCCATGAACTGGGATTACATTTCTTTGTATCTGTTTCAGCCTGTTAAAAAATGCAAAACATTCAGTACTGCATCAAGGTCATTCTGGGAGAACTGCCACACACATTAAATTGAGGTTAAAATGGTTGGTAAGTGAGGGTTATACAGTAATTGCACTGCTGTTCCCCTAAAACACAAAATGCATACATTTACTGTGCCTTTGGAGCAGTTTTCCCCCCAGTGCCATTGAGAATTCATATGCATTCACTCTCAATTATAGTTAGTGTTATTAGAATAAAATCTTTTGGTATTAACCTATAAGGTATCTGGCACAAGCACAAGAAATGTTTCAATTATCTGAAAATGTTAATTAAAAACACCTCAAAATGATAATGCCTTTTTCATTATATAATGTTTTTATATATAGCCTATATATTGCAATAAAGACATCATGAAGTCAGCATAGAGATTTTGAGAGACAGAAAAACAGCATTTTAAAATTTCTTTTGCTCAATAAAAGGAAACCTTTTTTGGCTTTAACTTTACAGCAGTCTATTGTGTTCTAAAAAACTAGTTCTTACAGCTTCCTTACCTTGCTAGTAGCCAGTTTAATTCAACAGAATTTATGCTGCAGTTGAGCTAACATGAAAACCTTTGTAATTCCACCAGTATTTAGTATTTGGTGGTTTGTTTCATTTTCAAAGAATTCTTTGAACAAGAAAATAAACATTACAGAAAATATGAAAAGCTGATGCTCTATTATGCATGTAGTTTCAACAAATCAGGAAAGTTCTTACTATGAAAAAAATGAGTGTATTTAACAATCAGAACTTTTAATCTGTAAAAATAGTGGTAGAATCAGATCTAGAACCTAGCCAATCTTTGAGGTCCTGGTCCTACTGCATGTGAAGCCAGTGAAAAAATTGTTATTGCTCTGAATGCAACTATTACTAGTGGGGAAAAAAATATCAAGTTCTCTGGATTAAATATTCATATTTATGTGTATATGAATAGCAAAAGAACTACTGTTATATGCTTTTTTAATTAAACATCTACAGAGCAATTGTAGGGGGAAGGGGTTGGTTGCTTTTTTTAACCAGTAAAACAATTTCATTGATCAAGAATTTCTAGGGGTTTGGCCAGCAGGTCAAGGGAGGTGATTTTGACCCTCTGCTCTCCCGAGACCCCACCTGGAGTCCCACATCTAGCTCATGGGGCACCAAGATAAGATGGACATAGACCTGTAGAAGTGAGTCCAGAGGAGGCCACAAAGACAATCCAAGTGCTGGAGCACCTCTCCTATGGGGACATGCTGAGAATGTTGAGCTTGTTCAGCCTGGAGAAAGAGAAGGCTCCAGGGAGACCTCATAGCCCTTTCCATTCCCTAAAGGAGGCCAAAAGGAGAGATGGGGAAGGACTCTTTATGACAGGGTGGAGTGACAAGATGAGTGGTAATGGGGGGATTTAGGTTAGATATCAGGAAGAAATTATTTACAGAGAGGGTAGTGAGGCACTGGAACAGGTTGCCCAGAGAAGATGTTGATGCCGCATCCCTGGAGGTGTTCAAGGCCAGGCTGGATGGGGCTTTGAGCAACCTGTCTAGCAGGACGGGATTACACACAGCTCTTTCCATTGCCCACTGCAATTGTCCATTGCAGGCAGATCCTTATTCCATACTTGGGTACAATTAACAGTGACTTCACCTGTCAAATCCTCCTCAGTCCCTCAGGCCCCTCACAAGTTCTCTCCTCCTTCTCATCCCACCTAGACTTTCCTCTCTCCTCCCTGTAACCTTCCGGGCTCTCGGCAAGAGCTCCAGGCTCCCTGAACCACCCAGTAATTTCCCTGCCTGTGGCACGTGCCTCAAGCACACCATTGACCTTGCTGCTCTTCCCGCTCTCCTGCGAGCGGTCCATACGGCTGAAAATCCCATCATGCCCAGCCACAGCATGGATTGGGAACAAGCTATAGAGTTCTCTGGACAAGCTGCTGGGCAAAGTTCCCAGTTGCTGCAGCCATCTTCTGCTAAAATGCAGCCTGTGCTGCTGGGAAAGAAACCAGAGCCACAAACCAAGGAGCTGCTACTGGTCAAAGTGAGGAGCACATCTCTCCTGCCTTGGTCAGCTGGAAACTCAGAGGAAGCAGTCTCCCCTTCTTTCCATGGGCTTCAGTTCACCTGGGCATCTTAAACAGACAAACACCATCCTGGACTACCCAGGCCCCCCTCAAGTCTCTTCATATTTATGCAGTTCACCACTTTAAAGCACAACGATTCAGTTCTGTACTTCAAAGTTCTTTGTTTTCCCTTCTTGTGTGTAGCCACAGATTTGATACCCACCAAACAACTGCGATTTTGCAGTCACTGCTCTACAAAGCCTTTCCCACCTACCGATTTTTACATACTTTCAGGTATTAAATACAGCAATACAAAGACTGTTAAAGATACCACATACATTCTCAGCATTCAAAACATATAGCAGCAGTAAGGTCCCACTATTTCTTCATTAGTAACAGGTTCTCCTAAGGTCAATCCAATAGTTAAAATCACAACCAAGGAAGTATGTTAGTAAGTACAAGGAAGCATACCAAGAGTTTGCAAAATATATTGTTGTATGCAATTGTGAATGGTTTAATTTACAGGAAGCGTGTATATAAATACGACAAAGGTGAAGAAATATAATAGTTCACATCTATACTATTACATCCAATTGAAAAATATTATCATGAAATCACATACTGCTTAGAAGTTTCAAGACCAGAATTTAATGAACATGTTCATCCCTAGCCTGTGAATAATTCCTGAGCGATCATGGACTGAGTGCTTGGAGAACTCTCAGATATCGTTACTTTCACTCTGAAATTCTGTTAATGCTATTTTTTCACTCCATAATGGAGAGGAAGTGCAATTCACTGAGCTATTTCGTCTTCTATAATGCACTTGAGTTGATCCTATATCTGGTTGAACAGAAAGATGCCAAAGAATTAATCATCACCTACCTCCCAGTTAAAACTATAAAGGCCAGTCTCCCTCGTTGGGAGTATTCACTTAGCTCTAACTGAAGCAGCTCTTAAATATAACAATAGAACAATTTACTCTGATAATTCTCCCCCAATCCCCTGCTCCTTCTGCCACCTTCTCTCCCATTAAACTGTTTTCTACTTCAAAGAAGAGTCATGGATTTTTATTGCTGTACAAATACATATGTGTGGAATACAAGTGATGGAGGAAAGCTGGAAACAAAATGAGATTTTTGCCCTTTTTTTCACTCAGCTAATCTGCTTTTCCAACAAAATGCAGATGTATTAATTATTAATATGAAATAATGACAAAAAAGTATTTTATAATCTTTCTGAAAATATAACTTTACATAGAAAAACTATCATTTTTAATATGCAGCTTAGCACCACTAAAAAATTAAAGTATCACATAGAAGAAGTGTAGGTTTAGAAAATTTTAAAATAGAAAGCAAAGCGTCACAGATGATAGAGGAAGAATGAGATTTCATCTGAAATGTATTCATTTGAGCTAAACAGATATACCAAGGAAGAAAACATCAGTTATGGTTCGGTTTCACAAAATCATGTGTATGAATAATAACATTGTGTATTGTCTAATAACAATAAAATATCTAAACAGCTGAATGGATCCATAACATTCATAACTTTTACATATTGTGTAAATATGTATGTGTACGTATTTAAACTTATTAAATAAAAAGCTTCAGAATTAAAAAAATGGAGTACAATAGACACCAATTGAGATTACTTAAACTGAATCCTGTAGTCCAAAATATTACATATCATCATAATTTAAGCTTTGACATTTTCTGATAAAACCACCTAGAAGTTATTCTGCCATCGCTATATGAGCAAGGAAATTAGAGTCCCTACAGCTTTTGCAACAAAAGCTTGGCAAGTGATGAGAAATCAGGGGGAGGGGAGGCTGCTCTACATAACTGGATTCTAGTCACAACTAAAATAATGCTGTGTTAGTGACATTACCATCAATTTGTTAATTATATGCATCATATGTTTGTACAGAACTAGAAAATCTACTGTCTAACAAAATCCTAGCATTTAAGGCAATAAAATGTTCTTTTGACCTCTACACTACACAAAACAAAATGAAAAATGAGGTGTCATATGGAACTTCAGCCCCCATCTAATCTCTCCATTAATAAACTGGGGATCTTATTCTTTCGGAAAGATGTCAAAAGGAGTGTTTAATATTTATGAATTGTTCAGATAGAAAAGGCTGAATGAAATTGAAGTATATATTCCCATCTCAGGAGAGAGTTAAAGCAGTATGATCATGGATCACATATTGATCAATGATTGTTGTACATAAATTTGTGCATTTAGGAAGACAGCAGACTTCTAGAAAAGTTACAACAGATAATTGAATATATTGTTGTAATGCAAAAGTTAAAATGAGTTACGATTCCAAATCAAACTTAAATCTGTGCTTTTCCAGTTTCTTCTAGAACTTGGGGGGGTCGTTTAAGAATTATTTTTTTTTCCCCAAAAATACCTAATATTTGTCAACTACTGCTTGTAAAAAAATGCTTTGGAATGAAAGCTCTTGAACAACTAGAATGTAACCTGTCTTAAAACACAAAAAGATGTACTTACAGGTATAGTTTTAAGGCTCATCATACAAGAGTAGCTAAATTTTCACAGCAGGCCCTTCCTAGTAGTTGAGCTGCTCTACACCTTTGGAAAACTCTTCTCTTCAAGAAGACTGTGCCACACAGATTCCACTCTCACACAACAAAATCATGGCAATGTAACCAGATTCAGATATGCAGGAAGTGACCTCATTTTGAGAAGCGATAAGCACCCAGAATGTAAAAACTCTGGATGTCAGTAAGCATGTACTCACGTTCAGCTGACAGAATTGATTCAGGTTTGTGGTGGAGTATTTTCAGAAAAAAATTATAGCAATATTTTCCTACTAATAAATCAATTAATGGGATTAAAAGGGAATGAAGTGTCCAAATCAGAGAGACAAGAGTTCATATCGATGGCACCTTTCAATTAAAAAAATTCTAAACAAGAAGTAAATGTCCTGATTTTCTTTCCGTTTATCTAGATTCTAATTTTCTCCATAAACTAGACAGATACCTAGAAGCAAAAACAGAAAATGAGTTTTTGATAGCTATTAGTGAAATCTGTACTTAATGACAACAGCTGGATTAGGTGATCACAGTTATAAATACATTTTAAAATTTGGCCATACTTCATATTAACTTTCATTGCACTTAGGAGATCGCTTCAACATCCAACTGAGCTAAAATCATTCTTTTTTCAGTGCATACTAGACTGACTTCACTGATCGTAGCAGACTGAATTGTATTTTTGTAAGGCTCTTCAACAGGCAGCCAAATAAATAGCTTTTTCCCTGCTGCATGGTTTGCTGTTTGCTTAAGCAAAAATCCAATTTCTGGAGAAGACTCCACAAGGGCTAAATTCCCTGCCTTTTACAAGTGTCCCGTTAGAGTAGCTTTCTATATGGAAATAACATTCCAAGACAAGGAGAGAAAGAGTAAGTCTGAGGTCCACTGTTCCTGATGTGTTTTATTATTTCTTTTTCATTTGAAGAGTAGAGCTGTGCTCCCATGAGAAAAAAAGAATAATATCTGAATACAAATGTCTCAAGAAAATGGAGCTCCTTTAAAAGTATAATCCTCTCTCTTGCTTTTTAAAATTTTTTCCCCCGTGGTATGCATCAAGGACAAGGGGAGACCTGACAGCTTCAGACTCAAGCTGTCTTTCGTTAAAAGGTTTTTAATTAGAAATTCAAAGAAAAAACTCCTACTGGGGCAGCATATATTAGAAATGTTGAGATTTGGGCTTGATTACTGTTTTCTTTAGCAGAAGTTTTTATTTTAAAACAACTGCAATTAGAAGGATGAAGTGAATGAGACCCTGTCCATACAGTGGCAGTGTGCAGAATTACCAGTTACTAGCGTTGTCACAGCTCAAAGGAGAGAAAAAGTAAAAGGAAAGCTTTTAATACAAGTTCACAGAGGTGCAGTTAATTTAGATCTAATGTGACAGACATTCTAAATCTGCAGGATTAGAACTGATTATTGAAGGAATGTTTACTGAAATTTAACAGCCATAGAATGAACTCTGATATTCATTGACTTTATAAGTAGTAGTCAAGAAGCATCTCCTAATAGTTAGAAGTTCTGTATTTAACATTTTTTTAACTATGAAAGCTGTATTTAAAATAGGTTCCTTTAACTCAGGAATGTAATTATTATAATAAAAAAAAAGTTAAGGCATTCTCTACTTCACTGGAACACTTCCAGGGCTGTCTGACACAGGTGAACCAATGCCATCACTCCACCCTGTTCACTCACGCTGCCAGCTGTGGGCATAGGAAGAAGGACTTCTAGGGTTCACCAGACCAAACATATCTGTAGGAGCCCCGCAACAATGGCTGTCTCACAGCTCCTCCTTCCCTGAAGGATACAGCAGCCATCTCAGGCTTGAGTTCACGTTTCTCTTGTACAGACAGGACATGTCTTGGTCACCAGATTGTTCTTGCTAATGGCAAGCGATGTTTAGACAGATAACCCAGGAAGAGAGATGCCAACCTAGCACGTAGTGCTGGTCACAGAGACTTAATGAGATCTCCAGGTGACCCTAATCATACACATACCTCCCTTGTGATTTGAACAGCAACATTATTACTTCTGCTCTGAGGGCAGTATCAGGACTCGTCCTGTTCACCACCAAAGGCTAGAACCAGTACTGGGATGCATGGGAGAACATTCCTATACATCCTAAACATCCCTATTCCCTAGCAGGCAAAGGGCACTTAGGAACCTGGCAAGTTTGGATGTATATATTGCATATCCGATTTCACTTACTGAGAGATGCTTTTGCCTAGGGGTATTTTGCACTACAATACTGACCACTAACTCACTGCTGAGCTCCAAACCCAAACGTAGCTGTAGTGATTAATGTTGTTGAGTTTTGCCCACTGGATTATTAGTAGCATTTACAAAGCTGTGGTTTGAATTTGACAATTCATCACCTTACCTGTCTTCTGAAAAGAAGTTATGTACATATACTACATGAATATTTATATTATTTATATAATGCATTTAAAGTGCATTCATAATTGCCTTCTCAAACAAAGAGGGAACAAGGCCTCTGGGGAGAAAGTAGCAAACCAGCATAACGTAACACCCAATCAGAAAAGGCACAGAAATAATTAAAGAGTTAAGTTTACATAAGCTACTAGATTACATGATATGACCAGGGTTTACAGTTGAGACAAAAATAAAAACTTTTTTTCCCACACAGGGTAAAAATAGGAACATCTACAAGAAGCTCTCAGTAACTTCCTTTGTGCCAGACAGAGCTCTTGGGGAACCACATGGTCCTACTTGCTTAGAACAAGTGACCAGAAAAATACTACTTGAAAAGAATTTACTTTTTATCCAAAAGCCACTTCAGATGAGGCCCTCTGCAGATTGCTGCTTCTATTTTGACCAAAATCAGAATGTGTGGAGGTCTGTGTATCTTATTCCATACATTTGAGCACATGTTCAGTGTGGGTATTACTGGTGAGAACACCATTTTGTAGACAACAATAACTAAACTTTTCTAAATCTAATCTACTCCTGAGGTTAAAAAGTTCAGTTCAAATTACTCTGAACGTTTAGTTTGAGATATCTTCTCTCTCGTTAAGCTACTTCCTACGTACATTCACTTAGCTTATCTTATTACTGTGTTATTTCTCCTTCATAATGTAATCTGTCACACTCCACAGCAGTTCAAAGGTGCTGCCTTAATATATTTATATGCCATTTACAAAATACACTTATAAACATGATAAACAACTTTAGGACCCTTCAGTCTGAAATATAAGTAAAATACGACATATGACACTTTTTTTATCTTAAAACTAGAAATGATTGCCCTGGCAGTGCAAATATTAGTTTCCTTGCTTTTAATTAACACCAATAAACAAGAATCATCCTAGGAAGATTTGTGAGTCTTACTTTGTAAGAACAGGGGCCCAGTTCTATAGAAGACATATGCATGCACATATTTCATCTTTGAATGATTTCTTTAATACTTAGAAGAATTCAGAGCACAGATAATTTTTACTTAGAGGAGATCCTCACTTTTTAAATTCTTCTGTTTCCTAATCAAATTCAAGCTTTAGTTATTTTCATTTACAAATTTTGTAGTAACATTTCATGTGAAGGTATTAAAAAAACAACCAGTGCTCAGACACAGTATAAATCACTACAAAATTCTGAAGGTTGAGCTCAAGGCAGTAATTACAAATAAGGAATTGCATTGAACTTATTCAAATAACCTACTACGGTGTCTCCTTCAATGTAATTATATATTTTTAGATTCTATAATTTTTATACCATTCCTTGGTTTTGCTTGGGGGATTTTTTTATTATTTTTTTTCATTTTTACAAGCTTTACCATCTTGAAATCTCTTTAAAATTTGCGTGTTATTAGATTTGGGAAAAAAAACACCAACCCAATTTAAAAGCATTACAAATCCTAAAAAATGCATAAATCTTCATATAAATTATCATTAATAAAAATTATCTAAATGACCTCTAAAGAAAAACCATGATGTACTTGGTGCTGGATTTTTTTGACATACCTAATGAATTGATGTAAAGTTGCTGCATATTTTATACACCTCAGTGGTACTTCTGTTCAGTAAGAGTTCAAATTGCCTCTGGATATCACAAGGTGTTGTATCAGTTTACTGTAGTTTAAATAACAAGTGAGCTCAGTTTGGAAAAATACCAATAACTCCTGGCAACAGTGACTTGCTAGGATTAGATACCTGCTGCTTTGCCTTCATTCTCAGCTACATTAATTCCCAGTACCTGAAACGATCTTGTTACATTTCAAAGTTTTTAGGGGGGAATTCTGACTTTATAAAGTAACCTTGTGTTGATTTGTTAAAAAGGCAATGTGTATTGAATATTTAATATTCATGTATGTCTTCATGTTAATGCTAAGTATCAGCAAGATCAATGGCTAGAGTAAGTTCAAAACACTTTGCACCTAAACAACCGTGACTGGCAAAATTACCCATTTTTTATTTCTGCCTATCGGGTTTTTAATTGCATGAATCAAAATAGTTGCACCGAACTGGGAATAACTATATTACATGAAAATAATTATGTGTCTCAAGTCACTTCCTACTACAGTCCCTGAGGAATTCTTAGTGCCTAGTAAGTTTGCAACAGATTAAACCATTCACTGCAATCCTTGAAACTTAAGAACCTGCAGGGTTTTCCAGCGTGGCAATATGAAGTGAAAGTTACTATTACTCAATTTCACATTTGTAACTGGTAACTTGTAGTAAGAGCCCTGTGAAAATCAATGCTATTTTTTTTCAATTAAAAGCTTTTTATACTAGATAGCTACAGCGAATCACAACACACTGAAGACATTTAGTCAGATTAGAACATTTCAATATATTTTTAATTTGGACATTCTTATCACCAACAGTTTGCATGAATGACGTCCAGAAGCTGGTACCTCTGAACGCACTTGAGGTGACATTCACTCATACAGAAAACGTATACATCCTGTAATTGCTGAGCCTCATATTTATTGTGCAGGGATTCTCATGTAGTTTTGAGGAGACCAGGTACAGAAGGAGAAAAAATAAAAGAATGCATAACTGCAATCTTTCTACTACTTATTTCACTGGAGCCACTATTTTGGAATATAAGACTGTTTTGATTGAATGACCAGGATGAAAGTCCAGTTAGCCCAGAATCTTCTTTATGAGGCCATTAATCAGTAAGGAAAACCATAAGAATTGGAGAATGTATGCATATCTGCAAAGAATGTGCTGTTATTTTTTTTATAATACATTTTCCTTGACTGATTAATGAAGAACTTTGAAACAATTTAATCTATTCAGGGATATTAATGTTAGTTTATATTTTTCGAGGCTGATTACTGAAGAAGTTCTAAAGCAGTTTAATCTGTTCAGGGATGTTAAACAAATATGTCAACATTCATTTTAAATTTGTGTCTACCACAGCTAAACTAGAAGAATGCTGGAAATAGATTACAGTACTCTGTTTGCTCAAGGAAGAAAAAAACAAAACCAACTCAATACGCTTCATATTTTATAGAGGATGCAAAGTCCTTTCTAAAATGAATGCTTTTCAGATTGAAGTTTTCAGTAGCTTTACTGTGCAGATTATGGTCTGGCGTTCTGCCATATAATGATATATAACCTTATAGCTCACTATTATGCAAATAACAATTTGGCTAGGAGATCTGAGTGCTTAGATTTTTCTCTGAGGACTATCAACTATTTCAAACTTCTTATACCAAATTATATCTGACATTTAATTTGAACTCAATTTATGTAGAAAAATAATTTTAAAAACCCTCTTGTGTACATTTCTAATAAGAAAAGTGTTACGTTTAATTTTTTCCTTTTTTTCATATGTAGATATATATGCACACAGTAGATTTAATTTAGACAGGGAATACACCATTATATAGTCCACCATATACAGAAGCGTACTCTAAGCAAGGATTGCTTAGTACAAAGTAAAATAAAGATGGGAAACAACAGCAAAAAAGTTTAAAATTCATACATGCACCTCCTATTAATTAATTCTTACAAAATAAGACTGACAAGTACATATGCATTCAACCATGTTGTACAGGGAATTAATATTGGAGAATAGCATATGAAACATAATCAGGTTCAGAACTTGGTAATTAATCTGGGAAAGGTCAGTTCTAAACTGCACTCTTCTTTTCAGACCTCTTAAATGTAGCTAGTGGGGTCACTACTGCACTCATGGTAGAGATCATTCAATCTCCATCCTAGCCCTACCAAGGACACTAGGACTTCATCTGGCAAAGAGCTGGGTTTTTTTATACCAAAGGCTCAAGCTCTCATTTGAGAAGCTGGTCTAACTGTACATGTCAATATTTATAACCTGAAAATTCACAAACACTAAATCTCTCTGTCACGTTCTCTTTCTATATGTAGTGTTCAGATAACGTGAAGGATTACATTAGTTACTCCGAAGTATTATTCTTCTGTAGCTTCACCTCTTCTTTATTATATTACCTCAGACTTAAGCATTTGTTAAGAGGTTTTGTTACCTTGAATGAGCACAGTCAAATATGCACTGTATCGTGTCACAACCATATCTTTCTAATGTTCTAGGATATTTGACATTTTTTATTAAGTTTATATTAATAAAAAGACAGAAAGAAACAATACAGGGAATAGAATCTCAGTGCCACTTAAAAGTGCATGTTTTCTTTTAAAAAGAATTTCTTAAGTATTCATCAATTTCAGAGAAGATCTGAGATCTGGAAAACTGTAAAACACACACAGACTGTGTAATTAAGAAGATTCTTGTAGCTGCATGCCTTGGAAATGTCAAAATTAAGGCATATATTGATCATTTTCATACCTTTGGGGCCAATGGGTATATGTTTAACAAGTATTACAGAAGTACTTATAAACCGTTTGGGAGCATAGTTGGAACATCTATGTTGCAGTTGAGTATCTACCTGCACTTCAACAGATAACGATTTTGAAATGGGTTTTTCAAAAGACTTGCTTCTAGGGATATCTCTGAGATATAGTGTGTACAGTTCTTTAAAAAGTCCTGTGTTCAAAGCAAGGCGGTTCTCTCTCAGTCCAATACCACATAAACAAATGACTGTCTGAGACAGAGGATAATGAAACAAGGTAGTAGAAACTAACAATAAGCACGTTTAGGCAGAGAATGAGAAGGTTTCTAACTACTAGAGCAGAAACGGATACATTAATACCACCGTGATCAGAAATAATAATTATTTAAGAATAAGCACATCCTTGAGAATTTTTAAGCAGTTTTTCAGACTTTCAAAGACCCAGTCTTGGACTTCACAGCTGTATGTATGGGTTTACAGCTATATTACAGAAGCTGCACCATCTATCTCAGAGTTAAAATCTTGAGTTTAATTCATGTATAATAATAGTTAAAAAACGATGAGCAACACAGACCAAAGAATACATTCTTGCGCTAATAAGGAAAACTGTGGAATTGCTAGGGGAAAAAAAAAGCTAAGACCAAAGAGGGAAGGACACAGCTAAGTGTCTGGCAGCTATAAAGTGCTTCACTTTTGCCTCAGAAACACTCAGGCTTTTTGCAAACGTGTCTGTTACCTTGGAAGGTTACTGTGCAAAGTAAGAGAAAGGTACTCAAGGGCCTTGAAACTGCTGCATAACATAAAAACTCAACGGTTCAAAAGTCTTACACATCTTGCTCCACACAAAACACACACAAAAAAAATCCAGTTTAAGAAGCTTCCATCACCGTTTTTGCCTCAGTGTTTGATGTTGATATTTTGCTTCTATGCAGTAATGATCCTGAAACATCAGCCGCAACACTGTAACCCATGGTGTGCAGGGGGGACACTCTAGGAATTCTGTATTGGAATTGGTTCTGCTCCGTCATGATGTTCTTTTCAATCTTTCACTGTTCACTTCCCTTTTGGGCATGTCAATCAGTGTTTCTCTTCCAAATGTTTCCTACGTCCCCCTAGCATGCATACTTCCATCTCTTCTATCTTGAGTGACATTTTTCCGTCAAGCCACGCAAAGGGATCACTACATTTTGAAAGGACCTCCATGTTTGATGAGCACCAGTGAGCTCTTGGGAAGATTAACAGAAAAAAGTATTTCAACATATTCGAGTGGATGGTTTAGGTAATAGGAAATGGTAGATGGAAATAATAGATTTAATATAGAACTGATTTTAAAAAATAATTTAAAATTGTAATTTACTTGGATTTTATGAAGACTTTCATTAAAGCTAGCACTGAATTTGAAGTAAAGTGAAGGTATAAAAAACACTAGACAATAATATTGTTGTAGTGAGTTCTTTCTGGACTGCTACAAGAATCCCTCTGGCAATGCATGAATTTTTAACACCGTGAATGCTTTTTCTATTATGGCAGCCCTTGTCAATGTGTATGTATCTAAGGATTTTTTAGCAACAGAATTATCAAATTCATTTTCCAAAGGTTTACAGTGTGGCCAAAGATTCACTCCCAGGAGAATCCTGGCATTCCAACTCTTCACTTAAAAGAGAACTTTTTCTGGGAAGATTGCTCTAGACAATTGGTCATATTTCGACTGGTATGGTGCAAGAAGCACAACTCACTCTTTCAAAATTTCTGTTTGTGTTACTAGGCCCAAAAATATAACTTTCAATTATTAACTTAATTTTGCAAAATAAAACTAACCCTCCATAAACAACCTAATGATATGCTGGAAAGGTAAAACTAAAAATGGCAAAAAGACCTTTCAGTTCATCTACACTGTTAGCCATTGTTCCAATATAAATAACAGTGCCCAAATAATTCATATTGTAACTGTAGAAAAATCATGATTCTGGAAGTTTGAATAAAAGATGAAGAATGAAACTGAAGCTACATCTTAATCTCTGAGCAAAACTAATTTGTGGGGTTTGTGTTTTGAAAAATCCTGAAACAAAAATTGTGAGTTCCAAATAACTTCGATATTCAGTCATTCAAAATGGATGTGTCCTAATGTCAAAAGAGAGAAAACATTCTCCCTATCAAAAAGCTCAGTAACATGCCATGAATTTAGCAGAAATTATTGTGATTACAGTTGATAAAACAGTCCACAAGACCTCACCTAGCTTTAAACACCGATTCTGAAAGTGATCTAGCCATGGCAACACACAGCTGAGAGCATTAGTCCATACAGCACTTTATTTATCTAGATTTCTTGTTTTGCCCAAGCCAGATAATTAAAGATACCTAAATATGCATTCACTACATTCATATCTGCTGTGTACACACATTCAAACTCAGTTTGGAGAAGGGTACAAAAATCCACAAATGTGTGTCTATTTCTTGTACTATTATGTAATACTGTAAAAAAAACTGGTACAGACAACTTTAAAATTTATTTTTTACACCTACAAAACCAGGAATTATCATACCAGAACAGGAAACTTAATTGCCATAATCTAGGGCAAACAACAGTGTGCAGGGATTGACCCACCAGATTCCTTACATAAATGAAAAGCATTTTCTACTCCTGGATATACTAGTAGAAAAAAGTACAGATTAATCAAATGATGCTGTTCTGACATTAACTCAAAATACTCTACGATAATCCCAACATTAGAACTAAACAAATAATTCTTGGTGAATGATTTCCTCAATTTTTCCTCTTATTTTACTCACATGATGTCTGTGAGAAGACTGCAGCTCGCCTGGGTTGAATCCCTGTTCACTTTTATTCAATTATTTTGGGGAAGATTTTGGAATATTTCAACAACTTATTTTATTTATTTAACTTTAATATTTGATTTGTGACACTACTTTACTGGATATAGTCAGGTACTGGATAAGCATAAGCCAAATCGACGTTCTTGTGGATACAGTTGTTTAAAAATCCCTACCCTGGATAAGAACACTCTCTCCCACCAGTACATTCTCTCTGGGAAAGCCATTGAAATTGGGTAGAGTAAGTTAAGGGAAATATCAAATGCATCTTCCTTATTATCTCTTGTTGTCTGTGAGAAGACTGCATTATGCCTGGGTTGAATCCCTGTTCACTTTTATTCAATTATTTTGGGGAAGATTTTGGAATATTTCAACAACTTATTTTATTTATTTAACTTTAATATTTGATTTGTGACACTACTTTACTGGATATAGTCAGGTACTGGATAAGCATAAGCCAAATCGACGTTCTTGTGGATACAGTTGTTTAAAAATCCCTACCCTGGATAAGAACACTCTCTCCCACCAGTACATTCTCTCTGGGAAAGCCATTGAAATTGGGTAGAGTAAGTTAAGGGAAATATCAAATGCATCTTCCTTATTATCTCTTGTTTATGTGTATTTATTTTCCCCTGAATGTATGAAAAAAGCACAATACTGCCTGTGTCTTCTGTTAAAGGAACAGACAAATATACCCACACACTCAGAAACAACACTAGAGGAGGAAAACTGAGCTATTGAAGTACGTATCATGGGCTGAGAAAGAAATATGCTTATAATAATTTTTTGTTATTTGAATGGAAACAAACCAGAAACATTTATTAGTAAATGCTAGGAGATTAGCTCATACTAAGTGCTGACGCTGTTGTAACCTATGGGGTGGCTGGCTGCACAGAATCCTAATACTGTGTCTTTAATTACTCAGTATTAAGAGTAAACTCAGTTTCAAATTATGAATTACATTAAGCATGCAGTCAGCAAAAATATTTCTAAGAAGTACAATTTAAGCAATTAAGGACAATAGTTAAAAAGTCTGCAACTTAATACACAACATAGCAATGAAGTATCATGTTTTCATGGAAAAATCCATTTTAGAGAATGTTTTTGTGTGCGTATATTTTTGTTTAAAGTCCAAAAAAAGCACAAAACCGTAAAAATGCTAACAAGTGGTAAAACAAATTTAACATAGACAAACTCAGGATCAAAATTCCATTTAAAATAAATCATAAATCAGAAGCATGACATTTGTATTACCTTCCATTAAAAAAGCTTGCTTACCAAAAAAGCCAGCAAATTTAACAGGTCACTAATTAATAAGAACACATCTTGCAGTGATCTTTCTTTATTAAATATGCGACACTGTTGGGAATATAATATGAGAGCAGTCTTGAACACTGTCTGTGATTCCAATTACACAAACCCTAAAGTGCAGACCTACCTTCTGCCTACAGAGAACACCTTGGATAGAATTGTGTATTTCACATTTGGGACTGAACTTTAAGACATAGAGAATATACAGAAGACTAGGCAAAAAAAAAAATCTTAAAATGTGCAATATTTATGGAAGTGATCACAGTATTGTGATTCAGTAGACACAGGATTTTTTTTTTGAGATGTAAATTATTTAGAACTAAAATATCCAAAATCAGGCAGTTGATAACTCTGTCCATTATTTGGCAATATGACTTCAATGTTTGTGTTAGTTAAACACAGTGTCTAGATCAAAAATGTAAAAAATTCAATCATCTAGCAACTCACTTGGTACAACAGTGATAGCAACGTTTTAATGAGATTACATTAGAACTAAAGCTAAGCCTAACTACAGCATATTTATCTAAGCCTAGAACCACAACAGGATTTGACAAATTTATTTTGGACTGCAAATGATCTAAAACTATCCACTAATTTTCAAAATTTTAGACCTTGAGACCGCAATGTGCCATATATCAATGTCTGTAATGGAGCAAACCACAAAGACTGCAAGCTGAATGACACTCAACTGAATATAAAATATTTAACAGTAAGGTAATCAAACACTGCAAAAAAGTTAGTTTTACTATTTTTTAAAGCATTTGTTCTTTTCATGGCAAAGATTTTGAAAACTCAGAAACATTGACCATTTCTATACTTGGTTGAAACAGGTGATTATGATTTCAAGAAAACTTATACCTTTTGATCTGTTCATATACCAGTTTACATCATGAAGACAGATAAATATTCCTACGTTGAGACAAAGATGGCAAAGGATTTGATCTCTGAACATTGTAATTTCAACTCGTTATCACTGAAAACCTTTATTTATTTACTCACTCCTTAGCAGTAAAAGCCAGAAGCCATGCTGCTTTGTGAACCTCATGAATATAGGGGTGCTTTCAAAAGGCATGTCATGCAAATTTTTACCTCCACGTAAATAAACACAGCAAGTCTTAAATACTCTCCTTTCAGAGTTACATCCACACAATTTAATATTGTTCTATTCATGCTGTAGAGGAATCAATCTCAAAAAAAGACAAGTGATGCACCTTCAGTTTACACTACATGCCCCATCAGCTGTTGCTACTCCAGCAAACTGAAAAACCACTATTAAGTTTCTGAGAGCTGGTAGTACAACATGCCTAATTGGTAATATAGGTCAAGCACTGAATAAAGAAAACCAAATAAATTTCTTCAGAATCAATACCCAAAAAAACAACACACAACATAAAAAAGGGGTGAACTGTTTCCTTTCTGGGAATTAGGTTTATCCTAAGACATTTGAAAACTGATCCATTTGCTAACTCTTCATATCACCAGACCGGGCTTTTCCAGAAAGAAACCAGAGAACTGGTCTTACAGCTGAGTGCCTGGAAGGACATCTTCTCTGCCTTCTGAGATTCAGGTTCAACATAAGGAGTTACAGTTATTACCATATACGTCTTTCTCATTAGCTGTAAAACCCAGGATTACTTTCCCTCTAGCTGTTCACACCAAATCTACTTAACTCATAGAATGAAAAATAGCCACAACGGCTCCAGTTACTTATAATATTGCAACATACTCAATTAAGTTTCTCTTCTTTTGGTTTAACTATTACATAGATATATACACCACTCATTCCTGCTGCACAAAGGCTTTTAGAAAATACACCAAAACAGCAATAACACCCCTCTTTTACTAAACCAATTTTTACTAATCTCTACATCATCTTGTAGACTATTAAAAATACAGATTACGAAATGGGGCCTCATCCACCTATTCCATCCCAAACAACAGCATCCCATTTTATAAAGTCAACTGGCTGCCCAACCTCAAAAAAAAAACCAACCAAGCAACCAACCAACAAAACCAAACAAAATAAAACAACAAAAAGGGAAAAAAAGGATGCGGCACCACTGACATTTTCATGAGGCTCCAATGTTAGCAGGCACTTAAAAGGGGTAAACAACTCCTTAAAAATTTCTGAAATTTAAACAGACTCAGGTGCTAAGTTCACACACTTCAGAGAGACTAATTAGCTTTAAAACACATTTCTGTGAAAAATGAACCATGTGGAAATACCCATCATCTATGATCCTTGGAAAGATTTCTTCAGTCTGTTAGTGGTAGTGCTCTTTGTGATGAGAACAATAGATGTTTTGGAGACAGAGAAGTCACACCAAGTTGCAGAGCTCATAAGGAAAGAGGAACAGATGGTTTCACTAATGAGTTTTCTAAAATACACACCCTGTCCTTGGTGGACACAGTGCAGTAGCTAAAATGTTCCTGCAACTTTTTTCTTAAATGATCGGATCTCTTCTAAACAGATTTACATAGTAAAATTGCATTAATCTCTAAAAATCAATGAGCAAATGTTCTGGGGCTTATTTGCTTGTGAGAGGTGGTTTATGTGTTATAACACAATTCAAAGATAATAAAATTTTCTTCATGTCCTAGCAGGCTCAACACATCTGTAAGACTGAATTTTCACACTGTTAACAGGTCTTCCACAATAATTTATGAAGACATATCAAGCTCACTGATGTCAGGCATCAACAAATTGCTACTATATATGCCAATAATGGCAATTTAAACTTCTTATTGGGGGGTGTCTTTTTTTAATATATTTAAAGCATACGGAACAGAGGTTAAGTCATTCTTGCAAGAAATTGCACCAGTTGCCATTTCTGTGGTAAATGAATATCATGATATACAGCTGATGACTTCTAGAAAATAATTAATTCTATAATATTCAACTTCATAACGATGAATTAATACCAAATGTATTCCCAGCTTAAAAATATTAAACAGTATTTTTAATTTGCCATTATTATGATGAAATAACACATTTGAAAGTCATAGAAAACTTTGGAACTAATTATCTGCACTTTTAAAATAGTTCCTGAAATTTTCTTTCTTTGTCTACATGCGTTTTTACATTTCTTGTGTCACTTTTTCATAGTACAATAGTACTACGTGCATTTCTAAGGGGAAAAAAGAAAACTACCAAAAAAAAAAAAACCCAAAACCAACAACCCACAGAATTAATGTGAATTTCTTTAGTAATCCTGGAGTCCTAGAAGGATCCTTGTATTTTTTATTCTACATTTGATGTGAGTAATGAGCATAAATGATAGATCTGGGTGTAAGACAAAGTTTATCATTGGTTTAGTAGTTAGAAAGAAATAGGCAGGAAATAAAAATCCTGTATTTTGTTCTAAAACCTAGTTTGGACAGAATGTTGCGATGAGGGAGAGCAAGGAGAAAAGCTTGTTACTGCTTCATGTACAACCATACAACTGGAACAAATTCCCTACTATTTTTTATGGATCTGCTATAGCATGCAACGAGTATTATCTTTCGTTCTCTTGTAAATACAATGGTCAGTAGTTTCGGTCTTTTACTCTAGACCCTTATTACCATATTCTTGCCCAAATTATGACACCGACTACTTTTCTTTCTTCGTCACTTAAAAAAATAAAATAAAAAATGTGCAAACAAATGCAAAAATATGTTGCCGTTATTTAGTAACCACTTTTTGTATTGCTTTGGCGATTACCATAGTGTCTCTAAGGTGGAATAATGACATTCACACCAGTACAAATGGATCGATTGTCATTATGGGAGTGAGTTTAGAGCTGCTCTAATTTGCTTCTAGGTGAAGCGAAGGGCTGCTGCCAAGCACAGATCCTTCTAGTATTGAAATACTTGGACCACATGTTAGAACTGAGAGATGCCTTTCAGCAATGTCATTACTCCTAATTCTCTGAGAGAATTCTCTACTAGCAGGGTAATTTTTATTGCCACATCAATTGTATGAGGATGTTCTGTGGTCAAGAAATTTTATCATTGGTAAAAGCTGACGTGTTTTTTAGGCTTTCACTACAGCAACTGAGTTATAAACCATTTAATTTCATACCTGAAGTTTATTATTTAGATTTACATTTTAATAAATGTTCACTGTCACAAATGGAGATAAATATCTGCATCCCCATGTTCAAGTGACACATACTATGCCTCCCTGTTTAATTAAGCATCTGCTTTGTGTGATCTATGCTTTTCTCTTTCAATATCCTCTCTAAATCTTAGATGCAGACTTTGCTGTTGTGCAAGAAAGTTATGCGAAAAACCTCAAATAAACCTCTCAACTTGCATCATGACTTCTACATATTCACAAATTATATTCCAAATTCCTGGTCTTTCAAATTATGAATACTGGATCTACAACTCCACAACGGTTTCCTGTATATAATTAAAGCAATCAAGTCTCCCTTTGCTTGCTATTAGGCTAGAAGGAGTCTAAGGTGAGTAAGGGAATTAGATGCTGTGATTCTGTGTCTCAGCAATCAAAGCAAGCTTTGATATTCACAGGGACAAATATTTAAGTGGGCCAGAATGAAAGCAAAATTTAAGAGACACACACATACCGACAACTCCTTTATAAACTGAGAATCTAACACAGAATAATTGAAATTAAAGAATTCTTTATAAGTTATTGTGAACAACTTTCCCTCGTCACAGCCAATTTCTATCAGTCTTTGGAGTTACGCATGCTATTTATTTCTGAGAGATAAAGGTATCTTTAAGAGTATACCCGCAGCTGCTTGGGAATTTAAAAAAATTCCATACTTTGTTTCAAAATCATGACAAATAATTGTGGTGCTGTTTTTTTCTTTTCTATAAGTTAATAATAAATTTTGGGGCAGAAAAACTGTCATGTCAAAGCATAAAACTGTTATGAGTTTTAAAAAGGACACAAGTGATAAACAAGGATGAAACCTGTTAATAACTTTAAAAGCTCCAACCTTTTCTGAAGTATTGGGCTGTACATTTAGTCATTTACTCATTAACCATAATTCCTATAGGACAAAAATTGAGCATTTTTTCATGAAAAAGGTTATCAGAAAGATCTGTGGCCATGGATAAAATTCCTAGTAGAATCTACATTTCTTTTGCAGACACGGATTACTTAATTTTTGTGAATGAATTTGTTGTCATTGCTAAGTATAGCTCTTTAAGTTAAGAGTTCACCGCAACTTTTAAAATTACTTAAAAATCTAAACTGAATATACTACATCTCTGAAGGAAAGATTAGTTTCACAGCATTTATCTTGCATCAGGGCATCATTCCAGATTTTATAGCTATAAATCCATTGCAGGAATATAGTGATTATTTAACACTCACCAAAAACAGAGCTTGCAGAAGATTTCATGAAATTAAAGTTATTGTGAAAAATATAGCATTAGTTTATAATTGGATTAGAATCTGACTCTTGTAAAGATTCTCACTCTCTGCAGCGTGAACAAAGAAGGGAAGTGCTACATATGGGTGAATGTGGGAATTTTTATAAATTGCTGAATCCATTGCACTGGGTGAGGCATCATATGGAATTCCTTGTATGTACTTGGAGGCTACTTGTTGATCTGGGGAATTGCATGAAAAAATAATGCTTTTCTTTCTCAGTTTCTCTTTCCTTAATAACACAGTCAAGTTAGGTTGAGCTACTTATATCAGCTACTAAAAATGTCTTCAAAGGAAGCACATTACAGCGTCTAACTCATTGCTTTATGAACTAGCTTTTGATACTATCATGATGGAAAATGAAATTTCTTACATTTTTGTTTTATATTAAAAACAATTTATTGATTATAGCCACAAGTCCTACCAGACCAAGGTAAAATAAACAAACTACAGATCATACTAGTGATACTCCAGACAAAAGTATAAAGTTACTAATGCTCATTATCAACAATTTAAAATTAGCAAAAGTTAGTTAAGAGTCCTAGTGACTTTTGCTTCCTAAGGTGAACCATATTTTTCAGGTTATTTGTAGGCCAGTGTGAAAAGCTATGAAGATCAAATGGCACATCGCACTAACCAAGGAAATGATGAATGTCATTTCAATGGATATTACAGTTGGATAGACACAGAGATATATTTGGTTGAAAAATACTCAGAAATAAATGAACAGAGACCTGACGCTCTGAACAACCATAATCTGTCCAAACCAAGACAAAAAGGCATTTGGTTTTACAGCTCGTCCATTCTAATACCTCTACTTGAACTTTCCCATGGAAAAGAAGGAATAGAGTCACCATTATTTGCTCTCTAAAAATAAAGTGATGAAAATTCTAATGGGTAAATAATGCCTGCTCTGGTCATAGACCTTCCAGTTCACAGATACTGCTAATAAAACTAAGTTTCTCCTCTGTTAGTATCACTAGTAGTATATTAATATTTATAGCTTAGCAAGCAGCATAAAGCTAACGATTGTTTACGGTGCAGGGGACACACAAAATGCAGTAAAAGAAATCTAGTTTTCCTGAACAATGGTTCGTATATAAAAACACATTTTCAAGTAAGACTGTTCAAGCTGGGTGGAAACATATTCATTATGAAAGTCTGTATAACATTTGGGAGGATTTATTATTTCCTGCCATCTTTGAAGGTAGTAGTTACTTCCAATATTTCCCATAGGAGTGAAGCAGTACCCGCAGCAAAAGAAGATAAACTTAGAGATTTTTTTTAACCTACTTGGACATATATAAATTCATGGGATGATGTGAGATGCATCTGAGGGTACTGAACGATGTGGCCTGATATCACTCTGAGACTGCTCTCTATCATCCTTGAAAGGTCACGGCAATCAGTGGAAGTTCCTGATAGGTTTCTGATCAGTGGAAAATAAAGGGCAAAACAGAGAGCAAAAAGAAAAATCCCAATAGGCACAGGCCTGTCAGCCTCATCTCAGTTCTGGGGAATGCTATGGAACAAATTTGCTTAGAAACCATTCATAAAAAGATGGAAGGCAAAAAGGGGGGTGGGAGCAGCTAGTCTGGGTTTACAAAGGACAAATGATACCTGACCAACCTCATCACTGCTAGGATGAGGTGACTGGTTCAGTGGACAAGGCAAAGTCAGTAGATGCAGGATACATTGACTTTAGTAAGGCTTTTGACACAGTATCCCATAGTTGTCTTCTCATCAAATTGAGGAGAGACAGGCTGAGTAAGTGGACAACAAGGTGCGTAAAGAACTGGCTGGGGTGTCAGCCTCAGAAAGTCATCATCAATGACGGAAGGTACAACTGGCAACAAGTAAGCAGTGGTGACTCTCAGGGATCAGTATGGGGACCAATACTGGGAATTGTCACCATTAATGCAGGTGCATGAAGACACAAAGTGCCCTCTCAGCAAGCCTGTGAAGGATCAAGCTGCTGGTGGACACAGCTGCTGTTCGGAGGGACGTGGAGAAACTACAGACATGGCTTCATGGGAACCTATTGAAACTCAGCAAAGGGAAATGCAAAGTCTCACATCTGGGACGTAGTAACTCCATGCACCAGGAGGAGCAGGCACTGACTGCTGGTAGGAGTCAGTCAGAAAAGGACCTGGGAACCTTGGTAAGCAAAAAATTGAACATGACCAAGGGATGTGTCCTTGCAGCAAAGGCAGACAATGGTACTGTGGGCTGCATTAGCAAGGGTGAAGCCAGCATGTCCAGGGGAGTGATCCTTCCCTTCAATTCAGCACTGGTTAGACCACAGTGTGTCCAGTTCTGGGCTTCCCAATAAAAGTAAAATACTGACACACTGGAAGGAGTCCAGTGGAGACCAACGAGATGGGTGGGGGCAGGAAAATGCAGCATAAATGAAGAGGCATCAAGAGGTAGTTTTGCTGAGCCTTGAGAAGAGATGGCTCCAGGGACATGTTATTGCTGTGTGCAACTCCCTGCTCAGAGGATACAGAGAAAAGAGAAACACACTCTTCCCAGAGAAGCACAGCAATAGGTCAAAAGGCAATAAAAACATGTTGGAACATGGGAAATTCTGATGAGACATTAGGAGAAAATTATTTATTTTTACCACGAGGGTGGTCAAGTAAGGGATCAGAATGCCCAGAGAGGTTACAGAACCTCCATCCTTGGAGGTGTTCAAGACTCAACCGAACAAGCCCTGAGCATCCTGGTCTAACTGGACATACTGTGACCAGAGGGCTAGGCTAGATGACCTCCAGAGGTCCTTGTCAAACTAAGTTGTTGTACAATTCTACAGAGGCAAAGGATCTTAACAAAACAGAGAAAAAAAAAATAATAGTTGTACCAAAGCACAATACAGAAAAATCCATGCTACTGATCCATCATTTGAATTCTTGTTTGCTTTTTTTGTTTGTTTTTTTTTCCTTTCTTCCTCAGTCAGCATTGTTATATGAAACATTAGTCTGAGCCTCTATTATTAAATAAAACATTCCTTTATTCAAACGTAATGAAAAGCTCATTATGACTTTCCAGCTACCAGTGCAAACAGTGTACTTAGCCAAACAGTAATTGTATTGGTCTTCCTTCTATTCCAATACTGCTCTGAAACTTGTGTCCCCCAAATGAATAATTACCTACAAAATAATTAAATGTTGCTGATATGGTCTACTCATCCCACTTGTACATAGAAACAGCAAAGTCTGTCTTCCCTGAAATCTATCTCCGTCATGTTGGATAAGCTTACTGCCCATCACAGGGCTGGCATCGATCCCTACTCAATTACAGATGAACATAGCACCATATTAAAAGACAAATAAGGTTTAATTTTAATCACAGGCAGCCTGTAAGTCCATGTTCCATTACAGATTAAAAGAACCAATTATTTTTAAAAGTAAAGATTTAATGAAAGGCCTTACTAATATATAGACACATTGCTCCCTCTGCATTCTAAGTCGGACTCTGCAGTAATGGCTGAAATTGCTGCACGCAATCTGAGCAAGGCATGGGGATGCATCTTGGAGAAGAATGTTTTTTCTTCAAATCGCAAATACACTTTCTTAACAGGGTTTATTTTGTAAAGCTTCTCTTTCAAAAGTGTAAAATCACAGACCATTTACAGACAACAAATTAACTCCATGGCCAGAGTTTTATTTTTACTAAGACAGAGTAAATGCAAACTAATTGCGTTTAAGCGGACAGAAATTCCACACTAATGACACCGAATGCTGCTGAAATCACTTTATCCCAGATTCAGAAAGGTAGTTAGGAGCCTAATTCTCATTTGAATTCAATGGGAGTTAGGCACCTACACATCTCTGAATCTAGACATTATAGTCTTCCATTTGTAACAACAGGAGCTGACTTGCATAATTAACTCAGGAATCTAGGTCATCAGAATTCCTATTTTCTTGCTATTCATTCTTAAGTACTAGTTTCCAATCTTCCTTGTTTATTGAGTTACTATAATGTTTGTGAGACTGTGAACTAATAAAAATGTAGCTATAGAATGCATTGATATTAGCTCTGAGAACGTGAAGAGATAAATGTCTATTTTTAGAGAGACACCTACTCACTGGATAATCAGACAATGGTATTGACAAGTGGTATGAATACAATTCTTCTAGTACTGAGAAAGTACAAGAAGTCACATATATACAAAGATAACATCTCTTTTTTTATAGCTACTTTTATATAACCCATGCTTTTGATTAGGAATTTTACATATATGTTCAACCAGAAAGGCTTTAATGCACGGTAAATTCTCTTCTTCATTATCCAAATTTAAACCTACCCAGGGTTAAAATTAAAGCATTATTTACCAACACAGACGTTATATTAATCTCACAACTACCATTCACAGCTAAAAAAATAATTAATACCAGGAGTCCCTTGTCTATAAAGTATCGGTATTTTATCCATCCCCCTAATCTTTGAGAAAAAGTGGTCCAAAAAACCCACTAGTTAAGTCTGTTGAATGAGAAACCCAGACAAAAAATGCAGCTACTTCTCAAACATTTTAAGGATCTCATGTCAAAAGATCACTTAGAATCTTTCTATGATCAACAAAAGACTTGAAAAACCTTCTCATCTACTTATGGTCAGTCCTTCTTGGTTTCATCTTGCTAAACTCCTTTTGGTTTTGCCCTCACTGATGCCTGAAGGAAAAAATTCTCTATACTTGTTAGATATTCACAAAGGGAATATAGGAAAACAGCAACTCATAACGCAGGTACAATGCAAAGATTCAGCTTATGAAAAAAGCAAGTGTGTTCATTTCTCAGCTGGGATGCTACCAAGTTTCTCAGACACACGCATACACAGAATTAACAGAAACCAGTAATTGAGCCTACCAGGCTTAGGGATAACCAGGCTTGGGCAGAACAGAGTCCCTACTTTCAGGATGGAAAATCACAGTTTATAAGTAAACAGAAATTTCTATGTTACTGTATTCTTCACTAGCAATAAGTGGGTATAGCAGTTTTTTGAACAGAAGTAACAGGTTTCACAAAAGTGTTTAGAATACACAAAGGTAAAGATGATCTAATACCAGTTGAAGCCAAGACCCCGGATTATTGGGCCAACTATGATTTCAAGATCAACACAATTATTTTATTATATTGAATTTTATAAGTGTAGAAACAGTTTATTACCATCAAACACCAAACTCATTGTACATTAAATTTATTATCACCTGATTTTGGAATCTTTCTAATTCATTGCTATCGATTCGAAATTCTGTCAGTAATACATTTATACACAAGAAAAATGAGGGAACATATCCAGTACTTCCCAAAGCCACTATGTACTTGCTATGCATTCAAAAGTTAAGACTTGTGCATTGAAAATGTAAGCTGATAGCTCACACTAAAAATGTCCTCTGCTACATTCTTACTCTAGAAGAATTTCTTTTTATGTTTTCTCTTACAGATTCAAAGGCCTCATTAATCCGTTTTAGCAGAAACATAGCTAAGTAGCTGGCCATATTGTCTACTAAATCTTTGTATGTATTTTACCTCTGTAAGCAAAACACTTTTTAATATCTGCACTTTGGAGTGCTATATTAAACTATCAAAAATGCATCTTTACAGAGCTCACAGTAACTTCCACGTTCTATGCTGTATTTAGCAGAGATGGTCTGAATTAAGGTATTTTGCAAAAGCGTTAGCCCTCCCTCCCGATTTGTATTTTCAGTGGTGACAAATAAGATGTTATTAGCTATCATGAAAACAGATACCGGATTTTACACAGACTAATAGATGTCTCTATTCCCACTGAATAACAGCACTGTGACACTTACAAGAGATTGTTGGTGTCACAGACGGCAATTAGGTGCTTGATTCTGCCATGGCCTTTCACAGGTCTTAGATGGCTCAAATTTATGTTCTACTACATACATCTAATATTTTTGGAAAATTTTACAAGCGTATGCAATATGTAGAGATATGCCGATATGAACTTTTGTTTGAACAATACCTCAATAGAAAAAACAGTGCACTTGAAATCTGAAATACTTAATAAGAATGGCCAGCTTTTATAAGCATCATTTTGAAATTAACTGAGTAATTTTGGCTGCATAATCATACCCCTGAAGGGATGCAATAAAATATAAATTTAATCAAATACATTTTTAGAACAGGCTTCAAGCTAGTGCATGTACAATTCTGACCCAAATATCTAGTCATGAGTATAATATCAGACCTTTAATTATAATTTCTATTATAATTGTTCTATTGAAGAAATTGTAGCCACTGCACTTACCTGCAATTATGCACACACAGTCTGTGGAAAGAGTAGATAAAGACTCTCCTGTGAACCGTCACTTGCTGAGCTAATTCACCCAACTGGTTTAATTTCGTTTGCCCTCAGTCTGTCGTTACAGTGATTACATCTAAATGAAAAGACAAGGAAACACCAAAACGAAAAAATCACTAGATTTATTATTTAAATTTTCAATTTGACTTCTATTCTTGAACGATCAGAAAGTTAGGGTTACAGAAAACATGTTGTAAGAAAAATTAAGTGTTTTGTACACTTTCTGATCATAGCATATACGAGTATCTTATCTAATTTCTAAGATGTATGGCCTCTCCGAGACTCATTACAATGTGCACCTGGTGTTCTGTGATAGGTGCCCTGTATTTTACTTTTAATGTATTGTGATTTATAAACCCAGAAAGAAAAGGCTTTTTTGGAATGTCTACTGTAACACAGCAGACTGCTCTTCAGCGCTAAGTACTCTTTTTAGGCCACAATTTTAAAAAGTTTTCTGTGACACTACGATCCGGAGCAATATGCAAATGTTTTTTTGAAGTATTCATATGCTCATAAACACATTGCATAAAAATAATATACATCATCATGTAATAAGAAAAAAAAATAAAATACTGCAATGTAACATCAAGAGTGCACTGTGCAGGCTCTGTTAACAGTATCTGAAGAATGATAGAAAGCTCTGTACAGCATGGATGTGTGGATTCAAGAAGCCCACACTTCCAGTATATGAAGCCCTATTTATAGAAAGGAATTAATCCTGAAGGTCAGTCTCTTATATTGTATGTATGATGAAGTAACAGTACTACATTTTTTTAAATACAGATGCTATAAACACGCTAAAAGCTATTCCAGAAAGAAAATAGACATTATACTTCTATCAAATTGCTCAGCACTCTCCTCCCCATGTAATCCACAATCTAGGTACTTTCCTGGAAACTATCAGCGCCTTGCCACATTTTATAGTTGCTTCATTTTGCCCAAATTGTCATTTAATAAGTTATACAATACAATGCAACACAGTATAAAATGGTCAAAAATCTTCTTCCAGCAAATTCCAAGCTGTGCAGCGTAATATACTGTCAGATATAATGTCAGTTCTTTTGAACATAAGCCCTGTATAAAATGTTACAGGGAGCCTGCTCCTCCCCCCAAAACCTATCTCAACATTGAAAACTAAAAAGTTATTACCTCTGTCTTCTAAGGAAATAGTAGTATTTATTGTTAGACTACTAAAAAGTACCATAAAATAAATTTCAACCCAAAGCAAACAAACAAAAAAAAGATTTTTTTTCTTCATGCAGAAAGTGAAAATTCTGTTATGTAAAACTTCCCAAAAGGAGAGAAAGAAAAATTATGAACATGATAAAGAGATTAAATGATAAAGGACATTTTAGAAAACAAGAATAATGTCTCTAATCCATAATAGCACTACTGTATGTAGGATGCCCAGTATTAATTATTGCAGCAATTCTGCATGCTCACTGCTGCACTTTGACATATCGATTAAGTTCAATGGGATGACCAATACAAAGTTAACTATTACCAAAAAATCTTTGAGGCAGTAGTTCTTTCCAGTAAATCCCAAACACTACTTACTCTATCAATTATCCCTTACTTGTAAAAAAGGGGGCAGGGAGGCGGTAGGGGTGATAATTAAGTTGTATATCAATAATTTCATTAATTAATTCAATTGATCAGATACATAAGCATGTAGGAAAGAAAAAAGTGGAAAAGTAGAAGCAGCACACAGCCTGGTTGGCCTCTCAGGCAAAACAATGCTGACTGGAAGTATTTTTCCAGCAGGTGACTATCTAAGCAGTACTAATGACAACGGCTCCCCATCTTGCTGCCACTACTCATTTGCAATAGGTTGCTTGCTTTCCCTGAGGCTGTCGATACATTTATAATAAGCATGGTATAACCACAAATGGATCCCACCCCCTTGGTGATTTTATCTTAGAAAATGATAGAAAAAAAATCAAGTCTCTTATTTAAAAAAAAAAAACAGAGATGTTTGGCCCAGTTTCTGACAAATATATTTTGCAATTAGACACCAGCTTGTTCACACAGATAAGTACCTAACAATCCTTTATATTCTTTATACAGGAATTTAAGAAGTCCACAGCCATTACACAAGTCCATTTAAATATTTGGGGCACTGAGATTTTTTGTTTTCTACATTCATTCAAACATTCATTCATGACTACTTTTGATAATTCCATGAATTATATGTAGAACTTGATACATACATACTTGAGTGTACAGTACCAGAATTTAGTCTTGTACTGTCACTGTTGATGTAACTTCAGTTTTGGAAACAGAGATAAAAATACTTAATTTCTTTCCCAAATACCTTCCAGGGCCGAGGTTTGCCACTGAAAAAATACAAAGCAACTAAAGATCTTTCTAGACCTGCTACAAACACATACAGCACAAGGACTTTAATGAAGAGAATGATATGCCTGTTGTCATAGAAGTATTCAACAGACTTACCTCTTTATTTAGGTAACAAACAATATGTGCCAGAGCAACATTATCTTAAGGAGATTGCTATCGGACATTTTACCTTTAAAAATCCTAACACACTCAACACTGTGCACTCAACCAGCAGTGCAAATAGTGATGTTAACTACAACAATATGGTATCTATTTGCTAAATATTTAGTGACTTAAACTAATCTGATCAATATGTTGAGGCTAAAGTCCTTACTTCAAAAAAAAACCATCACGATACTTAAAGAGATGCATTGACATCCAACTTCATATTAATGCATGACTTCAGACATCTCTCAAAATGAAGAGCATCAACTGTTGGGGTCATCAAAACCCCTGGAGTAAGAACAGCTTGACAGAGTTAAATGATCATTTTGCAAAAATGTTATGGCAATGTTCTCTGGCTGCTTTCTTAAGTATTCTTCTTATTTTTATTTTTATTCCATAACCATTACACTAACGAGTTACACAGCTGAAACTATAATTGTGATTATGGTGTACTTGAGTTACATCTCAGATGAACATAGATTTTTTTTTTTTCTACAACAGTTCAAATAAGTAGCACATCTGGTTGCTTACCTCTTCTCCTAACAGTAACCAAGAAAGATACATATGTTATAGAAACATATTTCTGTAAAGGTACTTAGGTGGTCACAACATTTTCTGAACTGCCAAAAATGGGAAAAAAATTATTGTAAGGCTGTGCAAATCAGAGTATTCAAACTGATCACTGATCCCACATATACATTAAAAATACATGATAGAATTAGATGTATTTTTTCTGCATGTGCAGAAAAGGGAAGTTCTGTCCAATGCCACCCTGGACTCTCACTGGTATTGCTGCTTTATACAGCGAATTCAATAAGAAGGATAGTTTTATGTACCAACACTACCATACCATGTCATTCTCCTCTCCATTTGAAGAGAGAAGAATGCAACCTCAAAAAATGGATGACACTAAAATTTTCTTTGCCTTGAAAAGGGTATCCATTTTATAGTTACCGTATGAGTCAATAACGAAGACTGTAAATCATGGGGACTACACACAGCAGCATATCCACAATCACCCACAAAGAAAGAACATAGAAACATGATCTTTAGAGTTTTGTCTTTAGAGTTTTGTAGAACCCACACAGCAGCCCACTAAGAAATGTTAAACTTTCTTTCTATCAAAGCGAAAGTTGGTTTTCAATAAAATCAGATACAACCAGTATCTGCAGAGGTGGAGAAAGCTCAAGAACGTTATTAGCATTTCTGAATGTTACCAACGTTAATAAATTCAAATATTTATGAGGAAGAATACTGGGGAAAAATGCCTGCGAGTGTGCCTTTCATGACACAGATCCATAGGATACAAGAGAATATTAGAAATTCAAAGACTGCCAGTGCCTGACAATAATATAAACAAGAATGTACAAGAAAGAAGTTGAATCTGTGCTCCATAATAAACATATTTTCATCTCTCTGGCTTAGAGTTATTGCTAGTAAAAGACTGGAAAATAACTGAATTTCTGAGATAAGCTAAAAGGTTTGGTCATTTCTTCTGAAAATTTGTAAACCTCAAGTATTTCACAAACACTCTCACTTAAAATTTTGTTTGTTTGTTCTTGCTTTTATTTTTTGTTGTTGATAAAAGAAAAGGCTAGCAGCTTATCTATAGCAAGAATTTACAGCTGTAGCAACACTCCTAGGTCATCAGCTTCAGTTAGTCAGGCTGACACAGAAAACTTCTGAATGCCAACAGCACAGAAACCAGAAATTCATATATTTACAAAAAAAAAGAAAAAAAGAAAAAAAAGAAGAGAAAAAAAATAGGGGGGGGGGCATAAATGACCATCTTCTATTTCAATGACAATTCCTTTAGCTACCAGACCATACATTTTGCAGGAGTAGGAGCTACATTTTGTTTTGAAACTTTCACAATACACTGCAAATTTATCAAGATTTACTGGAAGAGAGAGAGGCTGACAGGGTGCAAACCTATATTTTCATTCTACAATGCCTTCACTTGGGAAACCTGACAGGCTGTAGTCCACATTCAAGGTTTGGAGAGTCAATACAGATTTTGAAGAGAGAGAGTAGCTCCCTGTCTTCTAATAAAAAACCGTGATTGCGTCTAGGACACGATTCAGAGCCTGTGTCCCAAAGGAAAGGTGTTGCATCACTGCAATCTTGAAGAAGGCCACTGTGGCTCACCAAGGGGCTGAGTAGAAAAGAAATTCCAGCTTTAAGGTGGTCCCCCAACAGCAGGGAGATATTCTGTGCCCAGTCATTAAATATATAAAAGATGGGTACCACATGGATGAGCTCTGCAATATCTTGGTCCTTCATTTCATAGACTCATAGAATCATCTAGGTTGGAAGGGACCTTAAAGATCATCCAGTCCAACCATCAACCTAACTCTGCCAAAAAAATAAATAAGAAATAAGCAATAAAAACATCACTAAACCGTATTTAGATGGTTTAGCTTTAATTAATTTATAGAAAACAGACATTTAATAATTGAGACTTCTTAGTCTAGCCATCAAAGGTGAAACAACTTCTAGAAGCATAAATATCACAAATTCAAACTGGAAATGCACAACTTTAATACTGCAAGTGATTAACCTCTCTTGCAGTTTACTGAGTGCTATAGTACACTTACAAACTCTGGACAACCTAAAATTCAGGACTGGATTTGGAACAAAGCACAGTTCTGTATCAAAAAGGCAGTCCTGTGGCTGTGGTATGCAGGATGACAACTGCTGAAGGAGTAGCTTTTTTGTCCTTCAGGAATTTTTATTACACAAATTCAAAACTGATCTATATGGGAGACCATTTGGAACACAGCAGAGCTAATACTTCTGCGCAGATGACTGAACCATAGTTGCTGCCCAAATTCAGCTTCAACTTAGTTGGCTAGTGAGCTTCAGTAGCACTCTCAAATGATAAAATGCAAGTGAGATGAACCAATAGGAATGAAAGTTCCTAAAAAATGGTTTATTTTTTCCAACTCAGTCCAGTAACAAGGAGGTGATTCAAATTATTCAGCAGATGGCTCAGATATAAGAACAGCTTGGTAGAAGCAGGACAAGGCTCATTAGAGCATTATGCCTGCCCCTTTTCTTCTTTGCTTTAATTCCCAGATCACTCCCCTCCTCCCTCCCACAGAGTGCATCCAGCCTCTCCATTTTCTCTCTAGAATATCATCTTACACCTCAGCAATGCTCTTTTGCAGCAGCATTCAGCGCAGAACTGCTATGGAATAAACAAGAGATTTGAGCTAAACAGGAAGCCAGGAGGTAGTGTTTCCCTCTTGGCAGGTGTGCTTTGCTTTTCAGTTGCTCTCAGGGAAATTGCTCTTTTGCAGTATTCTCAGCTGTTGAAGTTACAAGCACCTGTAAATACTCTATGAATGTTCATGTGGATTGATGATTGCGTTTGTATGAACTGCTACCTGAATCAAAATCCTGCAAACACATAAGATTGAAGGCCACAGACTTCACAGATCTACTAAGTTTACACTATTACAAAGCTAAGTACGAGGCCTTTGTGATCCCACGATGTAAGTAGTGTCTCCGTATGGAAAACCAGAAAGCTACTCAGGACAGGCATCTACGGAAAGCCAAAGTAAGACTGTGTCTCTCGTGTAGCTATCACACTCTCAAGGGCATACGGTACGCCAGCCTGAGGAGCCACAGGCTTACATCGCCCCCATAGCATATTAAGCCACGCCTAATCATATCATCCTCTCTTTAAACAGGAGCTAGTTGACAATTGTTCAAATACACACTCATTAATCTAGGATCAGAATTCTCTTTCCTACCCAGTACTGCTTAATCCACTCGGTATTCATCTTGAAGACTTTTGTCCCTACAAATGAAAAGATATTTGCATTGGAACTAATAAGGTTACTGACATCCACAAAGCCACAAGTTTGTAGCAGAGAACAGGAAACCATTTTGTCCTGTGATGTAAGTCAAATTCACACAAGCAGCCAATACTATCTTGCCTTGAGCTTTTTTTTTTTAAGGCTATGAGGAAAAAAAAAAATTGTATCTGCCTGGGTGAATAACTAGTTCCCTATTTCACAAAAAGATCATGTTGTTATACATGTTACGAATTATCTTCCATCTAACGCAGAAATATAGCAAATATAAACCCTGTGGCCACCTAATAATTTCTTTCTTTGCTCACATAATTTCAAGTAAGCATGGTGGCTAATTTTGTTTCTTGTCTAAAACTATAAGAAGGAAAGGGATGGGAATCCTTCATACAAATCCTTTATATTAAAGATAATCTAAATGTGTGTTGCTCGAAAAGATGGCCACCAACACTATCTTAGCACAACATAAATGGGGACAAGAACACACCAGAGTCATTTACTCCTCTCTGGGTCTTTTTTTTCCAACAGAATCTACTACAATCGTATCTGTGTTGAGCCACTGTGAGACATGCAGTGACTTATTTTTCCTTTTTCAATCTTTTGATGTTTGTTGGCAAACATGCTGGTGAGATTGTGACTGTAAATTAGAGTATGTTAATGGAAAGCAAGAACGAATTTCAGCTGAGTAAATTTGAGAAAGTTTCTGCAGTTTGTGTTTTATTGAAAACAATGTTACATTTCAAAGACTTAAGTTTGTTGTTAGTTACCTAGGTGTGAACTCAGAGCTAATTGCACTGGCATTATTTTAATGACTCTACATATACCCATGGAACTGAGAGTAAAAGTCATTATTAATCCTTTTTTGTGCCGCAGTATGTCAGACAGACAGAAACAAGTAAGAACTAAGTTTCAATGGTCAAGAATTTCTAATCTACCAGAAGTAAGCAAATTTTTCCATGAAGCACTACATGAACACAGAAGCCATTTAAAGAGTTGAAGAAAAATATTAGATTGAACATTAAGAGACCAAAGGTTATTTGTGGAAAGCTCCTAAATCTATTTTTGGGAATGGAAGATCGACAAAGACCCAGACTTGAGATGTCTCTTAAGCAATTACAGAATTTAAAAGACCAATAACAACCCAAAGCCTACATATTGTCACAGGAATAAAAGCACTTCCAAATTGTGAAAGAAAAATACAATTGTGTTAGCCCTTCTGGTTTTCTGAAGTGCAGATCCACAACTGCACTGGCTACGCATTAAGCGAACACCAGTACAGCTGGAGAAAACAACCGGGAAACAGAATACCCAGATTCCAGTAACATTTCAGTATGAGACATGAATTTAGTGTGGCACACTAAAACACTCATATGGAGGGAATTTTTAGAAAGCAGGGTTCAAACAGTATTTAATACTGATTATGAGACTGAACTCCAAGTAGACCTATAAACAAATGAAGATTTTTAATAGTTTTCTTTTTTAAAGTCCCTTGAAAGTAAATGCAGTTAGAGCTCAAAACTTCCACAGCATCATGACACAGTAATCTGGAGATACAGTATCAACTATCTGACAAATGCTTTTTCTTAGGGCAAATTACTAAGATACAGAAGTTAGCAGAGTAATGACAAGATCTTCAGATTTCTCTACACTACATCCTCCACAGACACTCAGACAATGCAGTGGCTGAATGCAGCCATAATAATAAACAACAGCACATATGTAGTTTTAAATTATTCTGATCCTTTGGAACCTAAGGATCACAAGGAAGAATAAACAGGTATCTTCCCTTTTCTTAATCAAGCTGTTCCTGATTTAATAGGATTGAACTCTAAGAAATATTTTTCTTTTTGCCTATTGAAAAAAACACACAAGCGGTTGAGAATACCTTAATTGGCTTATCAAAGACCCTGCAGAAATTTAAGGGTGACAGACAAAAAAAAGCTATTTTAAATGGCCCAGTGAAATTATCAAGTCAATAGCTCAAACAAGACATACAATAACATGAAGCAGTAGTATTGTAAAGATGATCCAATAGAATCTTCTGCAAAACTTCAACCATCAAATCTAGCAAATGTATTGTTATTCATAGCCAATGTTCAAGTTGCAGTCATGCTCAACCAGCTCAACATATAGTTTGGCATATAATCTGAAAACATACATAATAATCTACGACCCAAAGAGATCAGTCAACTTTAGCTTATATTTTTAGCATCAAATATTATAGCTTCCACTGGTGAATGTACTAACAGACTGTTTTCAGGCAAGCAAACTGTGAAAATCCCCATGCAAATGGAGTAAGTTTTGCACCATGTAATTGTAAAGAGCCCATTCCATGCAAATGGAATAAATTTTGTGCTATGTGATTGTACCAAATCTTGTAGAGAGGGGTCAATCAGTGTAATACAATAATCTGAAGCTGAGAAGTTTTAATTATACCATCTGGGTTGTGGAACTAACCAGCAAAAGGGTGTTCCTATTAGTGTCTCTAACAGTAACTTTTATTTTAATTGGCTGAAATAAACTCTGTTGCCTCCAGGCCAGTCATAAAACTATGTTGGTGTAGAGCTTCTTTCCCTTCAGAAGGTAGAAGTGAAATGAAAAACTTGCCCTTTGAATAAAAATAATCTGAAATAAAAAAGCTAAAACAGAATTCTTACTAATTTTAATTAAGGTTGAATGTGGGGTAAAAACTAAAAAAAGCTTGAAAAACTAAAATTAAGTACAGTACCATAAATTTTCCTGGGTACTAAAAACTTTCTGATATTAGACAGGATTTTAATCATGCATCCGGTATGAAAATTCTTGCAGAAAGGATGGTCTTGTGATGACTCCACCTCTTAGCGCTTCTGACAAAACTATTTTGTCAAGTCATGTCAAGTACATGAAAACAACCTTGCTTTCCCTTCTATGTATTCTGCAATGCACTTCAAATAAAATTAGCCATCATTTGCAACCACAAATTTTTTAGCTTACACTTCAGGCCTAACCAATATAAAAATTTCGATACTCAAAATGTGAAAACGTAGAACCAAAGTGCCCAACCAGTTCATCTTCGGAACATTTACTTAAGTGTATATTTGCACCTGAATCAAGGAATACTGAAGTCTTCATCAGTTAATAAAGCAATCAGTCCTTGGTCCTTATCTCACTTCTCTACCTAGAACATACCCACAAACGAGCTGTGCTCCTGTTTCCTTTCAGAATCTAGAAACAGAAGGCGTCCCCACTGCTTACCTGCAGGATATGCTATTTAAAAAATAATAATCTAATAGCTTTAGCCTAGTAGCTTTATTTAGAAAAACATCTGGGGATAGTAGTTTGAGTCATCCTTACAGTCAGGAAGCCAATTACAGCATTTTGCCAAGAATGTGCAGGCCTTCAGTGCAATTCTATCCCTCTGAAGGTACTTGGGTCCCTGTCTCATACCTCCCCAAGAGCATCCTAATCCCTGGGTGATAAGCTTTTGTGAGGGAACATTTTACTACCCTCTTGAAACTGGATCACCAGTCAAATTTAAGATTCCTTACTGATCAGAAGAGGAGTGAACCTGTGAAATGAGTGATTTTTGACTTTGTAACAACTGATGTCCTTATGATAGGCTTCTTGAACTATGGACTGAAACCTATTTTCTTCCCATTTGAAATAGACAGTGTTCTAACAAAGGAAAGCTTTAAGAGAGCGTTCAGCATTTCCGATTAGAGATTCCAAGAAACCCTCCACTCCGCAAGGTTGCTGCTGTGTATTCTATCCAACGATGATTAACTCTCCCTAGAGATTTCTACAGTGCCTTAGATTGTTATACACATGAGTTCTTACAGTCTTCCAGCTTTTAAGTACTCTACCTATCTTAAGTCCAATTAGTTGGGCCCTTTGTAAGCAGTAGGCATCTTGTCATGTTGCAACTGCTTCGACAGTTTGAAAACAGTTGGCATACGTTGATTCTAGGTATGCGCAAATAAACCAAAAGGAAAGAACATAGAAAATATTTTTGTCTCAAAGACAAGGCAAAACTTAAGTGCTCTTCCTGCTCGTGTATCTAAAAAGCAATTGTTTACACTAACTTCTATATTTAACTCTGTCCTACTTCTCTCTTTCTTGGAGAAGATGGTATTAAAATAAAATACATGAAGGATTTTGGTTAACATTGAAAGAAAACTTGCGCTGACTGAGTTACCTGTTGAGAGTAAAAGCTTTTGCTGCAAGAGATTGCAGCTGTCTTGAGGACTCCTGCAGACTGGACCCCCCTGAAGGACTTGAGGACTTCCTGCTATTTCATTTGATAGCTTCACCTCCCAGTGCTTAATAACAGTGTTTTAAGGGATCTGTAAAGAAAAGAAAGTTGCTTTTTAAAAAAAAAAAACAAACCAAAAAACTTCAGTAATGTCACCTTGTTGCTGATTGTGCTTGCCATATTTTCAGGTATAGAAAAGACAAACTGTGCTTAGGCAACTAATAAAATGGAAAAACAAGATTTCATCCTATGTTGAAACAAAGGTCTTGTCACTTGTGAAATAAAAGTAGTATTTTACATTTTAAAGGACTGAACTTTGAGATAACTATGTTTGAATGTCTTCTATGTTAGAAAAGGTTTTCACAATAGTTGTATTCTCATTTTCTAAAAAAGCAGTAGTCACAATTTAAAACTTCAGGTTTTGCCAGGTTTTAGCAACAGTAGTGTCCCCAACTTATGTTTATGTCTTCTGTTTAATGGACTTGACGTACACATTTTGGCTCCATGCTTCCATAAAAAAGAAGATAATCAAAAAATCCAAGAGCAAATCAGTTGGGATGTACTGGAAAGCAAGACATACAACTTCTCTGATGACAGGGCCACAAACTTTGCATTGCCCAGACAGTGCAGAGTCTCAGTACTTGTCTGGGCTTGTTTAGCTCTGGTAGCAATTGTCTAGAAACTAGGTCATTGTTCCTTGAATTAGCTTCAGTTAGTTTTAATTTATAGTGATGACAAGCAGTTATTCAGCATAAAATAAATGAGCTATCATTCTACCAAGAATGTTCTGGGGAAGAGCACAAAGGCAGTATGAACAGAGGCGCCAGGATATAAGCACAAATCACAAGGATCAGTCAATGATCAGTTCAGGAGTATAACCTTGTTGTATTCCAGTGAAACCAGTTTCAGAGAAAAAAAGACTGAGCAATGGAACTAATGGAATGGAAGTGTAGAAGTAGATAACATTTTATAAAAACAAGGCAAATTTTACCCTAGAACTGAGGAGGAAGAAACTACCAATGTTACAGAGTCCCGAAAAAAAAGAGAAAGAAACCTCACTAGCATCACCCTCCTGCTGATAAAGGCCTCAGGATGCTGACAGCTTTTCGTAACCCCTTCTGTCAACCCTCGTACCCAGGGGGACATTAGGAGCGTGAGAATTAGACCAAAGAAAAGCAGTAGGTACAAGAAGGTTTTTCTGTATAACCATTTTTAAATGCGCTATTGAAGTTTTCCTGTGTTTATACAGATTATGAATATACATTACTGTAATCAGAGTAACAATATGGACCACTGGGCTGTTAAAAGTTCATGCATCTGAACTAAATTCTTGCCTTTACATGGAAAGTGTGCCCCCCTTTCGGCCCATAGGAAGGGGTTGAGTTCGATGACCCATCAATTCCAATGCTAAGTCTGATGACTCGGAAGGAATGCTTTTCACATCTTTTTGTAATCTGTGCAATTTTTTATTCTAAGCATTTATCTAATGGCATCTCAGGCATTCGTTATAATTACATTAAACAGAAATGATGGCTAATTGTCTTACACATGCCATTAACTCTACTGAGGTCACTAAAGATCTTCCTGCAAGTGTAACAAACTGGTCACTAAGGTTTTGATTACAAATACTCAACAAGGGTTTTTTTGGGCACTATTTGATTAATAATTATAGAACACATCACATTTTGGAAGTACAACATGTAACAATTTGCATTTGTTTTCAGAGCGATGGATCTGGTTATCTTTAGGTCACTGAACGCCTTTGGTAAAAGTTCTGTTACAGCAGATACAAATATTGATGCCTACAGGTGTATCTCTCAGTGCTTTCCACTACAAAGACACCTTTTCATCAGCTTACAGTAACAAGTCAGTCAGTCATACAATGAAGGCTGTTCTTATGCTTAACTGTTTTCCTACAATCAGGTATCCAAATGCTCACTGTGAATCACAGAAACTAAAGCTTAAGTAAAAAGCTGTGCTGCCCTAAAGCATACCAAAACCCATCCATGATATTTTTCACTTATCCCACACATAATATACAGTTATTATGTATAAACGGAATCAGATGTCTGATATATTTCACACAGCAGAGTTCAAATTGATGTAAAAAAAAAAAAAAGCAAAAAGGAGGAAACAGGAAGAATTATGAAAAGTATAAATACAATAATGCCAATGGGAATTATGAGAATAAAAGTTTGTACAGATCAAAATTTAGTATGCTGTATAAATAACAAAGATTGTTTTGAATAATGATAAAAGCAAAGATTTTCTGAGAATAATGCTAATGAGACCACTTCAAAAATAAATAAAATGACAATTACTTAAAAGCTTTGGCATTACCTTGAAGGAAAAAAACCACGCAGACAAGAAAGAGTAAGTTGCTTCCCCTTGCACGTATACTTTAAACCTATCCTTAACTCTTTTTCCCTTCTAAAAGAAGTCTCGAGAGACTGCTTTATATATTTTATCTTTTAGACACATTTAATTACCTAGTTTTTAAGACAGTGTTCAGAGAAGTCAGCAGGCATAATTGCTAGTTTTCCTCAAATACTGGAGAAAACTCTCAGCTCAGCTGCCAGAGGATGATATACCTTTTCCATGTGGAGTTCCAATCATTTTATCAGAATGTGTAGAAAAAAGTAAATTGTCAAATAAATTCTTAAGAAATTAAACTTTCTGAAAAACTCACCCATCTATATTTATTATTTACTACCAACATCCCCAAAAACATAAAGCTTATCTTAATATACAACTCTGAACAACAGACTTTCAGAAAATAGCTCTTCAGACACACAAAAAACCTGATTTTAAGTTATCCTGTCCTCCTTGTGGATGCTCATTTTTTAACCAGTGCTAATGCACCCTTTTTCATCTGGAGCAGGTTCTTTAATATATAGTCAATGGTGCCATGTGGGAACATTAGGACCAGACGTGGCTGATTAATAACTGTGTAGAAAAGCTAAATATTTTATGATAGACCACATAAATCTCTCTACTATGAGATGTCAGCTCGTCAGCCTGTAGCCTTTGTATACTTTTTCTTAGGTGTTTTTGCCTTTTTCTCTCTTGAAGGACTCAAGATGAAACTCAAGCTAAATAATACATAAATTACAGAAGAGCAAACTTAATTAGATGCCATCACATTTTGTAAAGCCAAGAGTGATAGGAAAGAAAAATAGGGGGGAAAGATAAGGAAAGAAAAATTGTGGGAGGTGGAAACCATCACTTCACCAGGTGTGCACTAGTTAGCAGAGACCTACAGCACTGTAAAAAACACTTATGTATATTGCTTTTTGGTGTTTCAAACTCACAAAAAGCCCTTACAGTCCAGTTATGTCAATAAATATATAAGAAATACTATTTGGAAAAATTTATTTGAAAAACTGTTTTCTTCAGCACACAACTTCTGTGTAAAATGCTTTAAGTTATTGGTGAAAGAGGGAAGTTTTTCTCCTGATAGCATTTTCATATCTCCATAAACAAACTACTTGAGAATACTTAAGTTGAAAGAAAATTCATCAAAACTACTAATTTTAAAATAACTTCTACTTAGCCTTATGTTTATCTTCAGTTTGTCACTATCTGGGAAAGTACTTAAGCACATGCTTAAATGATACTGAAGTTACACTGTGGCTGAATACATGCCTGCACACACACTTGCTGAACAAACCTCTAAATCCCTATGAACCGATACTAAGTGGATGGATCTGAAGAGTCAGGAAAATAAATGGGGCTTTCTGCAGTTACTACACCCACACACATAGTCTATTAACCTGAAGTTATGAAATGCTAATATGAACTAAATTCTACCAGAATTACCCTACAAATTCTTCTCCTTTCCCTTTTATAAATAAAATCTAGTTGTTTTTTTTTTTTCATTTAAGCAAGACTCAAAGTAATATCTGCATGTAAAATGTTAGTTTCCCAGAATCTATATTAAATTAAATATTGACTTACCAAGCACTATGTCATTCATTATTTACTGTACTCAATCTGTGGGATTTATTAAAAAATTGATAAGAACAGCTACTGGTAAAATCCCTACAGGTGAGCTCCCTAGCCAAGCCAATTATGAAATAAGCAAACCTACGGTTACTACAATAAAATGACAGTATTCGATTTTAGCAGTTGGTGATATTTTAAAAGGACGCTTTGAGACACTTACTTGAAATGAATAAGCTGCACAGTTTCATAAAAAAATTTAAGATTGCTTTTATTCTGTTATTTGCCAGACCTTTCTGTTCCCCTCTGCCCTTTTCTAAAAGCTGATTTCTCATTTTATTAGAATGAGGTTTTTTTCATGTATTTCAATAGTTCTCTTTCTACCCCTCACACACTCTATTTTAAAAAAAGTTTAATATATCTGAGAAATACTAGTCAGAGTGCTACAGACCAAGCTGCAATTAATTGTGAAAATACTTCTAAGTGGAAAGACAAGTTTTAGAAGAAAAAGATTTCTAGCTACCTATTTCATTGTTTGAAAATTTCTGTTTGGTATAATGGTTAGGATTGTATACTCAGTGCAGGAATGGGCTTTTCAAACAATTTATTATGTATGCAATTCTAGGGGTACAAAGTTCAGGCCTGCATAAGTTCCAAGCTACTACTTAGTGGCTTACACCTTTTTCAGACAGAAATTCTAACTTATTAAGTGCATTACATTTCACTTAGACAATGTCCTTGATTCAGACTCCCCATTAAACCCTAAGTTGCGTACATTAAAGGAATGATCAAAAGCATTCTCAGTATTGTGAATGAAAAAACCACAAAAAACCCACAAAACCCAAGTGCCCTATCAGCAGGGGAATAAAAGGTGCAGCATGATTCCAGCAAGCATAGTTGTTTTGGGTGTTTTAGTTAACAGATATTTTAAAAATTTATGTGGAAAATGCTCCTGTGTTGCATGGTACACCTCCCCTTCCCCAAGACCTTCATTTCTTTATTGTTTTGTAAACCTGTGGTTGCCTTCAAAGAGAGAAGCACTTCAGCTCATTTTGATCCCTGGAATAGGCCAATAACTTCTTAATATAACAACTTGTAAGTCACACAGGAAAACAAAGTAAAAATTACAGCCACAGGGGTTAACTGGTCACATCCTCACTTTCGAAGACTACAGCTAGTTTTAAATAAGAAAATTAAAGTTCATGAAACTTAACTACTAAGAAGCTTCTGAGCAGAGGAGCTTATAAGACCTTTAACCCAAACAAACCTGATGTTTGTAATTTACACATACATGCACTGAAATATCCTAGGGGAAAACCACCTTAATTCATTTCATTATTCGAGCTCTCCTCAAATGTCAGCCTCTAGCTCTACCACTGATAATTTCTGATGGAAAGAAAGGGACTTTCATTCTCAAACAGGTTCTTGTTAGAGCAAAGATCCATAGTGAAATACCAGTCAAAATGTGCTAGCATTTTATAAAAAAAAAAAAAGCGTATGTCAAAGAGCTTGGTGTGGGAAGGGAGTGTGGACACAACACAGGGTTCATCATTAAGTGAAAAGGTCCCCTTCCCGAGCTGCTGCTTCACTCTTGGAACAAGTTTGATCTGAAAAATTCTGTTTGCTCTGGCATAAAAACTTTGCTTAAGCTTTGCAGAGATCTAGATGAAAGCAAACAGCATGAGAAGCTAAGTTCATGATTTTTCATTATGTTTGGATACACTACTAATAAAGATTTCTCTACAGAAAATCCTCAGCAACATCATATCTATCGATACCAGCACTCAAACATTAACGCTACCAACAATAAAACAGTGATCATAATCTTAACACCTGCATATAAAGAGCTTATGGGCTTTTATTTGATAATGAGTAACAGAGGTGGTGTAGAACTGCAAAAAACTGTACCTCCAGGAGACAGGGTAAGAATTACCATACCTATAATCATAGCGGGGCGGAGGGGGGGAAGAGGTGGTGATTCTTTTTTAAATCAGCATGCGTGGGAAGGAAGGAAAACGGAGCCTCACATACAAGTATAAACCCTACTTAAATATTAATTCTGAGTCTTGATATGAAGTGGACAAGATCAGAGATAGGAATTTTAATAACTTCTCAGTTAATTTTAGAATATTTTGCTAAGTTCAGTGTTATTTACCATGCTAACATCTTACAACAGGGAGATGAGGAGTAGAGCTACGCCTTATCCTTGTACTGACACAAAATCTACCTTCTAATTTTTTTAAGCCTGAGAAGAGAAAAACTCAAACCAATCCTTTCAAAATTTGTCAATTTCAGTTTAACCCTTGTGCTTTTATTTTAAAAAATCCACAGGAGTTATGTTCTTTAGAAGTAATACAGATATTTCATAAGATAAGGTATAATATTTGCTAAGCCTGAAGAAATTACTTAATGTAACACTGAAGTGTAATCAAAGGATGGGTGTAAACCTGAATCTTGTCAACAGGAACTGGGAATGCTTGGAAGCAATTCTAGATTCAATGGCCTAAAGAAAAACTAAGGTTGAATCCTTTTCCTGTTTTATTTCTTTTTGCTTGCAAACAAGCACTGTTTCCCAAGGAATTTGTCTTCCAAACGTTTCAGAAGCCTGATGAAGCTATCCTATGTCCTTCTGTTCTTTAGGAGAGATCTGCAGGCAGGGGACTTAGATGCTGATCTGTTGGGGACACGTCATCTCCTTTATACTCATCTGTTTGAAATGCCATTTTAAGAGATTGGGAAGCTTCCATATTAAATGTAAGGAAGTTTCAGATTAAGAACTATTAAGTTAGAAGCAAATGTTTTAGAAATAAAATGCTACGTGGCAATACACAAAATAATTGGATTCTATAATTGTTGCAGATAAATTATTAGCTTTTGAATTCTCTAAAATATACGCGCAAAGAGCAGTTGTTTCTTATGTTATGAAAAGGACATTCTATACATGCATTTTAAAATATGTATCTGAGGTGTAGTAGTACATTGCATTTAAAGCTGTAGGGCACAAATTTCAATTTTTTAAAGGTATTGTAAAGATATGAAACCTTTGAAACAATTTATTTGAATTAAAATAAATGAAAGAACGAGTCACAGACAGTAAATGAAAGCACAGTCATTTAGCTGTCATTAAGTTACTAAAATATTACATTTATTTGAATGCTGTCCCATGTGCTTGCTACAGATGGGTGCTTTGAGACAAGATCACAGTGAATTCTTACAACATTCAGAATTAGCATTCAAGTACCCCAAAATCTCACACCCTGAGGAGGGAACCATATAAGAATGCATGTTGAGTAAATAGGTACAGCTTCATTCCTTCCACAAATATTTTGGTGACAGTATTCCTGTAAATCCTACCATCTGGCTTTAGCTCACACTAAATGCTTCTTGGTATTTTTTCCTCCCTTTTAGGTCACAGCTTGAAACCAGGTTTTGCAGAAAGGGCCTTGCAGGCTATACTTTCCTTTAGGAATGACTGCTCTCTCTCCATTTGCAGTTCAAGTGCTCACCTAATGCGAGACAGAGAAGGCTGGGTTTTGTTTCCATCCTCATGACAGAGGATTTAAAACCTCAGATTCTTCCCACCAGAGTTACCCTAGTACACAAAGTTATAGGAATCTGAAATATGATGAGCACTGCTATTCAGAGCAGAGTAGTCACAGCAGTAATAAAAAATAAGTACTACACAAAGTTATAGGAATCTGAAATATTTTTCTAGGGTGCCTAAGAGAATATACGATGAGCACTGCTATTCAGAGCAGAGTAGTCACAGCAGTAATAAAAAATAAGTACTACTGTATTTTACTACATAGTGGTAAATAATCCTTAATTTTAGGCCTTCATTAATATCTCACCATCAGATTCAAAATTGTGGTGTTTATATTTTAAATCAAGTCTAAAAGAAAAGTCATTTAAATAAACCAATAGAAGTTCTGGTTTCAATAATCAGATGTTTTGTTATATAATGTATCAAAATTTCTTGTAAATATATTTCCTATCAATAGGATATGTTTATTTCGCATATATACCAATCAACAGGCAGTCGATTAGAAGAATGAGACTGGAAGCAATTCACTTACTCATTCTTAAATTGATTCATTAACTGCCACCTTATTGAAGGTAAATATATTATAACTTGAAATAGTGGCAATTAGAATCCATTAGTACCTGGCTGACCTGCCTTGGCATTATATAGCCCAGAACAAGTTTGTCCTTGCAAAATTAAGATCTTATCTCTCAGAATTCTTCACTTGACAGTTGTTTTTTCTTATGGATATGGATATATTGATCAGCCCAATCAATTTCAGAGACCATTCTGATAGAACACTAAAACCACAATCATGCAATATTAACTTTAACAGTTAAGAATAAAGACACACAGTGCTGTATTGTTATTTGTGTTACATTTACCAATAAGATACAGAAAAAAAAAAAAGTTTTAAACATTTCTTTAACATAACAATTTCAGTTAGGTAATAATTGCATTAATGGAGAAGGTAATGTTTTCACAATCAACAACACCAACAAAGGAAAAACATTTTCTTGGTTCTTTCAGATTTCATTCAGTTTGTGAATGAATCCCCTAAAATAGCTACATAATTCCCCCCTCCAAATCCTCGTAGTTTTATGAGGAATCAAAATCTGTATCATATCCATACTACTAGATGACAGGGAGGGTGTGTATGGGTGGGTACAAACCACTCATGCCATAAACAACAGACCTCCACTCTTTGTGGTACTTGGAACTCATTTATACTGCTTTAAGTATTGTAAGAAATACATATGTGCAGGCTGACAGTAACTCATCAGAAAAAGATATCATGACAAAAGAACAGGAGGAAACAATAGGGGATGAAAATTACTAGGTCTGATATACTGAAGAGCTATTTGAATGTGTTTGTAAGGCAGCTATCCATACACGTATGTAAAACGGTCCCTATTAGAAGAGATAAAAGCCAACAACGTCCCTTTGTCTTCAGTCAAAAAAACCCTGAAAAACCAGGTAAGAACAGCTGCAAGAATAATAAAAATCAAAATATCAGAAAATAATCCTTATATTAACCACATTAACTTCTGAAGAATGTACCACTGTAATTTGAACTGTCTTATTTCAGAAACCAAGGGTACAGAAAATATGAGTCTGTTTCTGTGGCCCGGCCACTAAAAGGGGACATACTGGCAACATAAGAAATGAAATGTTTCTTAGCTGAGTACGTAACAGGTTCGTTCCCTTTGCTCTCTTGAATTCTAAAACTTCCTTTTTTCCTTTTTTTTTTTCCCTGCTTCAATATAGGTATATCACTTTTCTAGGTGACATGCTGTAAGTTTTCAGAAGAACTGGTACGCTGACAAAAATGGAAATAATAATTTCTACCTTGAAGTTACATAATTACAGAATGGCAACATTTTTCAACACCAATTTAATCCAAAGCCAAACTGAAGATATATTTCATATTACAAACCTATCAAATGCTTCTTCGGATGGTTTCAAAAATGTATCTTGAATTGATAATTAAAGCCAGCTCAGTTCCGTATTTTTCAGTTTGTCAAACTGAACCAAAACCCATACTTCTCTCCAAATTATGTATTTCAGACTGAAACATGTTTTATTTTCAGGCATCTATCTTCTTGGTTATTTTAAGCTATTTTTAATCATTGAATATAAAAATACATTTTCAAAGTGAGAACTCAAAAAGCTTAATCTTAAAAATACAAGAGCAAAATGCTTCAAGATTTTCTAAAGAAAACAGTTTTCAATAATGATGAAGCAAATTCCAGAGATCTGAACATTAAGTTCCATCTGGCACTTCATTGACTAGTTGCCAAATCTGCCTGAAACCTTTCTGAACTCCACAGAATACTGTATTACCTGTACTCTTAAATAGCCTTGCCAATATATCAACTAGCATGTTGACAGGGTGTTCCGGGCTTTTAGACACAGTCCAACTGTGGCTTCTGCTTTGACTGACTTGAAACTAAGTATTACATTGTAATTAGGCCCTAGTTCCTCCTGTGATACAGCCACTTAATAACTATATTAACTTCCAGATCATCTGTTAGAAATGTCTCCTTTAATCTTATATACCACACACAATTTAATTTTGGCTTGTGTTGTAGTATGTCACTATTGGGAATAGAGCTGTGACTGATTTTCACTGACCCATTCCTACAATGTAGTTATTCTTGGTGGCGTCTGTGCTGCGCAAAATACCTTCTGAACATCAAGAACGGCCCAAAGGACTTCTATTACAAACATGAAAATATCATTAGCAGATATGGAGAGAAAGGTAATAATGGATAAAGAAGTCACAATTTTTTTCCTTCTTCAACCCAGACCAATCAAGACTAGAAAGTATTAAAACATCATGACTGACAAATTCAAACTTCATCTTGTTTATCTAGGGTTTTTTTTTTTTCCTATTACACATTGTGTGGACACTGCAGTGATTGACACTTACCCTCCAGATGCAACCAAACAGCCAGACAATGCTTCACAGAAAACCATTATGGACACTAATTTTACCTAATGCTGAAATAAAACCAACAGCCCAAAACGCATTACCCCATTTTCTTTATCTTCAGTGAGAATAGCTTGCAGCTGGCTCAAGCATCAGTCAGAGAAAGATCAATTTGCGAATACCTTTGAAAAAAATTTTCCTTTAGCTCAGTGCACATTCTGCGTTTTCTTCCATCTACACATTTCAAGAAACTCTTATGACACACATGAAATATTTGTTCTTTTAGTTTGATTCCTTCTTAGAGAAAGGAGAATTAGAGAGACCCACAGGTATTTAGAGCAGATTGAGACTGATACTCCCACTGTGAAAATTTTCATTACGTGTATAATAAAATGAGTGAGAGAGAGGAGGGAAGGAGGGAGAAATTACATCCTTCACAGCATGGACTCTGTAACTTTCTAGTTTGAATAGGGTCCGTGTTGAAGTGCTGCAGTTCTGAGCTGAGCAGAGCAAAGCTGTGGTGGTGGCTGGGCACGGGATGTAGCTGCTGCCAGACTGGCAGAGCACAGCATCCCGTGAGCCTCTCTGTGAGGTCCTTACCAACTGATTGAGTAGTCACTTTCATGCCTTAAATCTCAGAAACCCAGGTGTGTTGTAGATTAGCACAACTTACAAGCAGTGTGTGGAAATTTATTATGATAATTGTTGCTTTTATTTTTTATTTCCCTGAACTCTAAGGTAATTAATGCCAGTATGTGTCCTGGTGTCTGACTCCCTTAATTGGCCCTATGGTGCCTTGGGTGTTTGAAAATCCACTCACTTAGAGGCTTTTTTTCCTTCTTTTTTTTTTTTTTTTCCTTTAGACTTGTTTTCCTGGAGCTGTTCATTAGTGCCTAAAATATGTGATTACATTTAATTGTAATGTCTTCAATTCTGTGCACCTGCTGCAATTTACGTAGTGGGGGAAAACAAGGCCTACAGAAGCTAAAAAGTGAGATGAAAAATTGAATGTTAAAAAGAATTCCCCTGCAAAGGGTAATTGGGGTTAAATATGGAAGCAAACTAAACATATTTTCAGTTAGGTTTTCCAAACTGCTATGATAGCACCGAAAGAATTTATAGCATAACAGTTCATTTTTAACGTTTCTAAAACATTTCCACATTCAAACTTTATCTCCACTTTAATGTCCCTAGCTTGTTTAAGCTGTATCTCTGGCATGAGAAAGTCCACAAGGTGTCGGTCCTGCTTAGCCTGCAGCACCAAGACCCACTCCCACTTGAAGATTCACTGCTCTAATATAAATCTTCCCCCGCTCTTGCCAGCTTTCTTTTAGTAAAATATATACATTTTCTTACCATGTTTCTTTCTTACAAATCCTGAAATAGTTAAAATGTTTCCTGGCTGACTCGTTGGTTTCTTAAAGCACAGCTTACAGCATTTGCAGAGTAGTCAATAATACCAATACAAATTAACATCACTGAATATTCAAATTCCCCTGACATGAGTAGAGAAGGCATAAGGGATAGAGTAAAAAAGAAAGATCTTGTGCATTTTTAAGAGAGAAATGACGTCAGAACATATTTTTGGTTAAGCTGTACTGCATCTTCTTGTTTATCTCTAAGGGGTACTATAAGCCTGTAGAATAGCTTCTAAATCAGATTTTTTTCAGAAGAAAACTAATCAGATTAGTTTTAACACACTCAATGTTAGCATTACATGACAAATCCTTGTTTCAGCACTGCAGAGAAGGAGAGCAAAAGTATTACCTGCTGATGGCTATGACAGTTTACAGAATACACCCTACTCTTGTGACCCATTAAGTACTCTTTGCCAAGGAAATTTCACAATTCATGTGCAGTAGCATCCTAATACTTTTCCTTATTTCTCTGTATTGCAAATATTCCCTGGGATATTCTACAGCAACAGTTACTGATCCATGCAAATCAAGGATCAGAAATCAATTTATCCCTGACATCTCTTGCTAAATATGGAACATACTGAAAAATACAAATACTGACATCTCTGCTTTTTAAATAATATTATTAATAATAGTTACAAGCTGTAATAAACCGTCATGGCTGCTAAGAACATTACCATACAACAAACATTTTATGTTAATATCTGTATTTCACTCTGTTGTGGAAACCACAGAGCTGTCAGCAAATGCTTGAAATTAATCTCAGATAGAATCACTGACAGCATATAGCAGTGTATGCAATATGTTGATGAGAGATGTGATGACAGAGATATACACTTTTCTCTATTCATTCCAAGCTAGCCTTTAAACAAATGTTACAGCAAATGCGTGGCATATTTTTACTTCAATTCAAGAATTGTCCCTGACATCAGCAACAGAAGACAGCTCTACAACTGAAGGCACGGGAGCAGAGTAAGCAGGATGGCATTTTACTCTCTAGTTTCACAGCAGATTTCCTGTAAAGATACTTGCTTTGTGTTTCCCTGTCCTAATGTGTGAAATTGAAAGAATTGATGTTCTCTGCCAGGTTTGAATCACAGCATATTTGGTATACCCCCAGAATACACTGCTTTTGAACCTCATTATAATCAGACTCTCAACCAGTTGTACCACAAATTACAGGGCTTCTAAGATTTCATGGGAATATCAATTCCATGTTTTAATTCTGCTTTTACAAATAAGTTTGATCAATTATTCCAAAAGAGATGTCAGGATATATTTATTTAAGATCACTCCCATTATTTCTATTTTGGAATCTTGCAGTTGTTTGACAGTTACAGCCCAACTGTGGCCAGTGCTCTAATCCACTGTTGTTCTGGTAGGACATGCAACTGTGAGAGGTTTTAGTACATAAACAGAACCTTAATTCAAGGTGGCTGAAGTACATACACGAGCAGCATGCAACTCTTCCTATTGCAAGTAATCCTTTTTAATTTTAGACTTTAAGTGGATAACTCCAAAAAAAACTGGTTTTCGTAAAACCAATACAACTAATTTGGATTTCAGATACAATAATTAAATAATAATAATAAAACAATTAAATAATAATAATTGAAAGGATGCAAAAACCATCTATGAAAAAACATTGGTTTAAAAAAGAGTGAGTAAAACTAAGACAGCTGACTGAGAAGGGAGAAAAAAAACCAACAAGAACACAAAATCAAAATCCCAAAATATGCATTTCCTCCCTGTGATAAAGTAAAGTAAATGTGAGCCAAGAATTTCCACTTTACCAAGATTTCAGAAGAGATCAGCCGTTGCCAGCTTAATGTGTACACAGTGTCAACATCAGACTCTGAAGCAGCTCTTTCAAGCACTTCTTTTTGCATTGACTCATAGGTCTACCAGGTCTTTAGATCTTTCATTTTAAGGGAGGTCATGCATGTGCCTATGTTGTATCTGATGACCACATTCAATGTAAGTACAGAATATAAGCTCTGCCTAAGACACCACACTTAAGCCTTGTCTCTTGGCTACTGAGAGAGTTTGATGTTTATCATGTTTAGTAGCTTTGTGAATTTAGGTTTGGAACTATTCCAGAGTCATCCTTTTTTCTCTTCTACCTGCAGAAACACACGAGTACCAGAACAACAGATAGCATAGATGGCATTCTGCACACCTACTCTCAAGCTGCATTTTCTGCACATCTGTCACGAGCACATGGATATAAAACAGAATACAACTCTAAAAGCAAACTGGACATTAAGAGTTTAAAGCTGAATCATAAAAAACATAAAGGCTTCTTGGAAAGGCAAGGAGCAAACTGACAGTTGAGAATACGTACAGCGCACAGCTGCGTGGGGAGCACACTGTGTGGCATCGCCAAACCCTCTATGTGCAGTTGTCACATACTGAGTAAATTTACAAACAAAAGATCTGTTAGGTACTTGCACGCCACGTGGAACACAGTTACACAAAGGAAAATGCAAGGTTACACAATAAGAGTTAGTAACAAAGGTTTAGCGGTATATGCATTGTTGCGGCAAGATAAAATTTGGAGTTTTGCTTTTCAAATTCTATTAAGCTCATCATGATGGCATCTCCTGCACATCTCTTTCTACAGGACTGCCGCTCCATAATCTCATCAACAGCTGAAACGTTCCACCCTATTAACTCATGGGCCCACAAAGAACTCACTATATGAGAAAGACTTAAAAAAACCCCACATTCTTGTATATGACCAAGAAAAGAAGCACAAATTCCACTCTCTGATTCCGGCTTCAGCTTCTTCCTACTCTTAAGTTCCAGCAACAGTTATTTTCTCTCGTTTTTAAGCTACTTCTGAAACATGTCACTTTGGCAGAATCTATAAGCTCTCCGCAAAAAATCAGCATCTATTGATTTTCAGATCAACGCACTTTTTAAATATGCTACTGCAATTTTATGATAATCAACCTTAACAAAAAGTAAAATGATTACAAACACGCTCTAATCTTGAATATTTGTATGAAAAGAGCACATGTGCTTTTTTAACTCTAATATCCCTCTAGCATGTAATCCAATGTTCAAGGATTAATGAGTTTTTTGTTACAATTTGAGTTTTGAAAAAAAGTGTTCTTAATAACATTTCAAAGTGAATAAAAAATAGTAATCTTTCTTTGTGTGCATTATGAATATTTAGTGATGTAGAACAAAACCCTTGCTTACATGTAAAAACCTTAAGGTTCCTCCTCTTGAAAATCAGGTTCAAGTACAAAAGTTTAGGGAGAAAGGAAGAAACATAGACCGAAAATAATCCATGAGTTATCAAATTATGAAATCACTATCTCTATGCATTCTGTTCTTTCTAGGAAAATCAGCCAGATCTTTCTGTTGTTTTATTTATCCCAAGTACTAAAATAATTAAAGAGGTAGATGCGGGAGGCACAGAGCAGTGAATGTCAAGGACACTTGATGCAATACCTTAATGATGAATGTTCCAGCATACTCAAATAAACAGGTTTCTCTAGAGATTGTTTGAATGAAAATAATGTAATTGCACAAATAGCATAAGCTGAGTATGCGTGTGCAGAAGAAAGAAAAGGAGAGAGACAGGCAGCAGTCATGCTTCTTGTACTTGATGGCGTGTGGTGAATAATTGATCATTCCTTCCTTTCTTCTGATGAGTTCACTAATTCTCTCAGTGCCGCACTTCTACAAGTGTCACGATCACTATTAAACCAGCAGAGGAACCCAACAAGCCCTTGAGAATACCTACTGTCTGAGATGGCTTTTAAAGCACCAAGTGAAAAATTAAATGCGAAAAGCAAGAAAATGATTCTGAAGTCTTCTTCACCTTTGCCGTGTGTTGTAATGCTGTATTTGATAGGCACTACTCACAGCCAAACACTGAATTTAGGGTGCCTGCTATTTATAACAAAGGAAGGGAAAGTAGATAGAGTCATTCAGTTTGTTGAGAAAAAAAAGCATTAACTTCCTTTTTTTTTATATTCAGTCAATTAACAACACAATTTACATGCTTTAAAACGATGTGTGAGATAATTTGTGCTTTTGAAAACGATGGGCAAATAACAGCCAAAAATGTTCGCTATGATTTCATACTGAATAAATTTCCTGATGAGATAATGAATTAAGAACATTGCTCATTTCTATTCCTGAGGACAAAACTGCTCTATGTTTCTAAGTCTGTGGTGAAGGAAATAGCAGAAAATAAGGTTTTTGTTTGGTTTTAGCAATTCACAGAAGTAATTAAAAAATAAATACTTTTTCCTAAATTCAGTAATATACACACTGCCTTATTGTTGAGACTGTTAAGGAATTCAGGAGCTCAGATGGACAAAGCTGTTGAGCACGTACCTGAGTCACATAATAGATCTCCTGTATGAGTAAGGGCCGATTTGCCTCAAAACATTTTGGTAAATAAAATCCTACAAGTAACAAGAGCATACACTATTTTTACAATATCAGCGCTTACACAAATGGAGGCAAGAAAGCAATGTTACAAATAAAGTGGCAACTAAAAGCTCTATCAAGCACTGATAGATAGGTACACCATTCTGCTAGATGCCATCCATACACAGAAAACTATGCTCTCGACTAAGGGGTTCTCACTAACTAAATAGACACATATGAAACATACCGGCGGGGGGAATATCCAAAATTATCTGCATTTTCCAAACAGGCTACAGAGACACAAATGTACAAACCGTCTCCTCTCATGAAGCTAGACAAGAGAGCTAGAGACAAGAATTAGAGAGAAAACTTCCTGAAAGTAGCGATGCTAGAGGCTACAGGAGGCTGCAGGAATTTATCCTTACATTCTGCCTCGGAGTGCACCAACTGAAGAACTTCCTTTTCTCCAGTTGAAACTGTTTCACCAAACTAATCTGAAATTGTTGATTCTTTCAAATAGCCATTTTTGGAAAGTTCACTATTCATTGGAAACACACTCTCAACACTCACCGATGGTTTCATTATTGAATTTCTTCAGATTCCACAAAAAGGGCCTAAGGGACTTGGGCTCCAATGATATGAAGTGATAAAATGAAATTAGAAGAAACAGGAAAATCAAAAATACAAATGGGTTGTCAAATAGCAACAGGGGGAACAACCTGTGCAAAAATAAGCAAAGCTGTGCAGAACAATCACAGAAAAAAATGCAAAGTGTGGGTAAAGTCAATGTACAAAAAGAAAAATACGCCAGGTTTTGAGTGAAAGACCTATCAATCTGTCAAAAAAGAGAATCACTGTCCTCTAATACAAACCATGACAGGTTTACTTTGTCAGAACACAAACAGAATATTGTAATCCTGAGTTTATTACTCTTAAACATCATCCCCTTGTTTATATGAATTATATGTCTTTTTTCCCATGAAAGGCTTATGACACCTAACCAATAGTAGAGAAGTTCAGGGGCACAAACCAAAAAGCTACCCGCATACACAGAACTGACGAACAATGTATTTTTGACGTGCATTTTGGACTCCATTAAAGACCAGATTCAAGGCCAGTCTGGATGGGGCTTTGAGCAACCTGGTCTAGTGGAAGGTGCCCCTGCCCATGGCAGGGAGTTGGAACACAAGGATCTTCAATCCTTTCAGCTCAAACCATTCTGTGATTATATGAAACCATGTTCACGTGGCTCAAACCAAAACCAAAAGGCTTGAATTTATTCTGAAGACAGTACGCATGAACAACTTCGGCTTTGTAGCTTCAGTGGGTTAGGGCACACACATGATCAGTTACCAGCTAACGAGCAGCAAATAAGCAAGCCAGTGGGATTTGACTGCCTGCCATTATCTGTCTGTACCCTCTGTTACAGCAGAAACACTCAATGCTCACAGACACACACAGATATTGCTCTGGAGGGATAAGATTATAAAAATGTAACATCATAGGAAGGACTGTAGCTTTCTGAAATTTGCAGACAAATAAGCAGCAACACATAACGTGTGTCACTCTCTCCCCTTCAAACGATCACCTCCACCATTTTGATGTAAAGGTGGCCTGTCAGCTACAGTCACATCTGAGACAGGACAGCAAAACACAGTCACATCAGGTTACAGATACGTATACCTAAAATTATCCTTTTTTTGAGAGTTGGACATCTTCCTCTAGACACATTTTTCTAAGTAAATTCCTATATTCCCAGTTCTACGTTAAAGGCCAGGCAGCATTTGGCAAGGCTCTGTTGGAGATATATGGCCAAAATACTTTTATCCTACTAACTGTAGGAATCGTTCATCCTTAACATGAGATCAAACGGAGGAAGTTGTCCTAATGTTCTTTGCTTCTTACTAAACATTCCAGGTCAGTTTAGAGAAACCATTTACATGCTGATACTTTGATAACAGCATACTGACTGAAAAGCAGATGTGCAGACATCATTTTAACTGGAAGTAATTGCTATGTTACCAAGCTTTCTTTGATGATGTTTGCCACAGTATTCTGAGCCACATTATATCTTATGTTCAGCATTATTAATAATCATCATCATTTCCAATGTTGCCAAATCAAGGTTAACAAGGAAAAGATTTTTTCGTCTCTGAAGATTTTTGACATATGAAGTATTTTTCTGTGCTGAACTCTGAGACAAAAAATCAGAACACACACACAAGAAATGAAAACCATCTGAGCAATTCGGAAGACTTCATCTTTGTTTCGAACTTGGTTACATGTTATACTGCAGATTACCCTGACTTCATACAAAGTTGTTTCATCATGAATAGAGGAACATTTTAATTACAAATAGTCAAATGGCCTATTCCTACATATTTCAAATTTATTTCTGAAATAGAAAACTAATTAAAGCTTTCCTAAAAATACTTCTGATTTCCCTACGTGCTCCACTGCTGGTCAATCTAGCTCCAAACTATGGAGTCAAATGTCAGAAGTTTTCAGAGAAGCAAATGTTATATATGAAAACTGTTGCTTCTTTGAGATATTGTTCCTCCTTTCTACAAGTGGACATCAAATAAATCCATTATAGATTTGCTCATACTTTTAGCCAATGCTATTAGCTGACATTGCCACAAGAATTTAAGATGAAATAACTACATTAACTCAAGGATACGCAGGCAAGCTGAAACAGCACACAGTCCGAACTAAACAGAGTTGGGGGGGGGGGGGGGAAGAACAACCCAAAACTCTTACCATGGAAGTAAGAGCAACAGACTTAGAACATTTTTGCACAAGTAAGTGGTTTATAAGTATGACATAATCTAAGGGCGTAAAAAATAAGAATTCTTGTTCTCTTGGTGCTAATGCAAAATGGACGCAGGAGTACCCACACAATGACAGCGTGCTTTTCTTTAAGCTTATTTCCCTAATCTTAGCAAATCAAAAGTGGAAGGGTATAGAGATTCCAAACACAATGCAGGAAACTTGCATATTTTTAAAGGCCATCCTTTCAAAAAATATTTCTCATTTAGGAAAAAAAGACCCAGAAACAACAAACAAAAAAAACCCCAAGTGTATCCTATCCCCAAGAGTGGAAAAGTGGACCAACTTTGCCAATGATGTTTTTTTAAAGAGGGCAGAGAACATCCTCAAATGTTTTAAATAAAAAGATAGAAATAAACCTGATATCCTGGATAGTTATACAGTAATCATATGTGGAGTTAATGAAAACGATTTAATATATTTATTTTTAGACATTCACTGTTAGGACAAAGATAGCAGGTAGCGTATTTACACAAACTGATTCACAATTGTGTATTTCATGATGACTCTCTCTCTTTGCCACAGTACCCTGTAAAAGGAAGGAACTCATTAACTCTGCATATTCTCCAGAAAGTTAACTTGAATACTGCTAGTCATATTTATTAGCAAGTGCTCTCTGATTATTTCAGAAGCTTACAGTAAACGAAAGAACAAATGCAGAATGTACAGTGCCATTTTAAAGGCCAAGCAAAAAAGAAACTCCTGTTGGGCAAAGGAATTTCCTTCTTCTCCACCTCCCCTGCCCCAACTACTGAGGAGAATACCAGACTAACAACTGGGTTCGGTTTTTTCTAGGAACGTCACGACCAGTCTCTATGGGTATTATTATATATTTTCAGACAACATTTTTAAATAAGAGTTAATCCTACTAATTACTCATAAGCTAGCCAAGCAGGCATTCCCTCGGTCAAGTGGTACAAAAATTAGCCTGTAAAATAATTAATTGAAAACACAGGTGCAGCTTCACTTTGATGGAATTTTGTTACTTTTTGAATAACTTGGAAAACATGTTGAGGGGCTGCACATATAATAATATGTTCCCCTATGCCATTTAATTGAGTTGATTGGGTTTTCTTTGTCTCTTTTTTCTTTACTCCTTTAAGCCAACATAATTGAGATCAAGAAAGATAAACTAGAACATGAATAAGCTTCTATTTTGTTTACAATAATGAAACAAGAGAGGTAAATATTTAAAAATGCCTAAGTGAGCAAATGAAAGAAACCCTGCAATTTATCTATTTACATCAATATCATATCCCACAGGATATTCTATCTCTGATTCTGGCTGAATTGCTATACTAAATTCTCCAATATACATGTGATCTGGGATTTCTCCCCAAATTTCTGTTCGTTCTCATTTCCCTTTCCACAACCAACTGTTCCTTGGTTACACTAGATGTCCTTTCTTGCTCTTCTCTGATTAATCTACAGTTCCTTGACTGAATAAAGCTTAAAGCCCACACTTAACTCCCAATATATATGGGAGTTAATGTATAGGCAATATATATGGTCTCTATATATGGTCTCTCATATGGATGTTCTCTATAGAACATCCAAAAAAGTATCTCCATTCACAGGCTACTTTTAAATCAATTTGTACTTTAAGAAATAAATTGACAGAAACATGTAAATAGTAACAAGTAGATGTAATCTGTCACTGTTTTTTGTTCCTATATTGTTCCTATAACCATTGACTACAGCAGTCACTGAAGATTTGGATAGCTACAAATGCCATTACAGTTATTTTAAAACATACTTAGATTTTTCTAGATGTTGTGGATTATTGAAATCTCTATTATATACTCATTATTAAACATTATAGACTGCTTAGACTTCACACACCATATCTGTAAAAAGCTATCAGTTAAGCTGTCACACCTGCTTCATTGCAATTTAGTACTCTTAAATCTTTCTACTCCAGAGCTTATAATTTGAAAAGGTCAATTACTTCCCTAAAGAGATTTCATCATTTGTTTTGTATTTTCAGAGAATTTCTAAGCCTTACTGCTTGTTTTTCTATACACTTATCAGCAGCATTTAAGTTCTTCACTAATCAGTGGTACACACATCCTTCAGCTATAGAAATCAATATGAGACATAATTTCCATAAGCTTCAAGTACAGGTTCACTGCTTCATTGTCCTTCATTTCAAGTCATTGGGATTTGTGGCACTATTTCACTTCGGTTCTACTGAAAATCCTACCCATGCTGTACAGGAGCCTTTGCCATTTGCTCTTTAAAACAGCATTTCTGTTTTCCATTTTTTTTCTGTTCTGCTCCACAAAAATCCACTCCAAACAGATCAATGCTATGTGACCACATGGAGATAGATCTATCAGCAGGATTTCCAGGACAACACGGAAGCTTAGGTTATCAAGCAACAAATGAACAGATGGTCCTGTCATTCCTTATTTCAGAAAAGGTGATTCCAGTGATAACATCTGCTAATAAGCCTTTCTTGAGTATCCTTTAGAAAGTCAGCAAGCTATGGTGTTAGAAATGAAAGATCAAATTGGGTCAGGCATGCTCTTCTCAAGGTGCACTGTAGCTTTCATAAAGGTAATAGCAAAATGGATTGAATGTTCACTCCACATCAGCTTCTTTTAAAGGACTAAATGTACGTCAAGGATACAGAACATAAGATGTACGGATTGGAAGGGGTCAGGGGGAGAAGTACTTGGGCTATGCAGATTGCTAATCATCATGGAAGCCTCCCAAAGTTGATTGTTTTGTGTAGTCTCAGTGTGGTGGCTTTTTTAATTTTTGAGTCAAGTTTAAAGTAATTTTTCCACTGCTGGAATAACTGAAAGCCCTTAAATAAACAGAAATCTGAACTCCAGATCTCCCTGTAAATGTATTACACTATCAGGAATGGGATGCATTTTTCTTCTTATGTTATTTGACGTCTATAAAGACAATAGTCTACAACGTATTACAAAAAGCCACTGAAATGAAAAAAAAAAAAAAGAATTTCAAAACAACTAGCTTTCAGTTAAAATTTAGTCTATCAGTGATTTTTTAGTAGATATTTCTTCTTTTAATATTATAATAGGATCAGACTTTTAAGGTATTAGGCAATCACCACATGAGCACCAAGTAAATCTCAGCTATTCATTTCCATAAATTTCCATGGGCTTAGGAAACTATGTACTTTGAAAACTTAATAGAAAGTATTTTGGCATAATTTTTAATACCTAGAGATCTTTAAATATTTGTCCCAGAATATTTCACAGTACAGAATCTATGGTGAAAAAATATTAATTCACAAATTCAGTGGTGGTTTGTTTGTTTGTTTTCCTTTTTTTCATTATTCAAATGATACAAAAGGCTAGCTATAATCTTCTTGATATATTCTCCCATCCAGGAAATAAGCCCTAATTTTATATCATCTCTTCAGTGGGACTCAAATTTCAGTTTCTCCTTTTTGATCAGGTTACCCTCTCTGCTGCTTAGGGAAAGATTGACAAAATTACAATTGAAATAAAAATTGAGAAGAGTTCATTTGAAATTCTGAAAGTCTTCCACATAAAGAACACTGAAAAAGTGTCTGCTCAGCATTTTCACACAGCTCTTCCACAATGTATATGTTTTAATACAGGTTTTTGTGAACTCAGGATTAGTGCTTGAGCTCATTCACAAGAACCTAAAGAAAAGCATGAGCCTGTGCAAGTCTAGAGGTCCTCATACGTTCTTCATATTCTTCAATTATGGAACAGAGATAACTGTCTCCCGTGAAAGCCTGTCCCTGGTTCCTTCAGTGAGAAAAGTTTGGCTACAATCCACCTGTTTTAATCAGTGTTTTATTTCAACAAACTGAGTGATTCTATTGTTATCTTAAGAACATAGCTTGTGAGAGAGCACAAACAGCTCCCCCAATGACTTTGAGTATCAATTAGATGCATTCTTTCCTTCCATTTGCATCTCCTTCCCAGCCACAAACAGCAACAGAGGTCTTTTAAAAAGCGAGTTCCACACCAACTTTTTTCTTTTAGCATGAACAGCAGTTTAACATCTGCAGAGAACTGAAGTAGTAGCAATAAAAATGAATATTCGGTGTAACACCAGGAATAGAATCATGCTCAGAAAGACTCCTCAAATTTCTAGAATAGAGTTCATAGTTGGGTACAAAGCTCAAATAATGGAGAAGCTTGATACTGAAAATTCTGAAGACTATTCTTTAGCCAACACAAGTGATAGGTTTAGATGTTCTGAAGAGAAATAGAAAGCCTAAAAGACAGAAATAGTATTCACCCAGACTGAGACTATCCACCAAAGCAAGTTTCCGGTACGCTGTCAACATTAGCAGCTCAGCTTATGTCAGATACCAAATATGAGGGTGAATTACCTAAAAATGATTTGCAGAAACATTACTAGCAACAATTATCAAGCACGTCTACTTACTAACACTGTGTAGAATGACATTCACACAGATTGCAATTAACGAATGGCAATTCTAACTGCACCTTATTTCCAAACTGTGGTTTCCATTTCTCAAACCAGCACCACGTTCCCCCTGTTCATGGAAAAGAGATACCAGGGAACACTCATCAGTGGGTGTATATGCTTAGCTTCATTGTTTACAGTAACACCCTTCTGGTGACTTCAGAGAATCTGTACTGATTTACACCAACTGAAGCTCCACATTTTCTTGACAGATTAAAATGAGTAAAATTCTGTTATTTTAACCAAGACAGACCAGAAATACCCTTCATACTGTATACCAATACACACTCAGTTACATTTGAAAAGGTTTCTCATACAGTGTCTACAATAACCAATTGCTTTTATTGCTTAATTATTCTCAGCATGTCACCATTCAATTTTATTTGATTATGAACTGCTCTTACTATAGGGTGAAGAACCACTGCTGAATTTCAGGTTTTCTTGTTTGGTTTTTAATGATTAGGATGTAGTTTACAGACTACCTGGCCTTCTGTTCTGCTCATGTTGTATGACAGAAAGAAGGCTAATACAGATATTTTTGCTGAAACATTGTAAATAAAAGGGGATGAATTAAAAGCTCGGTTTTATTTAGTTACCACAGCTTGTAGAGGGTGAGAAGGAAGGCTGCTGAGCTTGTTTGTGAGATCATAAAAAAGTGAAATAGTAATAAGTAAGCTTATAATCTGTTATTCTCTTTACACAAGATAGTGAAGTCCAGGATGTTCAGGGAGTTATGAAATATAAAAACCAGTATATATAGTATCAAGACACTTTTTTAAAGAACAGGGTTTCACTTTTCCATAACGGTTTACAGTGCATTCACGTGTTCTGGAAGACAAATAAAAGTATATAAAATAGTGTGTTATTGTCATGTTACACAACTTCAGAAAAAAAGAAAAAAGAAGATGAAAAATAGACTATTTAAGAATTCTGTTGAAATACTTTTCCTGAATGTTAATATATTCATGATTATATATGTAAACAGTCAGATATCATGAACTATTTATAAAATGATAATACTTTACTAGGGAAATATCATCTTGATTATATTACCACAAAATGCAATCTGATTAATTTATTTACTTAATAATCTCTTTCGGAATTGGGTGCTTCAATTATAGTCATTACAATCCAAAACAACAGGTAAATAAAAGACTAAATAAAGTGCATGGATCCTAAATCAAGCCTTAGTAATAGCAAATCCAAGCTCCCACTCCATTAAATCCCTGGAAAGATGGAGGCTAGAGATAGGCCCTTCAGACTAGAATCACAGAATGATATGGGATTGGAAGGGATCCCTGGAGATCATCTAGTCCAACGCCCCTGCTAGAGTAGGTCCACCTAGAGCAGGTTGCACAGGAATATGTCCAGGTAGGTTTTGAATGTTTCCAGAGATGGAGACTCCACCACCTCCCTGGGCAGCCTGTTCCAGTGTTCTTCAAACCCAGAAAGAGAACAAAAACTAACAAGGCAATATAGCAAGAAGTGAATCTCCAAATACCAAGACCAGCAAATCATTCACAAGCTATAACTGTCATGACAAACAATCCTAAAGTGTCGCAGTAGTCGATCAACACAGTCATCTTTCCATGTTGACCATATCACTGCTAGGTTTGCAGATGAGTATTCAAAGCTTTCTGCTGAGCTTCCACAGTTCTTTAATCTATAATATGTTATAACTAAAAAACAACGCGGAAGAGGCCGCTATATTGAGGCACTTGTACCTCAGAGATATGGTCACACACTTCACAGACAGTACAGCGTCAACGCTGGACAAATGGGAACTACAGGCTATTTTAGTGCAGCTCCAGAAAAACATACATGATGACATACACTCTGTTGGCTAATCTACATAAATCAAGGATTGTTTTCAATTTTTTTGAATATGCAGAACCTGAATTGAATGAGATAAAAAAAATGGAAACAGGTATTTTCAGCTAACTTGCACATCCACATTTCAGAGTTCCCATCTTTGAGTGGATTATCAGTCAGATAAAAAACCCTCCTTTTGGATGAAAAAAAATTCACAAAATATTGGAGATTTTAAAGCACTATTTGGGACAGATAAGATTATCTCAAATATCCCAGTTGTTTCACAAAAAATAAATTCTTCACCAGCCTAAATTAATTACATACTATTTGCATTGTGGGAATTACATTTAAAAATTTCACATATTGAAAGATGTGGAAGAAAATATGGTTGTTACTTCTGTATTATACATTATAGTCATAGACTAATGGGAATAAGAGCGATTTAAGACTTTTTTTTTTTTAATTTAATATTTAGATAAAGGTTTTCCAATCTCACCATTATTTTTAATGTGAGATAAAGTAAGATTGGAAACTGAGGCTAGGAAGTATCAAAACTCATTAGAATAAATCTTCATACTTGAGCTTGCTTTCAGCTTAGCAGTAGCAATTTGTACAAAATCTTCGATTCACTAACTAAACTGTGCTTCATTTAATCTTGTTAAAGGATAATGGGTCATAGTACACATTTTAGGTATTTTAAGTCATCAGTCAAACTTCTGATACATTTCATATGCTGAATATCTGATTATTTCCAAACTGATTTGTTTGGTTTGTGGTATTTTTTGTTTCTGTTTTCTTCTGATGGGTTTTTTTTGTGTGTGTGTGCCCAAACAATGTAAGAAATTACAGGAAATGAAAAGTCTTGTACTTCCTTAAATAGTTTTCAGGAAAATAAATAAAAAGGCTTCTTCTTCATATCCAGACACTGTTTGGATACTTTTGATAAAAGACCATCAAATATCCCACAGTCTAAACCTCTCATTTTTCACTATTGCTCTTTATGATTGAAAATAACAGCAACAAGAGGTGTGACTGCAGTAACGTACCACGCACTCATCACGGGTAAAAGGAACGTGTCCCTGAACAACTGTCCCCAACATTTTCACTACTCCTCTCCTCTTTGGGAAAGGGAAGAAAAGTCAACAGCATTTTTGAAACAGACCTAGACTATATATCACTATAAATGCCTAATTAACTTTATTTTGATAGACACAAAGTACATAAATGGACAAGCGAACGGACAAGAGACAAAGGGCACAAACTGAAATACAAGAAATTCCATTTAAACTCAGGAAATAATTCGGCCTCTTTTTGGTTTTTGTAATGAAAACAAGGATGGAGTACCTTCTAAAAAACCCCAAACCACAACAATTTTAATACACTCCAGGACACCTCTGTGTACAGACTCCTTAGAGGATAATTCCACAACTCGGTATCACAAAGGAAAATTAATTCCACAAGTCACACTCAAAACTTGTAAAGCACACAGGGACTTTGTCCTTTAACAGAGTGCCTCAGAGTCAGAGAAATGTACCCAAAATCCTTAGAGAAAAATGTTTTGCAATACTTTTGGGAAACAGATCTGTTATTGAAAGGATTAGACACTTTGTAAATCTATGCTTTGTGCCAAATTCCACTACCATACTGCTGATAACACTTAGCATACCATAAAAATCAAAGACAATGAAGAAAAAGCAACAAAGCTTACAATTAACAGAGATATTCAGTGACTGAACATCAGAAGGTCCTTTTTTTCAGTTTTGAAGAAAAATAAACTCTCATGCATATTACACTGTTTGTTGATATGTCTAAGTGCATAAGTGACTACAGTTCAGTTTCTGGGATGGATATAGGGTATGGGTAGGGGGCTTGTTTTTTTATTTCAGGTTTTTTCTTTTCTTTTTTTTTTTTTTTTTAAATACAAAATACAGAAGATCTGTCACAGGATTCGAGTCCTTACTACATGCTGTCTGGCCTTCAACATCAAAACATGGGAAGGATATTCCTGATACTAGGACTTGCACTCTGAAGCTGAATTTCCAGGTGACCTGGGAAATATGCAACTCCAGCTGTGCCAACTGCTGTAATAGAAATGATCTCTACAGAATTTAAGGCATTATGCACCTGAAGTACTCTTATACAAAGATGAGATCACTCAAAAACACTCTACATCTCAAGTACATACTATATATTATTTTTAAAGTTAAAAGATAAGTTATTATTATTATTATGTCCCTGATAAGCACAGTACCTTTTTCTCCAGTACTGGTTCAAAATGGCCTGCCAAACTAGGATTATTAGTTTCATAGTCTGCATTTAATCAAGTGCAAGAAGAAAGTCTTTTTGAGTTTGGCAATGAATATTAAGCAATGTCCTGGGAAACTGGGGGCGTGGAAGATGAATGTCTACTTAGTGGTGAGAAATAACAACACAAAATATAGGAATCGATGATCTGTAAAAGGATATACGATATAAAATAAATACTGTAGCAACTTCTGAGACTGTTACTACCGACCAAGTGTTTAAGTTATTAAAATATTCCCTAGGATGACTTGCTCCAGTCTGCTCCAAATTTTACATTTAGCCAAGAAAATGCAACCAAGAGTTTATACATAACACTGTACTGTAAATTCAGTACCAGTGAATTTGTTCTTTCTTACAACAGAGTAGGTGCATGTAAAAGTGAATTTGTTTATTCTTTCTTACAACAGAGTAGGTGCATGTAACAGGGTAATCTAGAGAGATCCCCAATTAGTGAGATTCACACGTTTTGTAAGATAAAAGAATGATGCTATATTGTGATGTAGTGTGATGTGCTTGTCTCGATATTTCTATTTATAAAAAAAAAAAAGAAATGCAGTTCAGTATGATTCTTGCACTGTACCTCACTCTGACTCTGACTGTCAGTAGTCTAATGGTACTTAATACACTTTTCCACTTCAAGTCAGAAATGTGCTGAAGCACTGAGCTGAACTGGGGCCAATATACAATAATCAATAAAGGTCTTCTCATCAGTTCAGTCCATTAATAACAGAATACCAAAGTAGAATAGTAAGTGTATTACACTGCTGCTGTACGTTATTAGCAAATTTGGGTCACAGAAAGACTACTGGAAAATTCAACAGAATAAACATAGCTACAGAATAGATACAGATCACAGGAGAAAACACCGTAGGCCACCTGCCAGGAAGCATTACTTCTCTTAAAACACTTGGCCATTCTGACTAAAATTCCATAGCGTGAACATTCTATTAACTATTTCTTCAAAATGTTCTTGTCACGACCACATCATTAAGTAAGAAAGTATATGTAAGAAGACTTATTTTTAAGTGCAAAGTAGGTATTTGTGAGGATTGATTCCAAGGTAGTGAAAAAGATCTGGCTGGTGTCTCAAATATTCTTGTAGAGAATACAGCTCCAATAATAGATTTGTAAAGTGTGCTGATGGCTCCTGAATTCAGAATTTAGAGCAGGATTTTTAAAAGACCCTGAAATCTAGGTATCCAATTCAAACAAAATACTGGAATATCTTACTAATAACCTTCTGCAGAAAAAAAAACCAACCAAAAAAATCTACTTTTTGAAAAGGGTTAAGACTTCAGTTGGAGATTTTAATGCCACCTAATACTGCTTAAAAGAAAACATTTCTAAGGTTCACTCAGATCAGCCAACTTTGTGAATGCTTAAAGTGTAACTTTCAGAGAAAACAAACATATTTCCACTGTTAAAAAGAACTAATATTACTTATAATGAAATTTAACAGATGAAAGACTCCAGTAAATTTTGTTTAAAGTGCTGTCTTAGATTTAATAGTAAATTCTCACAAGAACCCTTTTTAGAAAGACAGAAATATGACAGGACAACAGGGCAATAGAGTGTGCCTAATTCATTCCAATTCACAGAGTAATGCATTTCTATTCACACAGTGATGCATTCTGGTTTCCAACATGAGAATCCAATCTACTTGATGTTTAGTAGAGTTGAAACAAAATCACAGCAGCAGAAAACTGACATTGCTGACATTGTCTATTTTGCTAAATAGAGAAGTACTTTAAAAATGTTTTTTCTCTGTTCTTAAACAGCATTGGGCTTTATGACAGCAGATCGTAGACATATGGACATATCATAGATCATAGACATATGTCCAGATCACGGACGCATTATGACAGTAGATCTAAGCTATTCACAAAAAATATCAATATTCAGATGTACCTCTCTTCTGTTTGACAACTATAGTTTGTTATACACTTACACCTTGGAAAGCTATTACTCTATGACATCTGTGAACCTGTCACTGAGATTTATTTTTTTAGTTTTGCTTCTTAAGAGGATTTTAATACATACCTGTTTGTTGTGATGTCTGCAGGCTAAATAATATTCCTATTAAAAAACCCAAACAAAAAATAGTAGGTTAATTTGAATTGTAGTAACTTCAGAGAAGCCCAGTTTAGGTTACAGTTCTGCCTGTGTAATACTGTGAAGCCTTTAGTAACAACAACAGAAACCTGCAGTACAAGTAGTACATTGTTGGAACTGAGCTCAAGCTGATCTCTTAAATGCTTTTCCTGGTTTTTAAATTGATTTTCTAAAATATTCAAAACTATTTTTATTTTCTGATGTACTGTGCAAGAGTATACTGCAGCCTTATTTGATACAGCAAATGAAGCCTGTAAAACTGTTCTGAACAATGCTACTAACGTGGATTTTCCAAGGGGCTTCAGGTTCTAAAAGCGTAGGTGCTTTTGCACGTTCTTCCTCTACCTGTTTGCCATATAGGAAATACCATGTTTTTCAATAACCATCCACTAAAACTTTGGATGCCGATATAACTGATTTGCCTTTACATCGACCCATCTACATAATACAGCCCCAAACTGCCCACATAATGCTCTTCAAAGCACTAAACACATATTTAAGACTTTGAAAGGTAACATCATTCTGATAAATGCGATCTAAAGATTAACAGAAATGGTATCTCACGTTTATTGTGGAATTAACTCATTCCCATAACAGCAAAGATGTCTGTGACAGTGAACTCAAGTCAGGATTTACAACTCTTATTTCCGTATAATGTAAAAACAGATTTGCTGTATTATGATACAGGAGGTGAACTGGGGAAGTTATGTTTCTTTCTAAATGGTGTTTCTAGATCTCCATATATTTTTACATCAACGTTAGATTTACCACAAAGACTAATGGGATGCAATTCTAAAGAAATACATTGTCTTATTTATTTATGCGTTTCATAGAATAATAGAATGGTATGGATTGGAAGGGATCTCTCCTGTACTGCAAAGCTACAAGTCAATTTATACATAAAATAAGATCAATGTTTGTCATTTAACTGCACTACCATAATTTGCTCATTAGATGAACGTGCATTCAAACCAATTTCATTCTTAAGTAAACCCAGCTCAGCTCCAATAACATACCGTTTACATAGCAATCCACCCAGAATATCTTGCAATTACAACACTGAGCTTGCTTGATCTTAAACTATCCTATCTTGGGTCACAGAAGTGACTGAAACACTGAAATTCACCTTGAATATTACTACATTACTAGCCCTTTTTATGACCTGACATTTTAACAGTACAATCTAAATGCTATCACTAAGTATTAGTGAAAGTGTATCCTTGATCTGCACTTATTTTAGTTCACTAAGGGTCCCATTTGTTTTTATTGAGGTTAATGGATCTGTATTCACAGATCCATTAACCTCAGAATTTTTAAATGTTAAATCAGCAGCTTTAAATAAATGTTAACATGAGGCGGCAATTACTGATACCGTAATACCAACTGGAGGGCAAAGTTTGGAGCACAGGCTCCTGAGAATATGTTAAACAACCCAAACTCCTTTATTAGTAAGATTTAAAAAAAAAAATAAATAAATAAAGCAGAATATTCTCTAGAGCTATAAGCAATAAAAGCATATTTCCTTGAACAAAAAAAACAAACCATGCAGCATTTAACTGAAAGCTTTCATATCTGCTAATTCATGTGTTATTTTTGCTTTGACCAACTGTCTTAATGTAAGAGCTGTATCTGCAAAGCGACGATTTACACACTCACCCTGTGGGTATTATTATTTTTGAAATTAACGTCACTACTAGCACTTACGAAAGAAAGTTTGTTACCCCCAAAATGGTGATTATATAGTGTTTGAATAGCTTGACATTCAGAATCAGAGTTTATTGTAGACCAGCTATTTCATAACCATGCTATTGCTATAGAGAAGAACCACTCTCAGGGAAGCTGGTAGGAACTTTAATATCAGTGAGGACCATGCTGTGCAGCCAAGTTAGCTCTAAGAGAGATTCTTGAATAGTGATCCGGGAGCATCCCATCACAGATTCCCCCTGCCCTCAGCAGCAAGAGAGAAGGGAGTTGCCACAAAATACACACTTATGATTAGATGGGGGTATTTTAAATTTAATGACAGGATAGTCTGTAAAAGAATACATGGGGTTTTTTTTTAGTTAATAGAAATTTCATCTTTTCTGCTATCAGGCTGTGTTGACTTGATAATAAACCCAAAGAGATTAATGGCTTTTCTTAGAGACCATATTGAGTCAATAAGGGGTTTTTTTCAGATAAGATTTGTGCAACCTAGTGAATTGCAGTTACAAAAATCCTGGTCAGTGGGCCAGAGCCACAGTAGTAGACCCATAGATGATCTTCAGTCCTTAGGACAAACACATATGCAGACAGTGGAAGCGCTGAGCAAAGCCATTACATGTGGGAAGTGCATACAATGCCACCAAGCAGACACTTGGAGGACCATGGATAAGTCTGCCCTTTACTACTGTAGATTCAATTTGCATTTACAATTCTTGCAACTGTTTCAAACATACCCTTTTTTAAAAAAACTTACATCCAAACTGTCATGCCTTAAAAAAAAAAGAAACAAAATGAGCTCTGATGTTTGCTCATCCTAATTTTATGGGACCCCTGTTTGTCAATCTGCTGCCAAATTTGACAGTGGATTGGAAAAAAGGCTCCTTTAGATTCTTGCCTGTCTGAAATTCCAATTACACTAAGTTAAGTCTATTGTAATTCCACTCTATTTATTACATTGCTAACAACTTGTCACCTGAGGGATAATGGTATCTGCAGAGCTTAGAATAGGGTTTTTTCTACTCCATTTTAAATAAAGTAGCCTCAATTTCAAGATTAAATCAATGTACAGCATCAAAAAATAGGATATACTTTAAAGAGTCTCTCAGACCTTACTTGAAGGGACCTGTTAAGCTCAAAACTTAATATTCAGTAACAAAAACATCTATTACAGTAGATGCAATAAAAAGCAGAATTTCTAACCTAGTTTAAGAGAAAAACATTAACAGGCGAAAACAAATGTTTACCAGGTTAACGTACTTTTATAAAGTGCAAATAGTTCCGAACATAAAAAGGCGGAGTAAAGAGGAACTAATTAGCAAATAGCATCTCCACATTCTTCACAATCTAGCACAATCATCAACCTGCCTTCTAACATCACCTATCAGGATGCAGGACTATCTCTTTAGATGGAGTTTGCTTCATTACTGAAGACAGGGAGAGAGGTTCTCGTGCATATTCACACAAGGAGAATATTTTCAGGCAAATCCTTGTGATGGAAACCTGTATCTGGTCTCTTCGGTTTGTGCTGGTTCTTAAGATTTGTTTCTTTTCATGACTTACTCTTTCAAAGCTGCCCAATAGACTGTGGTTTCCTGCAGTAAAAACTTTTGGTTTTCTTATACGGTATCAGGTAAAGGATTGGCCTAATAAAAATGGTACACAATCCGCTTGACATTATTGCACAACCCTGTACAGTTGGTCATAACAGGAAAATTAAATTAATTACTTTTTTGAACTTCCTGGTCTATGACACACACATCCAGCTAAGCAAAAAGTATGAACACAGTATAAAGACACTTGTTAGATTGGTACATATCCTTTGAAGCAAATATTGATCAGTACCTATAATGAACACAACGAAGTTATTAGAAACCATAAAATAAGCCTCCTTTCCACTTTAATCTTAGAGAAATCAGGCACAGCAATAGTCCTTTACTTTTCTGAGAATATGTGCTGCTTTCTGCTAGAAGCTCAGGAGCTCACTTCAGTACAGAAGAATAGGCAGGGGAGGAAGAGATATTTGCTGGTTTTTAATGTTTTCCATTAACTGGCCATAGAGAGAAACTTTTCCAATTTTCACTATTTATGAAACCATGTCTGCATACTAATCTAACAGCTTCATTTTGGAGGAAAGCATCCATTTAAGAAGTGTTTTCTCTCAGAGAAAAAAAATTGCAAACCACAACTCGCTTGTTTGCTTGCTAACAACTTTGACATCATTTCCCACAGCATTCTCCTGGAGAAATTGGCTGCTCATGGCTTGGATGGGTGTAGGCTTGGACGGGTGTAGGCTTCACTGGGTTAAAAACTGGCTGGGTGCCTGGGCCCAAAGAGGTGTGGTGAATGGCATTAAATCCAGTTGGTGGCTGGTCACAAGCAGTGTTCTCCAGTGCTCATTACTGGGACCAATTCTTCTTAATATCTTTATCAACAACCTGGATGAGGGGATTGAGTGCACCCTCAGTAAGTTTACAGATAACACCAAGTTGGGTGGGAATGTTGATCTGCCTGAGGATGGGAAGGTTCTACAGAGGGATCTGGACAGGCTGGATCAATGGGCTGAGGTCAATGGCATGAGGTTCAACAAGGCCAAGTGCTGGGTCCTGCACTTGGGTCACAACAACCCCACGCAGTGCTACAGGTTTGGGGAAGAGTGGCTGGAAAGCAGCACAACACAATAGGACCTGAGGGTGCTGGTCAACAGCCAACTGAATATGAGCTCAGGTAGCCAAGAAGGCTTACAGCATCCTGGCCTGGACCAGGAACAGTGTGGCCAGCAGGACTAGGGAAGTTACTGTACCTCTGTACTCAGCACTGGTGAGGCCGCACCTCAAGTGCTGTGTTCAGTTTTAGGCCCCCAGTTTCAGACATTGAGGTGCTGGAGCCTGTTCAGAGAAGGGAAAAAAGTTGGTGTGGGGTCTAGAGCACGAGTGTCATGAGAAGCAGCTGAGGGAACTGGGGTTCTTCAGCCTGGAGAAAAGAAGGCTGAGGGGAGACCTTATTGCCCTCTACAACTACCTGAAAGGAGGTTGTAGCAAGTTGGGGGTCAGTCTCTTCTCCCAAGTAACAAGAAATCAGACAAGCAGAAACAACCTCAAGTTGCGCCGGGGATGTTTCGATTGGGTATTAGGAAAAATATCTTCACTGAAGTGGTTGTTAAGCTTTCCAGGGAAGTGGTGGCACCACCAAGCCCTGGAGGTATTTGAAAAGACGTGCAGATGTAGTGCCAAGTGACATGGTTTAGTAGTAACTTGGCAGTGCTAGGTTAACAGTTGGACTTGATGATCTTAAAGGTCTCTTACAACCAAAATGATTCTAACAGTCTACTATGTGGACATTCACTGCACATCTCCATAAGAGTGCACAACTACAAGCTCGTATATAACCACTACTGCCTTATGTATTTACCAGCCTTTCTTGATTCTCAGTAAAATCCCTGTAATTTTATATTTAAAAACCCAACCAGTAATAATAAAAAAATGAAGTTAAAGCCTTTTAATCTTACCAAAGTCTTATTAAATCAAGACTGTATTTATCAGATAGGACCATCCTCCCAAGCATCAGCAAAATCTATAACTCAACTCAGTGTTCATGATTTTATGTGAAACTTGACTAAGTGCAGGTGGTTGACTGACACTTCTCTATCTGCTTCTTCAAGGTGCCTGCTGGGCTGTCACATGATTCTTTACCATTAATCCCTAACCCTGAAAGAGTATTTGTTTACCAAACAAGGCAACAGCTACAAAACTAATATACAGATTGCAGAGGAAGACTTCAAGAGGTTAACTTTTCTCATATTAAAACAGAAAGCCCAAAAGATAAATTACATGAATTTCTCTAACTTACACGCTTCAGACCTACACGCATATTTTATTATAAAGCTACTTAATAACGAATGAAAATTAAAAGTGTTTTCACTATGAGAGAGAAACAAAAATGAACAAGACACTCATAGCTTCTCTGTAAGAATATATCCCCAACCAAAGCTTCACATGCAAGAACATAAGACTAGTTGTGTTTGTGCCTACAACCTTAGAGAGCTAACACAATCAGTCCGTAGCCCTCAGAGAGCTAAGAAAAGCTACAAACTAATTTCAGAATACATTTTATTTAGGTAACCCTTTCCCAAAATAAACACTGAAACTTAACATTCACTTCAACACAGATTTGTGACCAATACTGACCTAAAATTATCGTTCATATAAAATCTTCCCACTCCAGTCTGTGCTCTTACCTAAATACCCATCTGGCACAGACTGAAACAGGAGCTACTCTCAGCTGAAACTATTCATCAGCAAACTGTGTACAAAGAGGTATATTGGAGTAGTCTATATACTGAAATCACACCTAGCAGTAAGCTGAATATATCTGATTTCAAACCAGTACCTTGTACACATAATGGAGAAAACTAAGGAAAAGAAAAAAGTTTGTATGCAGGAAATTACTTCAATCCCCTTTGCATCTTCCTCCCAAAGCCAGAGGAGAAACTAACACTTCTGTGATAATGAACAAACCAAGTAAATCAAACCTACCACAAAACCACTTGCTGTTCAACATTATCTGTAATTAAAGTTAAACTGGAATGGGAATATGTTCCTTCACAGAACTCCCCCTGATTACCCTCCACCCCAATCAACTAAAGCACAGTGCTAAAGTTGTTCTGTGACTGGGGATCTTCACACTGATAAACAGAAATCCTAATTATATAAGATGCTGTAAAATATGTGCAGTTGCTGCCTAGTCCTTTTACATGATTTAGAAGAAACTTATGTTACACCAAAAAAAAAAGGGGAGAGATGCTCTGAATCCACTAAAATCCACTTTGTAGAACTCCCTGTACCAGTTTGCTTGTATCCTGGTCAAAACTTTTTTTTTTTTATGTAACTGATTTTTTTTGTCTATTTTACCACTAACAATTCATGTAGTCAAGCTATATCGACCCAAGAACCTGAAGAATATGACCGCTGTGATTTTTCTTGCTGAAGATACATCAGCTTTTCAGCTTCAAATAAATAAATCCTCAGTCTTACAGAGAGTTTTCAATAGGTTATATGAATTTGTGGACTATAATAGGGAGAAAAATATGGGCAAGAAACTAAAAAAGTCAGACTTTCAAATATTAAAAAATAGGAAGCATGAAATAAAATGTCAAAACAAGAACATAAAATTACAATGAAATCCTAACATAAAATAAAATATTTTTCAGAGCAGTCCTCTTTTTACTTGTAGCAAAAGAGTAACAAAAAATTGACCTAATTTAATGTACAGGTAATCACAAGTTTCTGACTATTTTTCTACAGAGTTACTACCACAATTGGCTCTGAATCTCATACACACATTGAGATCAGAAACTTGTAATTAATTCAGCTTTCATTTTTCAGAGACACCAGGAAGGGAAGAAACAGAATTCCTGCTGCCCAAAGCTTGCAGGCAAGCGGCATAAACTCTCCTGTATCACTTCACTACAGATAGACTCTTAGTTCAATAAGCCACAGACTCTTCATTACCACGTTCTGCTATTTAGTTTGTGGGTACACCAGGAAAGTCAGAGCGTTCCCATTCACCGCTGTCTTATCATAACACCTTTCATCTCAAAAGAGCTTGGGAGAGGCCTATTTTACCATCTCTGAGAAAATGCAGCTACAAACAACTTTTGAAGCTCTGTGAACTATAAGAGCAAAGCTCTTGAAATGGAGGCTCTTGAAGGGGCTTCCCCATCTCCAGCAGGTCATTTTCAGAAACTGCTTACCTCTCAAACGCAGAGTTTTGTGCTCACAGCTGATGTGAGGAATAGGTATAAGCTTATGTGGAATAGTTGATGCAAAAGTATAACCCCTTTTTATAACAAATATACACCTCCTGATTATCAACATTACTCCAATTATGCACACATGTGCATATAAACATATGCATATAGTAACACGCACTCTATATATGTTTACTAGCTGTACTCATCATACATGAGAAAGATTCATTTTTTTACATAGCAAACTAAGTAGTTGGATATTTATGGATTTAGATTAGGTCGGGTTTTATTACAGATACCAATTAGACATAGAACTATATTTAAATAGCTACATTTAAAAAGTTTCTGATAACATCTAGGAATAGGAAATGAAAGCCTATGAGCCTAAACTGAAAGGAAAAGAAAGTACAGAAACCAATTCCATTTGAGAAAGCAAGGAAAAAGACCAAAGTCTAATTTTTTTTCAAGCGCATATGCAAAGCGCCTAATCTTTTCAACTCTAGACATGCATCTAATAAAACAATTCAGCTGTGATGTTCTAATTCATAGACCTAGACAGACTTGGTAGATGTGGTGCTCCATTGCAACTTAATAGGTAATTGGTAGAAAGGATGTTCTCTACTTTCTTTCTCTGATAGTGTTAAACGTGTATTGACAGGATGCCTCTCTGCTGCTCAACATTTGGCACTTGGGAGAAGTTCAATTAACCAACCTTTCATCTGTCTGTCCACGTAAGATACAGCTTTACTTTCCTGTGGCTAATTGCTAAGCTAGAGTACTTACTCTGCAATTCTGAAGCCTGGCCATTCACTTGGGAGCATTAAGTACGTAGGCTGCTGCAAAGAGCTGGCAGAGATAACCTGAATAACATTTCACACCAGCTTCTTGTCCTCTCCCTCTGGAAGTTTTTGTCCATGCAGGCTAGAACAAGGAGTATGCCTAATTTATAGGACTCCCTGCACACCTGCATTCAGCAAAGTTAACACATCGTACTTAATCCTGAAAGCATGTGGGTACTATCTTTTCTAGCATGAATTAGATTTAGAAACATTCATGTTTTATATAAGGATAAAAGCCGATTCATACTTGTAAGCCAATTAAAATGTTGTTTCAGTACTCAGAGGTTAACGTAGTTGGGAGCTTAGAAGTGGATACTTCTTCTAGTAGAAATAATGAGTGGATGGCAGACGAAGAATTAATAAATTATCTTAATCTGTCTTTGTTTACAAATATACAATCCCTGCAGATGGTTTTGAACAGAAAGGGGGTTTAGTAGCATAATTCAAGCATACACAAAGTGATTATCAGCCAAAACTTTAATCAGCGTTTTTTTCTTGGACAGTTCCCTGCATGTCTTTGTTCCTGCAGAGAGCAGATTATTCTCTGAACAGCTCCATTTGTATTGCTCTCCGTATACTTTTGCTCAGAGCTCCAAAATACAGCTAAAAATGTTTCTTCAACCACATTCAAGATAAATTTTAAGCTTTCTCCAATGCCATGTTTTACTTTACAAATAAGAAGCACAAGAGGTTTTCCAGTTTCAAATCTAATTTAGCTGATTTACATGGAAGGAAGCAGGCTCCTTAAAGTACCAGCATCTGAAAACAAGTGATAAAATATGGTTCATTTCTACTTAAGAAATAGACTCAATAAGTGTTCCTAGCAATGTCGATGTGGACAAAAAGCAATCCTGAAAACTTAAACAAAATAACTTCCCAAAGTTCAGAAATCAGGGGAGAAACAGAAGAAATCAGTATTTTATTCCTAATGAAAATAATGTAGTGCTATTGTAATGCTCGAACTAAAGGGTTTGTAATATTTCAAACAGATTGGCTTCAATTACAGGAGCCACCAGTGTTTTTAAGGCTGAGAGTTTGTTGACCCTCAGTCAAATCAGAAATGTGATTTCAGAAGCTACAGTTAAGACAAGTTACCAGATTACCTAGAATTGTCCTGAAAAAAAACCCTAAAGGGATCCTTTTGGTGCTCCTTTTAAAAGTACATACCTAAAAAAAAAATCAGGCTACCTTAACCAGTTGTGGCAAAAGCACAGAGGGCAATGCAAAATGTTTAAAAAGCAGAAAAACCCCTTCATCTGCCTTGCAAGCACGTGTAAAAAAGATGATTTACGGGTAGAAAAGTAACAATTTTGTTTTCCTCCTCCTTAAAAGAAAATACACCCAAAGCACCCCCCAAAAATAACAATCTTTCTACAGACATGATTTTTGTGTTATTCAGATTTTTTTCCATTCCTGGCATCACAAAACACGAACATTTTATGGTAATACTAAGCTCAGGACATCACTGAACTACACCCTTGAGGAAGATCCAGTAAAAAAATACTCTCTGCTCCTGTGAGCATATACTACAAATAAACAAGCCAAGAAGTTAAAGAATGGAAAACTCCACTTGGTATTTTGAAATTGAATTTAAATTGGTAGATAAATGTTACAAAGTTCAAAGCAAAAGGTGGTAGGAGGGGCCAAAACGTACCTCAACCTTTACTGTTCCCTAAAATTTAATTTCTCAAGGGAAGAAAACTGTTAAAATAAAGTATAGCTTTATAGTTGCATTTAGGTTATAAGTACGTATCTCTTCCCTTCAGAAAACCTGCATCAAAACCCAACCACTGTGGCTGGTTATGGTTAGAGAACTTAAATAGAAGCAAGTAAAATCCTTTAAACCTAACACATTTCTCACCCCTTTGTTCAGGAAGAAAAAAAAATGCTATCATTTAATCTTGACTGCAGATTTCCCCACTCCAAAATTTTCTCATTTCACTGAAGTACCTGTTGCTTGAAGCAATCCTGTCATTATACCTTAAGAAATTCTGTTTAACAAAGGGAAATAATTTTAGCATATTTGTATCTTAGCCATCAAGGAGAGTATGATACACTATGAAGGTTAATTCAGCATGAAAAAATACTTTGAAAGTGACATACTATCTTTTTAGCAGCATTTCCTCGTCATAGAAACAATTCCATTCACTTCTACAGAAATAGTAGAAGTAAGTTATGTGTGGGATTTTTTCATTGCCTCTAGCCATTAAAATGAGTCAATTCTTTCACAATTCGGTATCACTGAAGTATTAGCTCATGTCCCCTGTACTTTCCTCATCAGGTTGAAAGAAACAGCCTTAAACTTCCTAGATGTAATTGTACAGGCTAAGATTACTTTCATTTACATTTGCATTTAATGCAAGCTAAAATATTGCAGTACAAGGTGAAATCCTTGTTAAACATCCAGCAAATGTGCGTAAATTTCAGGCACCTGAAGCGCAGGCCAGAAATGGAAGTGAACATACCAAGCACTGTAGTCACAGATCGCCCGTCTCCATACATCCTTTTTCTTGGAAAGGTGACCTTTGTTGCAATAGATGAGGACAAGATTACACCTCGTGACACTTTCTGCTTATAAGCATAAAAATAATTCCACTCAAGTTCTACTTGGACATCCAGAATACAGTATCAGGTGGTACAGGAAAAATAAATTTGCAACGATTTCACAGAAGCATTTGCTTACCACCAAAACGGAATTCTTACAGCCGTGTGTCATGCTTACTTCACTGTTTGTTATTTAAAAGATATAATTTCCAAATATCTATATAGCATAAGTCACAAAATTTCTCATTAGAGACTGTTAAACAGTAGATTGGGTGAAAAGAAACAAATGGGAGACAAAACTATAGCTTTAAAAGTTCGTTTTCCTCTCAGAACAACACTGCTTAGATCAAAATGAAATAAATCTTACAAGATTGGTGCTATGGGGAGTGGAGAGCATCTTCAAGTGACAGTCTGCTCAATGTGTAAAATCACTCCTATTTGTCAATTCTCTGGATGCAGCAGGAACTGAAAGATCACTGGCTATTTTTTTCTTTTTGTGAAACAACAGGATCTTCAATATACTATTTGGTCCCACTCAAGGGCTTACACAAAGTGCAGGGGGAAAAAAAAAAAGTTTGCAATCCCAAATTGCTGCCACTTAATTATTTTCCAATTCCCATTTATTACCTGACATTTTCTACTACTTACAGAAACATTGGTAACATTGAAATTATTACGAAGTTAACCCTACAGAATTACAGTAGATATCTATTAATAGTGTATTTGTAACTCTGTCATTTCCCTTTAGTCTATACCTTAGCAATAACGTGAATTAAGATGTACATGTTTAAATATTTGCTTTGTTTTAAAACATGACCGTATTAGTTTGTTTGATTATCCACACACGTACTGTTGGCAGATTATTCTGCCCTGAGCTCTTTCGGGTAGATGCATTTGAAGCTCTGTTCTGTGATTTGCACAACTATAGAACTGCCTAGAATTAGAGCAACCAAACCCGATTTTTCAGTTTAGGAAAAAAAATATCAGAACAACTGTACAAAGTAGGCTAATAATCCCAGAATACCGGTACATAGTTCGGCCACCCTTGGAGCTGGAAGAATACTTAATCTCTCAAGACTGCCATCTCCCATTTCAATACCCCAGTATATTCTCTGCCTGAGTAGGATAACAATGAATAGGAGGAACAGCAATTAACTGAATACCGCTAGTTAATTAGAATCCTACCAGTCACATAGTATTTAAAAACCCCACATCCTTGAGATCATATATTTCCAAATATTTACCAAGAATAATAGAGTTACTGGAAAATGACTTTTACTTGCTCAGCTTTATTAATACACCTAAGCATATTTCAATTGTAAAAGTCACTATCCAAAATCAGTATCAAGACAACTCAGCTTCAGAAGCCAACTCCATTGCAGAAATGTATTAGTTTGATCATGATAGGAAAAATGTATCATTAGATTAATTAGGCAATTATCAGAATTCACAGCTGCTCTCTGACAACTGATTCACTGTTTCTGCATTAATGAGGGACAGTTTCTATACGCTTTCTACAAATAGAAGTTTATAGAATCACTCATTTCTTTGATGTTTGTCATGAAAGCTAATAAAAAAAGGACTCTACACTCAAACTAAGCTGGTATTCAAGAAGTATGATCAAAAGTAGTTCTTATATCCATGCTTCTCTAACTAACATACTGCATTCCATTTTGAATTGAGAATGCTTATGATATACATTTACTTCAATTGTATATTTTTTTTAGAAAAGCTTTACTGAAGAGAGTATTGGGCACAATTTGATTTTTACAGCCAGTATAATTTTCAAGCAATTGAAATCAACAAAACAGTAGCTTATTAACAAAATATCTAAAATACAGTAATGGAATATGAGAACCCATCTTCACAGTACAAGTCATATCTGAGATATGCCAGGTCATCACCTTATCAGTGATCCTACTCAACTGTATCTATCAGTTGAGTAACGCAACAAAAATCTAACCAGTAGCATGCAGCCACTTTTCCAAATCATAATTCTCGAACAAAAAATCATCTTGTAAAGCAGAGAAATATAACTGGATCTCTGCTCCTCTACAAGAATTCTTCAATTTATCTTCCCTGGGGCAGAGAAATTTGTGACTGGCTGAAGGCACCATCCGCCCAGCCACACAGGAACAGCCAGGACTTCTTTCCGGAGGCAGCATGCAGCTTTCTAAGCACGCAGAGCCCAGATCCTGCTCCCGTCACCCCTCCTGTCCAACGCTGCACCCCTGGAGATCACTTGGGGTACGTAAGGCTGCAGCTGCCACTGAACAAGGCAGCTTCTCCCTAAAGTGGAGTTTTCTTCTGTCCCTTTCCACCCTGGTACTGTTGCAACGCATTAAATGGGCTGTGCACAAGCATATTATTTTCATCCACTAATCATATTGCTACAGATCATGTTTTAATAGGAATATAAATATTTGACCATGAAGCTGGTCCAATGAAAAGCCTTACTAGAGAGCACAATATGCAGAACACATAGAACATACAAAGTGTTAAAGCAGGTCAGTAAACACAAAATGAAAGCTTTTTTTTTTTTTTTTTTTTACAGAAAACTGTTCATTTAGTCCTTAAACAAACATGTAATAAAAATGCCAAAAATATAAGTTCTGAAGGTTCTGGCAGTACAGCTTTGTTTCTGTCATTTGTATATTCTTATAAAAGCTTAGCTGAAACTTTTACTTAAGTTTACCTGAAAAATTCCTGTTTCAATTGGAGCGTTTTATTCCAACTCAAGGTAATTTCCTTTTTCTTATCTCCTTGTACTGAGATAAAAAATACAATCACTAAAGGCATGCCAAAAATACACCAAAATAAACCCAACCCATCACTAGAGGTTACTTTCAAGCAACTTCTCAAATGAATATCTAAATACAACTTCAAATGTTGATCTTTAATTTTCCATTAAGTGGGATCAATATAAGGGTAAGGACATTCCTCTCTTACGGTCAGAAAATAAACACATGGAAAAATATATCCTAGCCAGAAGAACACCCACATTAACGTATTAATGAAAGATGAACACAAGATTGACACAGATGTAACGAGGAAAGTTCGGTTAACTAATAGCCAAACAAGGAAACTGAAATATGCTATAGTGAGTAGTCCTTGCCTTGGGAGCTTTCAAAAGCTATTTATTAATTTCTTTTACACAGCTCTGCTGCTAGGCAGAGTCTCTGCTAGTTCTCAGCATTAGTCAGCATTTTACATAATCTCCTTACTTAAAACTACACAAGACTCTCTAGCAAATTCTGAAAGCTGCTTTTAGACCCTGTACAAACAGCACCACCCCTCTAGATTTACAGATTTCTTCTCTGGGAGGAATGATCCAACTCTCTTGGCCAAATCCCTGCCGAATTTTGTGGATATTCATGAAAGGTAAATACTGCACATAAAGGGTGAAGCAAATTTGCTTTGGTAGTCAGTAGGCAGGATTGCTCAAATAAGGCGGGACGGGGGGGAGGAAGGGATACATTTCTTCGGATATGCCGAGCTTCTAAAGCAAAGGCTTCACAGGACAGTTTGCATATCGTTTGGTAATACCAACCAAAAATAGTAAGTGATTCCATACTAAAATTTATGTTATCCTGTTCAATTGAATTCTCCTCCGGAATGTAAAGGTGATATTCAAAAAAGATAGAATCATAGAATGGTTAGAGTTGGAATGGACCTTAAAGATCATCTAATTCCAACACCCCTGCCACGGACACGGACACCTCCCGCTAGATCAGGTTTAAAAAAGAAAAAAGAAGAGAAAAAAAAGATAGAAGAGCTCTTTTAAAGCAATATAAAGAGGCAAAAATTCGGTTTTGTTGTTTAAATGCCTTATCACATCAATTGATTCTGATTAGAGGGAAGCTGACGAGAGGTTTTTAGAACTGCAGTTTTGGCCATAATTTTATTTCACCACTGTCCCACCTTCTACACTCTAATCTCATGTCCCCTTCTTTTCCTTATGAAATAGACTCAAGTCCTAGAAGTGAAAGGGCAGTATCAGAGAAACCTTTTCTAATGCACATCTAGACCCAAAGCCCACTTGGAATAAAGAAATTAAACCATTTCTACATGTTTGAGACCACTACTAAAGAAACCAGATCTTCAAGCTTGGAACATATTTGAGGCATCCACGACATGACTACTGCAAATCTCATTAGCCAGTTAATTCTCTATAACCATTTGAAAACTAAATCTTTTTTTGAAAATAATCACTTCAATTGCTTAAGCTGCACTCTAGTAAAGTAAATTGCACATCTTTAATTATGAGGGATTAATTCCTCCATCTATCTTATTTTTGGCCAACTTGAGAAATGCCCTAGTCTCTCCACACTCTTTAGTACCTTGCATTTCATCCTTCATCACACTGGACATCAGTTCTTTATTACTGCTGAGGTTTTTTAGGTGGAAGTTCTTCATCATTAGCTTCACATTCTCACCCTCAATATGAATTACTCTGATATTTTTCTTTGATCATTATCATCAGAATAATGCATTTCTGCCAGTTATAGAAACTATGACTCCCTTGAGAACCTAGAATATGGCCCTCAGTTGCAACTCTCCTTGGTGATCAATTCTCTCATTGTTTTCTTGTATAGGTTTTTTTTTTGTTGGGGTTTTTTTTTTTTCAATCTTTATCATTTTAACAGCATAGTCATACCTTTCCAAAAATCAATATTCAATTTAATCCCTTTCACTGCACATCAGGCCACATGATATAAAGTGAATTTTTCTTTTTGCTCCTGAAACCCTTCTTTTTAAATCATGTTAGTTCTGTAAAGTCACTTTTTTCTAATTCCTTTCTTTGCCCTCAACTTTATACAGTAATATTCCTTTTCCTTTGGGCAGTTTTTGGTTTTGTTCTTTTGTTGAACGTTTTTATAGAAGATGTGCTCATTAATAGCTGAGTTGCATTCTGACCACTTCAGGAAAAATTATATTTATCTTAAAATATTAGCCCTTCAGCTGTATGTTCAGGGAAAAAATACCAGCTCAGGTTCAAAAATATTCTCTGTGCAATAGCATGCATAACATCAGAGGAGCTGAAAATTAATATTTTCAGGGAGGACTCATTTGCATATAGCTCTTTCTTGGTACGTGATAGAAGTCATTACTTCACTATCTTGATGAGGCATTTATATTTATAAAACAATAGTCACAGACGCATATAGAATTTCACAGCTCAATGATTGCCATCCATTACAGTCTTAAGAGAAAGAATCATCTATAGTTAAAATATCAGCCCCTGAATCTATAGCAGTTGAAGTTGCTGTGATCTTGGGCACACCACACGACCACTCAGCCTCAGTAGGAAGGAGATGGGGAAATTAGTAAAATCTGAAGTAGTAAAACTATGAGTCTCTTAACCAACACAGCTGTAAAATATGGAACAAATCTGGTTTGGGAGATAAGAATTGACTGTATAAATTAAGGTCCTAAGGATGGTTTTTCTTTGATGTGGGTTTTGGGGGTTTGTTTGGGGTTATTTTTTTATTTTATTTTTATTTTATATTTTGCTTTGCTTCACATCATCAGGTGGGTTTTTTGGTGGTGTTTTGTTGTTTTGGGTTTTTTGCAATTAGCACCTTATTTATGACTAAAACATTGAAATGGTGAAGTTAGATAGAACGGAAGGAGATGCCTGTTCAAGGCAAAGCTCTCATAATCAAACCAGGCTACAAGATGCATACATCCTTGACATGAGGCACCTAAAAGAGCTACATGCTGCTCCTACAGAGACATAGAACTTTTTTTTTTTTCCTGTAGTTCTTGTCAAAGGAAGACCAATAACAAGAATATGGATTTTTAAACATTGAATCCTATTAAAAATATCATGCAAAAGCACTCTCATAATTAGTAACAAAAACCAACAGCTGTGAAGCTCTTGCTATGTACCACTGATTCTTCTTTCTTCTGTTACGAAGCGAAGCCCCTGCAAACTCCATAAACACTAAGGTAACACAAAAAGACATATCCCATTGGAAAGAAGGTGAATAAGGAACAATACTCTGCATGAAAGCATACCACAGTTAAAAAGCTCTTTGGAAGTTGAAGCTCCTGAGACACAGAAGACAGCAGGAAAGTTTTTAACAAAGTACATTTGTGTATCACTAAGTTTGAGCCAAACCTGTACTTAGAGAAAGGGATAAGCAACTCAGAATGCTGAACTATGCAGGAAAGTTACCAATTTAGCTTGAATCAGCCACATGAGAGCTAATAAGAGATGAACAGGTGGAGGTGGGATGTTTAACACCCGTCACCAGTGGATCAATCAGAAAACCACCAAAGACTGACTTCTCTCTTTCTAAGCTGAGAATTACAAGGGTCCCTCACTCTATTGCTTGCTCAGAGGAGGTACAATGCCCCCTGATGCACTGACAGCACCCCAAAGGAGCAAAACCACAACAGCACTTGCAGATGGGTTAAACACAACTCAGAGTTTAAGAAACTAAGGGCAGACACAAAAATCCTAAATCTATTAATACAATATGCATTAAACAAGTAAAGTAAATACATAGCAAATTTCTACTTAGACAAAACTGGCTGAGAAAGGCCACTGCCCCTGCTTGTTGCATTAGAAGAACTTTTTCTGAGACCATGCTGTAAAAGGGATCAATAAATTACAATTAAAAGCACCAAGCAAAGCAAACCCCCCAGAAAAGCAATAAAATGCTAACAAAGACAAAGCAAGACATTTCTATTGGTACTTTTCTGTATTGTCCCATATAATTATCTATAGTTTATATATAAATTTCCATTCTAGAAAAGTTCTATTTCTATTTGTTCCTATTAAGACTTGTTATTAAGCAAGAGGTGTTGCAAGAATGCCTTAAAACAGTTATGCCAAAACCATTCAAAAAATCCCATCAACACTATCGAAGTGTAAAAAGTCCTGAAGACGAGTGTTAGTAGAGACCAATTGAAATAACTTCACTGTCAAGACATACATGTAGCACCTTCCATATCCTGAAAAAGTGAATTTATAAGTTACAAACCTACAATTTCCCCAATTTACAGAAATGCAGGAGGTATTCAGTTGGTGTTAAAAAAAAAAAACCAAACATATATATTAAAAAAATATAAAATGAAGAGCTAAGACTTTAAATTCATTCAACAAACTGATTCACTATCTCAGGGAGCAGATGGACTGATATTAGCAAACATCATAATCTTCCACATTTAAATACCTGTGTACTGTCAAGCTGTCAGTAGTAGATATATTTTGTTTAAAGCACCATCAGATTGAATCTTAACATTTCTCAATAATATGTTGAACAAGGACATAGACTTCTCAGTACATAAATTTACTTCTAACAGAAGGGATAGATACTCTTTATGGACCTTAAATTGAGTACAAAATCCCCAAAGCTGTTAAGGCTTTTCCACACTCTAAAAGTAGAAAATGAAAGAATCCATTATGTTGGAAGATAAAAAAGAATCACATCCAAACCACTGCTTCCCTTTTGTGTGACACTGGCAAATTTCTATTGTCAATGCAATTGTATATAGGAAAAAAAGTATCACATACTTAGCCTAACTTAATATTCTCCTTACTTCTAAGACAGCTTTACTAGAAGAATCAGGAGTTAGAGGCAAGTTTCCTTTCCGAATCTATTCATACAGATGGATTATGTTTAATGAAGAACCATAGTAAGTAAGAGTTTGGCAAACCTCTGAGGTGAAGAATCTAAACATGCAACTGTTTATTCCTAAACCAATCAGGTAATGGCCAAAAAATGTTAAAATGATGAGGTGCCTCGTGAAAGAGATGAATCAAATGTGCTCCTTATTTCCACTATGAAGATAGCAAACTGCAACATTACCCCTAATAAATAAAATTTAATTGATCGTATAAGAAATGAAGCATTTCAAATTTGATTCATATTTCGAACAGGTTGAAGGAAAGATCCTAACTATTAACTGATCAAGCTTTATTTTTTAAAAAAATTTCTAAACATTTGCAATACTTCTCAGATTATGAAGCTTAATTATTTCTTTCAGCTTCAGGGTTTTTCTCCTTAGGGTTATCGTTTCCAGTAATAACTCAACTATGAATTTTAACATAAGGGATTCATCATCATCTCTGTGAAACCAAATAAGGCATAACATGACCCCCTTTTCAAGTTAAAAGATACTAATTTGCTTTAGTAGTTTGTCCTGAACTGGGTCTACACCAATCAAGTCACAGAATCCTGTAGTTCTCAGTTTCAACTTCTAGGTATTCTATACACTATGGGCATAATTAAAAAGAAGGATCGTCAGACTGCTGCTGATTTGACTCTTTCCTGAAGAGTCCTTTCTAGCTTGCTGTCTGCTGTGTTCTCCATTCTCAAGAAGCAGAGAAAACATTTCAAAATTTCTTTGAATTTATTAAGCAAAAATTGAAATAAAACTCAAAAAGCTTATGCCTTGAAATTATTTCACCACAAATGCAGTAATACTCAGTACTATCTAAAACAAGTTACAATCAGTCCAGAAACTAATTCAGCTATATACTAACTTTACATGTGTAAGCGCTCCACATGACTTTTACCTGGACTACTTATGCAGTTTACTGTACAGCACAGATGAGTTATGTCGAATAGTTAAATGTGTTGCTTTCACAATATTCTGTATAATACTGTACATAAAATATAATTTACAAAACTACGTAATTTTAAGAAAAATAAGACAGTGTGGAGACTAATGCCTCCATTTGATCTAGCCATGAAAGCAACCATATAAAAATATAGTTAATAAAAATTCCCACATCATCCATTTTTTTTGAAACGCACTTAAATTATCCTGCTAAAGGGAATTTCCCATCATGAAGTTCCCATGTTAAGCCACAGATAAGAAAATGAATTCAAAATGTTATCTCCCACTGGTATTTTAAATCATTTAAAGAATGATATTCACAGCCAATATTTTTTTTATATATGCCCAAGATGAAACTTTTCTTACAAGTGCAAGCAGAGTCCATAAAAGCAATAGGCAGAATAAATACTCCAGCATTTTGGTTTATTTTTTTCTCATTGTAGTTGTAGACATACTAAGAAACCCAGCTTCTGCAGGTGGGTTTTTTTAAATAAAAATAGATTCTGTGCATGTTTGCTTATTAAGACTTCTGAGCCTTAAACTTTGTGAGGCATTTCCAAACAACAGAAACAAGAAAACATATGAAGTCATAAACCTCAAAAGCTAAACAATATGATTATTTTGTAGTTACAAAATAAAATAAAAAGCAAGTCCACAATATCATTAGGTACCAATAGGCAACTGTATTCAAAAGAAACCCTGAAATAGTCTGCATTCCATATTGATTCAAGAGGGAAGGGACATCAAATTTTTAAAAAAAAAAAAAAAAAAAAAAAAAAACAAGCATCTGCTGGAGAGAAGAGTAAGAAGCAGTACATTACATTCAAGGAACAAGGCTCCCTACAAAAAAACAATTATTTTAAAAAAAAAAAAAAAAAAAAAAAAAAGCAAGCATCTGCTGGAGAGAAGAGTAAGAAGCAGTACATTACATTCAAGGAACAAGGCTCCCTACAAAAAAACAATTATCCATGAGAAGCACAGTCTCAAATTATAAAAGGCTCCCAAATGACAGCAGCATGCAGTCTCCAGCACCACCAAAAGAGACAGAAAACAATAAAAACATCTTAGCTGCATTACAGGGAGCCTTCAGAAAATAATCGTTCAGATAACAAAATGACAAACAAAAATAACCTTCTTTTTCCTACGGTTTTTTTTCTCCATACATTGGTACATGGCACCTTTTTCGGTACTTGCAACAACTCTTGTACTTTAGACTAGAAGAATAGTATACTCATGGCTATTGTTGCTGTGCCAACAAATATACTATTCCTACCAGACACTACAGTTTCTCTGACATACCACCACTTCCTGAAATCTACATTTCCCTGAGACTTATTAGAAATTAAGAGAAAGGAGAGAGACAATAGTCAGTGTTACAGAATAAAACCGGTAACAATTACACCTGTTTCCTAAAGTTTCAGAGGTGAAGAATCTATCATGTCATCTTAATTCTTCATAGACAATTTGACAGGTTCCTGCTCGTCATACGTGCTTTTCATTTATTTATTTCCAGTGAGAGATAAATGACGAAAACAACAAATGAAAAACTGTGAAGGTGTTGAGAGCAGGAAAAGCTACTTGGTCAGCAGTAACTTGTAAACAAGCACTTAAACACGTTACCTTAAAGCTCCACTGAATGTGGTTTCACATAGTGATACCTAAGCATCTACAGAAAAAAATAAAAACAAAACTTAATTTTTCATCAGAAGTCAAGATCAAGAAAGAAAGAATGCTGATTAGTTCCTGATTAAATACCATTAGAGACCATTGACAATTTAGATTTATGGTTTTTGCTGAAGAAGCAAAGCACAGAAACAAGAATAAGAAGAAAGCATAAGTATCTTTCATGCAGCATTTTTTAATTCTTCTGTACTACGTTATATTATATATTCTTCTCTTAAAAATGTAATCTCTTCAAAGAATCACCTTGCTATTTAAGACATTTTCCTTTTTTGTCCTATATAACTCTGCTTTCACAAGTTGTGGCAAAAACTGCTTCACACATTAGCTTCCTCCACTAAACGTATCTAAGGTAAGTCAAGTGACATGTTGCTTTACATAGACTATATGCCACTTACTGCACTGAAAGTGTAGAATTTGTTCTCAATAGTTTTACAAGTTTGATGTACAATAGTTAAAGGACCATTACACTCCCCTAAATATATTTATTAGCGCTATTAAAATTGCATCTAATACTGTACAGTTTTATGATACTGTGCTATTGCCATGATGTTCTTTAAGTAGGCAGATCAGACTTGTACAAATAGTATCTTCAATTAGACCAAGAGTTATGCATGAAAAATAGGACTAGCATTTCGGAAACTATTCTCTTTGGACCTTTAAAATAAAGGCTATCTAGCATGTTACAGGTTTTAAAATGTGTGTTTCTATATGAAGATCTTAGAAAAATTGTACAGGAAGGTAACAAAGCTAGGAGGAGGGAGCTATAAGCATTAAGAACATAACCACAAAAACATTAGCCATGAATTCAGCTGTTTCAAGTAGAGATTGAGCTGAAGTCAAGCTCATCTCTACACTTAGAGGTCACAGTCAATATAGATAACAAGTACAACAGAGAAAAGCAGCCCTGGTAAACTAAGCTTTATTTGCTAGCAAACTAAATTGGAAGTAACTGGAGATCAAACAGCACACAAAAATACCAGCAAATTGGGATGTAATGTGTTAAACAGGTTACAAATAAAACGCTGGTAAAACATCACACTGTCAAGTATCAAGTAACAGAAACAAAACCCAGGAAATTTGATTGAAGTATACAAAATCACCAATAGAGTGTTAACCTGTAACACACAACATAGATAACTGGGCAAAGTACAAAAATGAAATTAAAACAGAAAAAAAAAAATAGAAGCTGAAGGTCTCACCTCTCCCCAAACTGTGTGTGTGCAATGGCCTTGCAGGGATGAGGCTGCAGAACAGAATACTGAAGCTGTTACGGTGAGCCCATTATTATCTCACAAGAAGGGAGAATGGTCAGAGGATTACAATAAGTTTGATGGTCTTAAAATATTCAGAAGAAAAAGTCACTACTTAATGGTATTAAACAACTATATTAATATTTACAGAAAAGATTGCCACAGAAAAAGCTGAGTAGCCACAAAGATTTTTGTAGTCCTGCTTTGCCTGGGAGATCCAGATTCAGTCTTACCTCTATAGTAAATCAGAAGTAGAGATTTAGCATTCTGACTCAGCTGGGAATACTACTGACCCTGATGACAACTAACAGGTCCAAACTAAATTTCAGCTCCAGTTCTAGAACAGAACCATAAAAGAGAACACAAGCTTCCAGCAAAGCAGCCCATCTAGGCCAGCTATGTAAGGTTGGGGGCTCTAATTTGCCAGCTCCCTGATCTTAGCGTAAAGACAAGCCAGAGAGGAAAATTGTCATTATCACCACAAAATCAGTTTTAGCTGCTCATGCTGGAAACAGGGTAAGCACAAACACACCTGAAGGCAATATGCATGACCATAGTATAGGACAAAGCTGGTAAGTGAGGACTACTTTGCGTACAAGGAAAAGAACATAACTACATCTACTTTGTTAAGGACTCACAAACAAGAAGATACATCAAACAATAGGTAAAGCACAAAATAGCAAGGTCTACTTTCTCCTCTGATTTATATGTGGGGAATGTAGAACACAGCTGTGACATTTTGTTTGCAGGGTTCCTGATAAACATTTTCCTTGAAGAAACATGTTTAGAAGGAGTAAGGCTGGTGTGCTGGTACAGAAAGGTCACTTTGTGCCTAGCACAAGATAGGTAACACTCATCATTCATCTGTCTGACTGTATAAAGTCAGGTACTACTGCCAACTAAGGTCCCTGCGGCCTGAATCAAGCCATTAAATATGTAGAGGTAAATGTAAGTAACAGTAATTTATCTAAGCAGCTAAACAATCCAAAGGTTATTCCCATTAGATTTTGAAGTAGGAGGTATTAGTTGCACAGCAAGAGAAGTCATGAAGTCTGTTCTGCTATTTTTTCTGTTTGTCCTGGTTGGACACTGCATTTAGTGGAAGTGCAAAATCTCACAGACTCATCCCGCAGTTAGCCTCTGCAGGTTCTGCACATGCAGTCCATGTACCAGCAAAGTCTTTCACCCCTAAGCAGGTAGGTCTAAGGTCTAAAATTCCCAGATGCACCTTATGTTAACACTCTTATGCTAAGTTTGGTTGAATTCAAGTCACCTGTTGATAAGCTGCTGAGAAGAGCTGGAATACATCAAGAGACATTCAGAGACACCGTTCTCTCCCAAGCCTTGTTTCGTTATGAAACAAATTCCTTAAAGACACCAACTACTGCATAAATCACTTAGCACACGCTCCTGTCAAAATAGGTCTCTAACAACCTCTCCCCCTCAAAAACCTGAAACAATGAAAACCATCTCAAAGCTAACAACGCGAATTTTTACTTAACTATGAGATTGCAGCAAACTACTGATGCCAGTTAGTGCTTAATCTTCCTTTGATTGAGCAGTAAAGAGGCCCTCAATTCTAAACCAAGGAGCCACTCCCTCAACATCTGATTTCCAGAAGTTTGGAATAGGCTCAGAGGCCACTAAAAATACACATTCCCCATATGGCATCTCTCCGTGAGGCATCCTGCCTGGGTAAGACTAAAACTTTCCTTGCTGCTGCAGCAAACATAGTCCTCCATTAAAGGAGAAGACCTTACATTAAATCTTGTCAAAAGAAGTACAGCATGACAGAAGAAACAGTATAGCTACATAGTAGTCCTTATTCACTTCCTCTAACCTATATGGCTATATAAACAAAGGACTATAGCCCTCAAAAACAATCTCCAAGGTTAATTGAAATGTGAATGGAATACAATACAGGGCACTGTATCCTTTTGTAGTTTTATTTTTCCCCTACGACAACAGAAATGACATTTTTAGCTTCTCTTCGCCTCTAATGAATACACCAGGACATTGCAAGAACAAACCAGATTACTGTTTTTCATAGCCTTATTTACTCAACTTTTGCTTATTCAATTGAATATAGCCGGGGAGTTTGTATTCAGCATGACATATTTACTGATGTTGGTACACAGGATATTCTAGAAGATATTAAGTGTTGAAATAAAGTAACTGTTTTCACTGCTTAAGCAACCCCAGTACACTCACCGTGTGCAATGCATTTCAAAGCCACACACAGTGCACAAGCAGAAGCTTGCAGAAAAAAAAATCTTCAACTGAGTATTTTCACATACCTTGGAGAAACTGATTCTATTCTCTGTCAGAGTAAATCAATATTTATACCATCTAAAAAATCTGACTAATACTAGCATTTATTGAATAGACAACTGAATTTTAGATACAAAGTTGAAAGTAACACAAGACAGGTAATATACACAGGGTAAACAAAAGCTATTCCCATTTCCTTTAGGCTTCTGCAACAAAGAGATAGATTTCTAAGTGGTTGTAGATGTTCTGTCTTCTCTAGGATGTTACTGTTCAAAACTTAATCACCTTTTATTATTTTTCCCCTCAGAACATTTGAAAGCATATGTCAAATACATGCAGATACTTCTAGCTAGAAAATTACTGTCATAAAAAAAAAGCAGAACCTAGTAAGGAAAGACATGCTGGGTTTGGAGATTTGGATTCACTACTCTAACTGAAGGGCCTCAACATACTGTCGTTTTCATCATTTATGTTATTCTAGTCCACTTAAAGATGACCGTGCCATAGTATGTATAGGAAAGTTAACCCCAGTGGACGTACAGATAGCCAATCAAGTCTAAAGAGAGAAAACAGTTTTGGATGCTATCACACCATCATTTAAGAAATTTTCCAAAACCTTGCTACTGCTTTCCTTACATCCTTTACTTGGCATGCCTTTCTCTTTCCCTCCAACTTCCCCCCCCTACAGACACCAAGATCCTATGCAGTGACATTTCTGCTGTTCTTCAACTCAAGGTTGATACCTTTTTTTTTCCTGTAAGACTCCAAAATTCAAGTCAGTTTATATCTCAGACACTCTTATACAAAGATTTTCATTTCAAATGTTGCCGGAGTTCTAATAAGCAACTGAAGCATGACTTTTTTTTTTTTAATGTTTACTTAAAACCTTCACTGCACAAGTTTTCTCTGTATCAGATCCAGGAACGTTCTGCTAAGGAGCCTCAAACAGGGCTTTAACTAGCCATAGCTAGCAGAGCTCCCATTGTAAAGGCAACACTTACTGTACATAGAGAGAAAATAAAGAAAGATAAATCCAGTATTAGTCATGTCCTGTGCAACTTGAGAGAGAAAATAAGTTCTTGAAACAATCGGTGGTAGATATAAGTGGAAAGGTTGGTGCAAATGCTTACTCAGAACATTTCAATCAATGCAGCTTTCAACCCAAATGCCAAGTGGGACAAGCACTTTGCTTCCTTTCACGGTTGCCACCGTTTCATATTCTACTTGATGAATAAAATGAAACACACTTTGAGAAGCATCCTACATCACTGTAAAGTCCTGTCAGTGCATAGACCCCAAAATATTAAAGCTACAAGAGAAATTTAAATTATTTTTAATTGAGAGAACTACATAGAGAAATTAGAGTCCACATCCAGATAGAGAGGCAACGACATTTCACCTAAAAGAAACAAAAGCAAACCCAGAAATTAAATGTCTAACACAGTAAGAGTAGGCACATCTCGCTACTTGTTCATTTCCGATAGGTTCCTCAATTAGCATTTACTTCCAGTATCTGCTTCACCATCGAGCACAAGGCTAGAGGCCAAACTACATTTTTCTCCCTTCAAATCCTTCCCAAACGTTGACCATCGATTAGCCTGCTCCAATGCCTCCATTTCCAAAAGATACAATGCCATTGATTTTTAGTTTGGTGCTTCCTTTGAAACTACAAGGTAGATTCTGCCTCATTTTCTAATTTGTCAGTCCTCACTCCAGACATCCATCTCTTTATGACTTACTTCCAAGCTGTCTCTTTCTCTTACACAGCATATGTTGCTATGTAGACAAGTACTGACAGCATTTAATTTTTTATGTGCACCTCAGTACACCCTGCACTCTATTCTATGTTCTTATTCCTTATATGTGTATATATATGAACTTACCTTAGACTTTTTAGATAGCAAAACTACTAGTATCATGTTTCTTTAATTTTCACATGCCTTTTTTAAAAGCCAATTGATTTCTACACCTTCCTGATCACCTATACCAGTCTTTTATACATTACTAAGAAGCATATATACAGTCTAATCAGACTTGATTACAGTCTCAATCAGGCACTGCACAGTTCATTTATGATCTGCTCTTCTGCTGGATGTTCCCTCATGTATTGCCATGTCCTATTTTATCATTTTTAAGGCCTTTTAACCTATCTCCCACCTACAGAAATTCCAGCACCTCTTGCTGTGCTGGATGTCATTTCTTCAAGTTCTGTAGCTTTAGTAATAAACCTTCAAGGCAGTTTACTTAGACTGCCAACCTGTGTTACCATGGACCAGCACAACGCTGAGACAGAGGCTCAATAAATGATACAGTTGTGGGATTCATTACAAAGTCAGATGAGCTCTTTGTCATTTAAGTAGACAGGAGAGACTGACACTAAAATACAGTTCATTAAAAGTGAATTTGAGCCTCAGCATTCACTGTACCAAAACATCTGGAGACGGTCTAATTTATACTGGAGTGCCTTAGAAAATATTTGAGCTTCTAACTAAGCACAGGGGATTTGGCAAGTAAAAGGCTGCCAGTTTTGTATCACTAGATACTTGAGGCAGACTTATTTTTATGAATGCCACAGTACCTCCCATCAACTGAGAAACCATGGACCATTCATATTAAGAGCTATTATTTTGGAAAATATTTCAAACTGTGTACTTTGGCAAATTGTCCAGGAAAACACACAGCTAAGTAGGTAAGCTCCTGTGTATTATTTCATTCATTTTACACATTCATCACTTGTGTCTAGTTATGAAAGTAAAAAGGCAAAGTCAGGGAATAAGAGAAGCAAAAGACATGCAGAGGAATCTAGATGATACCTAGACCATGGAAATACCTTTCCCTGTCTTTGCAGTGAAAACATAAGGAGAGATCTATTCTAAAAATAAAATATCAGTTTATTGCTTTTGTCTATTTTGAAAGAATGATGTTATTTATGCAATGTTCTTTCATTCTTGATCTTCATGTTTATTATATGGTACATTCTTGGATCGTTACAACTACAGATAGATCCGATAAAGTAAGGCAAAACCTTAAACACTTCAGTAAACAGATCACAGTCTAGATCAAAGAATCCATACAGATTGACAATCAAGTTTTAAGAGTGCCTTGGAAACAGCTAGCCTGTTTTCTTAAAGTCTTTCCCTTTTCTTTAAAGGAAAACTTGTTACTATGTTATTAAAAATGCAAAGGAAAAAAATGGGACCAAGAATATGCTGAAGACATGACAATGAAAATCAGTACACCAAGGCAGGTGGAAGTACCAGTGAAATTCCATGCTTCTCTTTAGATGCACATTCATTGTGATTTGTTAATAGATCAGAACTCTTTGCTCAGGTTGAGCACATATAGAATCACACTCTTCCTTTTGATCAGGAAAGGCTCCATGAAAGGAGCGGCATGAGCACTCTGGTAGAACAGTAAAGAAAATACACATTCTCCACTAATTTCAGAAGCCAAAGGAAAACACTCCAAAAACAGAACAAAGCACCTAACACTTAGCTACACAGTAGAAACACCTTGATTTGCACTGATCTATTTATACCTATTTAAATCATGAGACCTTTCCTTATTTTAATTTCATGCTCAATTATCTATTTTAAAATAAATCCTTCTTTACATAGGTTTATAATACTGAAAAAATATAATGTGGTTTAACTTGATGATAAGAAATGGAGTGTCTTGGTGTTTTGGGGCATTATGTCGCTTTGGCTTTTTTTGAAGGGATCAACTGCCACTATCTTTCATAACTCAGTCTTCCCATAGCAGTTTATTTAGAAAGTTATTTCTAAATGCGGTAACTATTAACAGTATAGTGTAAATTCCTGGATAACACTAATTAAAAATTACAAAAATTAACATATTACCTTTCTAAGCACCACCACACTAGGATCATCTTAGCATCATGAACTAATGATTCCTGCTATGATATTCTCTAGTAATTATTTAGGAAGGGGAGAGAAAGACCATAATAAAACTAGCTTTAACAACAGCTGTTTACATCTTTAAAATAAACTAACAATGTAGTGACACAAGTCTGCCATGAAGAGTGGGAATCAGAATGAGTCACAGTTCATGCAAAGATACGATTCAAGCAGAACGTTTTTTAAAAAAAAACAAAAAAAACAACAAACAACTCAAAGGAGCTGCACTTCGTGTGAGAACAGAAGAATATGTCCCTAAGAAATATAATGTGCTATTAAACTACATATGTATTAAGCTATTTTAATCCAACAATTTTAATACCAAGCTTTTTTTATTTAGCAAATGATGGTGCACAAGACACACAAATTCACTGTGCCAATCACTTCACAGTTCAAAGGTAAACCTTACACTTTTTACAACAGTATCAGCTGTTGTCAAGATGCAAAACATATGTGAAAGCAAACAACATAATGCAATTAGTTAATTTTGGTAGATTTGCACAAGTGTTACCAAAGCACAGTTTGTTCCAAGTACATCACAAAATTATAATGAAAAAAAATTCAGCAAATTCCTGAATGTGCAAATATATTACCTTTCATTTTTGATACCACTTATTTCTATAACACTGAACAAGGAAAGAAGATAAATTGTTCAATATTGCTTCTTGAAGTGTCGGACAGAATGACTCCCTATTGATTTTCCTGCTGCTGTTCTGCTGAGGGTACAATTGAAAGACATGCAAGTACTTTACACTTTTCTAAGGTAAGTAAACATTTAGACACTGAAACACAGAACAAGGCCTTGGAGGTAAAGCAGCTGAAAAATACAGAACAAAGTAAATCAGTAGCCTGAACAGTCTACCTGACAATAAAGTATTTAATTGAAATTTGAACAACCGTAAGTGCACTAGGTACGGATGTGATCCTTTATCAGTAGCATTAGGGATTTTGCACTATTGAGTGAATTCCCTACTGTTTGAAAAATGGCCAAACACAATTTCTGATCCACAGACATTAATTTTTATACTGAATTTCTATCAAGATACCCTCAAACAAGAAAAGGATCCCAGAAAATGTAGAGCTGATAAGCTAAGTAAACTTTTCTTTCCCTATTTTACAGAAAGAGAACTAAGGAAAAATTATGACTGATTTAATCTGAAGTAGTATAAATGCTTCTCAGCTAGCTCTACCTAACTTCAGTATAGACAGCAGCATAATCACAGCAGTGTAATTCGCAGTTCAGGTAAACGACTCCAGTAGATACTTACTGTCCTGGGCAGCTTTATAGCCAACACTTACTTCTGGGCTATTCAATGTGTCTGATCAAGTTTAAACTGTCTTGGATAGCAGTGCAGACCTGTCCTACTGCTTCTAGTTCTTGCTATTAATTACAATTCGTTGTAATTAATAGTAGAAATAGAAGTGAACTTGCAGCTGACAACTTCCTGCCCAGGCCCTTGATCCTTTCTGAAAGTACTGCCGTAAGCACTATTTCTTCTAAACATCAATAAGATTGATAAAACATACACCAAGTTGTTTAAATATCAAAAGCATCAAAAACCGTATTTTGGTTAAAATGGCTTTTTCAATGATACTTATTGCGTAAGCCTTAGAGCACAAATTTATTTTTTTTGAATTTACAAGTGTGACTTCACAGCTGTTGCTCTCAAATGCAGTCAATATTTGTATACTACTTTAATGAGTTGCTAGTAACCCAGACTCCTAAAGCACAGCTGTGCTTTCAGAATCAAACATGCAATTCCCATAGATTTCAGTTACCAGAACAGTATTGCTTCTTCTCCACCTCTTTTACTTTACATTTCTGGCACGTCTAGTTAGGACTTAGGGGTTTTTTTCCCTTCTCTTCCCTTCACGCTTTTCAAAGGAGTCCTGCATGAAGAGATGGTGTTTGGTGGCTCTACCGAGCAGCTGTGATACTTTGATATCTACTGAGTCCAGCTGTGAATGTGGATTGAAAGGATAAGTCAAAGCCCAGCAGACTATAATTTTTACGATGTTATTTTTTTTCCAGACATCTTGGAAAAAACAATCTTGTTTATCACTGCACAGCTCCAGAGAAACAAGCCTTAGCAACTCATGTTAATGAGTCTTGACCACTATTTAATTTTCGTGAGTTTGGGGCCCAGTATACACATATTATCCTTAACTTCTGTTTGGCTGTGCGCGGAAAAATTCCTGTTTAAGCATTGAGACCTAGTTCCATAATGCATAGCCATTTTTAAGTAGTTTTTATGTTTACAAGAAGTTCTGCTTCTTTTCCCTGTTTATAAGAAAAAAAAATTCCCTTCCTTGTTATACTGAGAGGCCAATCATGAACTTAATCATTAATGAAGCTCAGTAGTACACAGTACAAAGCTCAAAGAGAGTATCACTTTCAGGCACGCACAGCAGGAGCAAACAGTTAATTATGAAAAATTAAAGCTGTTTAGAACATAGGAAGAAGGAATTCTCTTACAGCCTTTCCTAAATACATACATACTACTTTTCAATAGAAAGTGTCCAGGCACTTCTTTGAAAAGATTATATTTCTGTCTTCACTAACAGATCAAATTTCAAACACCTCATAGGGCAGAGTTAAGGGTATCAATACCTGTCCCAGGATAAAGAATACAAATTCATATATAGTCCCTCAGGTCTTTCTGTGCTCTTCCCACCACAAAGCCAAACCACAAACCCCCACAATGACAGTAACAGTTGTGTGTCTTCACCTATAGTTTTGCTTAGTCAAATCCTTCAAAGTATTCAGAGCTCTATAAGCAGGAGCACAACATAAAACACACAGAACAGAAATGGGGGCAAAAAGGTAAAACTTCTCAGAAACCGAAAATTTAGTTGTGAGCAGAAATAAAAGATTTTCAGTGAGACGTCTCTTTTGTACCTACATATCCACTTCCAACTTGCCTGTATCTTTCTGCAAGCATAAGATGTAACATATATTTGGTTTAGGTTTTTTTTTTTTTTAATTAAGTTTTATTTCTTAATTTCCAGTTATGTTTCTGTCAAACAGAGAGTTCAATATCCTGTCTTTCACTAACACTGTTCCATCAAACAAGAACAATATTTCAGTGGCTAGTTAGACAAAGAAGCAATTATAACAAAACTATCAGTGACCAGTAAAATAAATCCTAGTATATACTAGGCCCTTTGGATAATTGCTAAAGTTCTCTTGGATAACCAACAAAACTGCTTACAAGGAATTTGGCCTCTTCATCTACATTGGTTTCATGTAGAATAAGCAAGTTTGGGGAAAAGCAAACCCGATCGATACTGATTAATATTATGAAAGGGATCCAAGCCCAAGCTTCTAGAAAGGCATTTCAGGTTTTTGAAGTGACAAAAAAGAACACGTTAATTGTAATGTGGCTCCCTACTTCTTTAATCTGCATAAAGAAATGTGCATCAGGTTTTAGTATACAAAAAAAAAATTAAATAGAACAGTGGGGGAAGGAGAGGGGAAGGGAAAAAGTGATCTTTCAAAGGAATAAATAAAAACCCTGTACATAAAGCTAGCTGCATTGTTTAAAATAAGCTGTTTGCCTGGCTAAGTCAAGGGAAACCTCTTGAATGTGAGGCACTTAATCTTGAGTGTTTCTGATTGGATCTCCACCAGCTAAAACTCAGACTAAATGAACTGGAAATCATGCCAAGTGCCAAAACCTGATCCTCACCTAACGATATACTGGTTTCTGTGTTTGGTTTTTGTTGTGTTTTTTTTTTTAAAAAAACCAACAAAACAACAACAACAAAAAACCAAACCCAAACCCCAGCCAACCTATCACAGTCATGACCCATGGCCTTTAGTTGGCTGGAACTAGGCTACTGCAATCAGCTTATTCCTCTAAAAGTATTTATCCATTTTTAAAGCAATGCATTTAAAAATCAAGCTTGAATGCAGCATCAGAGCATCTTGGTGACTGTGAGGAGGGAAAGGAGAGTAATTAATTTTTTGGTACAGTTTAATTCCACTTTCCTATACAAGAGGTACTTATACACACTTGTCTAGCACTGTTATTCTTTCAAAAATAGCATATCTTTTACCTCGACTCAAAAGCAATGCTACTGCTGTCTTATGGTTTTTTTAGTGGGGAAGAAAAAAGATGAGAAAGATAATAGGTAGAAGTATGTGCATGACATGTAACATACATCATACAAGTGCTCTTTTACAAAGGACTTTCAAGACGTTTCTGATGTAAAGTAATTAATAGATCTAAGGTCAGTAATATTTCCTATCATCAGAGAGTTAATTTATTAATTTCCATTCAACATTTTACTCTTAACATGTTTTAAGCACATTTGTATTGAGTTCTTCCGTTTAGTCAGAAGAACCTTACACCACTAGATGTCACTATAAACAGAACATTGCGAATCACACATTCCTCATACTGAATTTCCAGAGTATCCTGCTTTATTACTATCTTTTTAAAAAATAAAAATTAAAGAAAAGGTATTTTCAACTCATGGTGACTTGCTTTTTTAGTCAAAATGAGCAACTGCCAAATTTCAAATACATATTGAATCCCTGGTATTTGGATCTAAAGGTTTGATGAGTAAAAACATTGACCATATAAGAGTTGAAGACGAGGATGTTTACAAAAGCTCCCACTATCTTATTTATTAGCTGATAACATCGCACACAGCCAGTCAGTTTATTATTATATGTTAAGAAAGCACTGTAAGTATCTGTCTCATTAGAAAGCAGAAGCAGCAGACAGACTAAGGCACATATGCTACAACATTAATTAGAAAATCAGATTTTGCAGAAGATTGATAATTTGATGGTGACAATTGTAGCTGAAATTGAGTCTTTTCTGGAAATCTTCTGATGAGACAAAATGAAGAGAAGTCACATAGATGCCAAGATCCAGCTTGAGGTGGAAAGATGGCAGGAATTATTTTCAGCGTAAGACAAAATGCCTCTCAACAAAGAGGAATTTGCACTATGATTTTGCAATTATAGTCCATTGTCTGCATTGGTTTCTAATGGAGGAAAAGAAAAATCAGGCCACATGAAAAAAGCTTGTTTTTAACATAGACAAACAAAGGTTCCAATCAGTAATATAAGCAATCAACAGTTAAAATGTCCTTAATAATAGGATAGTGGCAACAGAATAATGGTAGGAGAAAATAACTATTCAAATTACCCTGCTCAACTGACATTTAATAAATTCATATTTAAAAAATGACATTTAGAGAACTAGATGATAATGCAAATGAGGGCTATATTTACGAAGAGGTGAAAAAACAGGTTCTAATCTCAAGTATTAGAATATCCTAGACTGGTAACTGGCAAAAAACACTGAAACTTGCTGATGGATGGTGATCTGGTGCAGTACTGCCATTATATACTATTCTGCACTAAGTGCCATGGATTCTCCATCTGCCCTTACTGCCATTGCAGAAATAACTTTCAAGAATTTACTCATTCTTGTTTATCCATGTCACACTCTTGACACAAGCTATTATTTTCCAAATATAAAATGGTCCAATAGGCCAAAACAAGCAGCTGCAGTTTATGCACTGGGACATTGCAGTGTGCAAAACGGGAATTTGGCTACTAACTTTCCTGTGGTAAGTTAAGTCTGTGGGTGTCTCAGTCCATTTCTGAATGTATATTATACATTTCTATCCTGCCTAACAGTTTCCACTATAACAAGGATATTACAAGTCTTTAAGAACATTTTTCAGTGCCTGGAACAGTCCTCTGAGATTGAGCAGAGGCTTTTTATGCTCCTTTTTACTCAGCCACAAAAACACAAGGAGCATTTTCAGCAACAAACTATGTTGGTTAGCGTTCAAAAGGCAACACAATGGTGGTACAGCTCCATCTCTCTTGGAGCTAGGAATCCAAAGCAATTCCCTTGAGCCAGGTCACAGGTTTGACTCCCACCAAGATGTTCACTTGTATTTCATTATTACTAACAACAGTTTTGTACTCCCAGCACTTTATTGCTAGATGTGGCTACAGAATTTATGGAACTTGGCAATACAGTCCAACATTCTAAATATTACATAGTTGAATCTCAGATTTAATAATACTGTCTCTGAAAACATCCATTAAGTATTTTCCCTGACCTATAGAAGGAGCTGCCTTTGCAAACATAAACCATTACATCATTTATTTATTATATATCTCTGACGCAGTACAATGCAGAGAAACTGGTTTTCTCTGATTATAGGTTAATGCCTATACCACATTAGAAAACAATGATATTCTACAGAAGGTTTGAACTCTACTAGGTTTAAATTCCTCTGCTGATACATAACAAAGCTTTGGAAAGAAAACTGAAACCCTGTTTGTGACAATGTCAAAGATGTGCAGGTTGGCAAGGAAGGGACTGGGTTAGACATTTCAGAGCAGCCTTAATTATGTTCCCTTGTTTAAGTGTTTTATCATGTGTTTTTAATTACATGACTCAAGACTAGCCTCACTCAGCAAGGGGATCACAGGATGCTATTACAGGGTTAGAATGATGAGCAAGAAAGGTTTGGGAAGGATACTATATTTCCATGAGAGGCAACAGGAAGAGATTTGTAGGATGTACTAGGACAGTATACAAAGAGAACGTTCTCATTCTTAAAATTTAGCTACCACAGATACTGAGTTATCACCCCAATTTCTTTCAGACAAAGCTAAAGATAGACAAATAACCAGTGTCTTTGCTTTTAAAGAGTCTAATGTTTATTCTGTCAATTATGCAGGACTGGAATGCAGATTCTTATCAGGTCCAGAATACACATGCTACACAGCAACTTCTTCAGGCAGCTAGTGTACCACACACTTGCTCTAATACCAGTAGATTTGGGTTGTTGTCCTTCAGCTCCTTCTTCATAGCAATTCCTCTGAACAGACAGCTTCACAACTTGACATCTTGCAACTACTGCCTACAATTAAGTCAATACAATTCCTATGTCCTAGTTAAAGCCTCTCCCTCACACTTCCTCCTGTAGGTTGAAGGCTTGTTTACAACTGTTTGCTCTGTACATAGATTTATGCCCGCATGACTTGAAGGAGGAACACAACATACCCTGTTTGGTTGCACCCAAATATAACACAAAGCTGTTTGGCATACAGCAAAAAGTGAAATATTTTGTGGGTTTATTTGTTTGTAACAGCTGAATAAAAATAGTAAAATTATAGTAATGGTATCCATTCTGAAGTACTTGAAGGAGTAAGATGATCAGCATCCTGTCTGCAAATAAATATCATCTATGTGGAGAGGTTAAACGGACCATTAACCTTTTCAACAAGCCAGAACAGACTGGCTCAAATGTTAAGAAATGAAGCAATCATTTGGATGAGACTGGTCTTGATCCATGGAAAAAAATTTTATGAAAACCAATAATGTACAACGGAGCTTGGGGGAAAAACAAAAAAAGACTATCCAGTTTCATTTTGGCTCTCAGAGAAAGGAAGCCACTGAAGACACTGCCTGTTTGTTACCAAGCATCCTGTAGCTCTGACAAACTACTGTGCTCCTTTGCTACAGGTGCACAGCGTGCACACAGGGGTAATGCTGAAGAAAGCACTTGTCCCAAGTACCTGAAAATCTAGTAAAACTTGGTTATACGAGGTCCTCCTTCAAAGCTCAATAGAGTTATCCTATTACTCCACACACAATCAATTTGGAATCAATTCCTCTCTGCTCATAGATACTCCTTAAAATACTTTAGGAATGGCATTCAATTACTACCCTCCAAGTATAGTTGTTTCCCTACTAATAAACAGAGACAATAAACTGCAAGAACTGTATCTATACAGATTAACATATGCATATGGATCACAGAACTCAGGGGGTTATGATTATTAAGAAGTCATATGGCTAGTGGCACTCTGAAAAGTGCAGAAATAAGACCTGAATTGTAGTGGAATAGTAAAATGAGTAATTGGTTTTACCTGTGTTTTTAAAATCAGTTGGTTTAAAAAAAAAACACAAAACAAAGAGACCACAAAAAGACAAAACCCCCACCTTTAATAATAGCCAAAATTCCACAAGTAATAGATTACTCGGTCCAGGACTATGATGTAGATGCCATTTTGTTATTCCCATTCACCCTTTTCCCTGAAAACGACAGTGCTATTGTTCTTAATAGTTTTAAGAAACAGATAGCTTTGCTTAGCACCAGTCAGTGCTGAGTAATAACTGACAGTTATTTCATCCAGTATTGGGTCAAAGACATAGAGTTCATTTTATGTTGTACTTTTAGACAGTCTCCTAATTTATGTATTTAAAAACAAAAGTGACTTATGTTTTAGCTATAGACTTGAAATATATTAAAAAGAAGCATGGAAACAAACATTCACTTTAGGTTTTCTTCAGGGAACATTTACTGTAACTATAGCTTAAACAAAAAAGTTTTTAAGAAGTCTAAGCCTTGCATCATACTCAGCTCACAAGGCTTCTCATCACACACTTGAAATTACATCTCCTTTATAGAAAAGCCAGTTCCAGTTTGTCAGAACAGAAATGTTAATTAGAGCTTAAAAATACACGTTTGAGTCTCAGATTAAAAAAAACACTGATACATAAATCAAAACAAAGTAATCAATACAGCTGCTGTAACATTTGTGGCATTCATTTCAGTATCTAGATAAAAATCCCAGATAAAAACATCTCAAAATGAAATAATCAACATCAATAATTTAAATCAAATTGAGGAGCTTTCAGACCATGTAAGACTCATGACTATAATTGATTAAGTGGGAACTTCAGGCTTACATTTCAATTGCACAAATGTACCCCAACATATTTCTTGGTGTTTAACTTAGTAATTTGTTATTTCAACGTATTAATAAAGCGGCATTCTATGAACTTAAACCACTGGAAATACAGTCTGTAGAAGTCTGGAAATCACCTAAAAAACCCAGCAGGTAAGAGGAAAGACAGGAATAATTCAATCTCTGCACAAAAAGTCAATGTTACAGCGTATTTACTATTAAATAATCTCTCTTAACTTTATACTATCCCATCCCTTTTGGATTTACCAGAGGTAGCGTTTCCAAAAGGCTGATGTTTTGCCTGTTTCAGTTTGTGGCTGAAGAAACATTAAGTTTCTTTCACATCATTCACTCCTTTTTTTTCAGTGTTACAGTCATTCGAGACACATTAATGCTCACTTAAAGATCCATTTTGCCAGTATCTACAACTGGCAAGGAAGGAGAGACGAATCTGTTTTACTTGAAAAGAGTGTAAAGAAGAGGGCAAACCACACATCTCAGAGCAGAGTATTTAATCTCTGGATCAGTGATTTGGATCTAAACTCCATCAAGATGAGAAGTACCTTTTACTGTGCTGCATTATAATGCTACAGAACACAAGCAACATGTGTTTACTAAGTACTCCTTCAAGTACTGGAGATACTGAAAGGAGCTTTCCAACCATGGTATATTCTAAACTGAATCCTTAATTAAAAGTTATTCAAAACCCAATGGTAGAGTTTACTGCAGACCTTTTTGGTGAAGTTCCTATTAAGAGGATGAGGATGCCTCATTGTTTTTCCTGTTGTCACTCTGTCAATGTCTTTTGCCTTAGAAAATCTACAAAAAGATTAATAAAGCTTGCAGCTTTACAATCAGACTTTTAGGTGGTATGGTTCACTATTGAGTATGAACACAGATGTGCTAACTTACCTGTGAAGTGACACCACTAGTAGCAGTATATCCCAGTATGTCTCCTCTTACCATGCAATTTAAACTGTCTGCCACATTTGCAAGCCTTATAAGCTTTCAAGCAAGTTTGAAAAACACCACCAAACTACTGCAAACTGCAGACATGCCATAGTCCTCAGAATCCACTCCCTTATATGGGGTTGCATACGGGACATGCTGTAAGATTTCACAGAAAGCGTATGACCAGCTCCAAAAAACACCTACTCAACCTCCTCCCTTGAGTCACCACACCGGACTCTTTTGAACATTTTTTTTCCAAACCTATACCCTAATGATCTGATTGAAATGGTATAAATTAATCTATAGCAACAACATCTTCATTAACACAGATTAAGACCTTCTAATTTATACTTCCATCCAATATCATGCCTCTCCGAAAGAATTTTGTTCTTGCCCATTTCTTCAGAAAAGCAAATTTTACTCTCTACGTTCATTTTATGATTTGTGGCATAGTTGTTCTGTGAAATTTGTACTTTTGGTTACAACCAAAGCAAACCAATGCATAGTTAGCTTAACCTACATATATAATTTTTTAAAGTAATTCAAACTAATATGATTAGAACCATCACAAAAAATTCACCCAACAATCATGCCAGATTAAAGTACACAGAAAGAAAGTAAACAATAATTAAGAACTATCCTATCACTCAAATCTTCTGGTGAACATTCTATTTGAGAAGTTTCAGATACTAAAATAGAAGCTTATTCATTCATAGCACTAACTTCATATTTGTCCATCAAAGGATGCCTGATTGTTATACTAATTAAGGTGAAGTATAGTGTAGAATAGTATATATAGTGTATATAGTATAGTATATATATAGTGTAGATTGTCTACATTACTTTTAGCAAAGTTGAGTCTGTTTGTATACAGCATCAACTCATACTTTTAATTAAATTTTTCCCACCTAAAGGTTTTCATCATTAAAGCTTTTAATCTGGGTACTCCTACAAGTTACAAAAACAAAAAAGCTCAGTAGAAAAACAAAAGTGCAGTAGATATACTTGCTACATGTCTATGTCATGTTAAACCTCAGATCAGGAATAACTAACAGAGATGTCATATTGCCCTCTTCCTGACTAGCACAAGGTTTACACCCATAAATCATAGTTTTGCTTATCAATTCCGTGAAGTATATCATGAGCGTTGTTTGAAAGTTTTGTTCCAATTTCCTGAGTTACTAATATTGTCACATTATGTCATTCCTGAACCATAAGCACAGTAATACAAGTCACCCACAACAGGCAAAGGCATACAGGGACCAGCCTGATGTAAAGCACCATGTGATGCCAGCCAAAGGACACTGCAGTCGTTGCACGTTTGACACAAAACAAGCCCTCACTCTTGCTCTGTGAGAAAGTTCACTGTATGTCTCAATAAACATATATTATACATGGGCTTTGGATTAGTCTCTATTAGTTTAGATCAGTTAATTATGTCAACAAATGTTCTGAACCTTTAGTAGGAATACAGCAACACTGTTAGAACACTGACAAAATTTTTGTGCCAGCCTGGCAACTTTTTTTTTGGTTCTACGTAATTATGAGTGCACTGCTGGAGTATACAGTGAATTTGCAGTGGTCATGGAAGATGTAAGCCATCAGTATACAACCAGAGAGTAGAAGACAAATTCTTAGGAAGGCTCTATAAATTATGAAAAAATAAATTACATTTCCTTAGCAAAGGAAACATTACTGGAGAAAGACAACAACTGATTATGAACATCACAAGTCACCAAAATCATAGGTAGCAAATTGAAATCAACTGCAAATGCCTCTTCACCGTTATTCACTTACTCATAAAATCACAGAATGGTTCAGGTCGGAAGAGACCTCAAAAATCATTGAGTTCCAACCCCACTTATTCTTACAATGCAAGACAGCTTCAAGGAAAATCAATAAATATTAATTGCTTTAAAAAAGCAAAACAACTAAAAAAGAAATCTCCAAAGAATCCAGATAAGTAACTTGTTTTTTCAATAAAGAGAACAAAATCATATCGAATTGTTGCTGTAAAAAGGCCTGAAGCTGCAATAAATTCCAATGCTTCAATGAACATGACCAGATGCATGCAGCCATGTGACTTCTCAGACTTTATCAAGTTGGCTTTAAATGAGTTTTGCCTCTGTACTACCATAGGTAAATTACCATGAACTGGTCAGCAACTCTAGGCACTATCTCATCTATGCTACCCAGACTGCAGTCACACACCTTGAAGTATACCTCCTCTTCTATGAATGAGTGAGGCTATTAATAACTTAAACTGCCCACACTAGCAGTTTGATGGAGTTTCTTGGAAGTTCATCCCTTAGGTGTGGCATATACCAGGATCTGACTGTAATTTTATTTTTTTCCTGTGTAGTTGGCGTCCTGGTTCTGTTTCACTAATAGATTTTAAATTGTTCCTTCCCCCCACCCCAGCCCGCTCTACTCCCCACTGTGGCTTACCAAGCTTGGATGAAAACATTATACATAATTGTTAAAACTTAGATTACAGAATACTGCATAAGACTAATCATAGATATTTATAGTCTGCACAAACTTTGTTTGCTCATCCATGGCAAGCATTTAATAAAGCTAGTTCATCTGGAAAGAAGTTAAATTAAATAATCCAAAATGAATATGATGCATATTCAGAAAAATATGGTGTTCCGAACTAACAATAATGAAATTTAGGCCTTAGGAGAAAAAAAAAAAAGCCGAAGTCTTTAATTTCTTTAATTCTTTCTCCCATTTATTTCTTCCTACCGCCAAGGAAAAAAATATTAAAGGCTAATATTTTACCAGCCCTGTATAATTTTAGTTTAATAAATGGGAGTTCTGATAATTGTCTCATTCTATTTAAGCACAAGGTAAGATTCCACATCTTTCCGATAGGGATAAATGAAATAACCTTGAAATGTCAGGTAAGCATGAAACAAACAGAAAGGTGAAGATCTGCATCACGTGGGGTGAAGCGCACATAGTATCTCTCTATAGAGCTATGTTTACACATTTGTCTCCAGTCAGTCTCTACAGTTACTGGGACACTTGTTACTGACTTGGGGACTGGATGAAGGACCATGAGTAAACAGCTGCTGAACAGATGAAGACCCCACGAGTTGTACTGAACAAGAGCACTGAGCATAATGAAAGCCAGCTACAGTTTCTGGGCTTTGTTTGGAAGAACATCTATGAATACTCCTCACTGCCTTCACCCACCTCTATCTGGGAGAATCTGCCAAACAGGACGTGAACCCAGATGATACAAGCCTCACCTCTACTAAATCCCACACTGCACGCTCCTCCTCCTTGTATCAAGAAGCAAATTACTTTTTTTTCCATGTAACAATGAAATCCGCATCAGTAACAATAATCCTTCAATTTGCCTGTTACGCTTTGAATATACTAACAATTTACTCTTGTCTCTACACATAAAGTATGTTTCCTTTTTGCCTGTAACAGGATTTGGAGCATAACATCACATTGTGCAATCTGCAGCCTAACTCAGTTATGATTTTGTTTGGTGTACACTGAACTCGGGTGGAAATTCCTTAAGGCCAAAAGAAGGTAAGGATTTAATTTAATATACTGTATTAACAGAAAAACCTCACAGTAATCAAGCTGATAATATTTTCAGGAAAGCATGCAAGAGGGAAACATTAATACATATTATCAACATCTTAAATCTTAACAGAGCTCTTGAAAAGCACGCTCTGCCACAAACACTCCCACCACTCCATGCTATTTATCTCAGAACAGTAACTTCTCATATACTTCCCTCTTTATAGTTTTAAAACATAGCATAATTCTGCAGTACCTGTATCGTACTACAAAGTTTGTCTTTAATACACTATCATATCACACAGGTTTTAATTTAAGATCTGTTTGCAAGAGACTGCGATTCATGATGACTTCAGCAGTAACACGAAATTCAAGAGTTAAGAGCAGGATGTGGAAATCTGTGTCATTCAGAGGAGCAGACATTTCATTCCAGCAATGTGGGCATTCTAAGCTGAGAAAATGACACTTTTCCCTCAAAGAAGCGGAAGGACAGAGAGGATCATCACAACCCAGAAGATACCTCCCCATTTCTGCAGCCAGGATTGGGGAATTAAAATGACAGGAATGATTCCATTTTTGATGGGTGCTCAGGAGACTACCAATATACTTACAAGTACCAGAAGATACTGAGATAGTTATACTAGCTATAGTTTGAAAAACAATGTCAAAGTTACTATGAGTTTTCTTAATAATTTTTTTCTACTTTCTCTTAACAACACATCTGCTCTGTAACTTGTGTTCTTCAACATTTCTCATTGGCTTCTTATAACTGACAGTTTATCAAGATATCCAATATTAGTAGTATTCTGTTTAATTGCAGTTGTGTTTATCTTCTGAGTTTAAATAAATAGTAATATCTAGTCTACATTTATACATGTTGAATAAAAAAATATCACCTTATACTTGCTGACAGATCTGAATTTTAGATCAGCTTGTCTCATTACATCTGTGGTAGATCTGGGGAGCTCTATCTACTCTGACAGGTTCAGCTTCTGCTGAACAACATACCTCTCAACCTGCCAGTGTTCAAATGCGGGGAACACACTCGCTGCAGGAAGCTTGAAAATTATACTGGGACTTATTCCCATTTAATGTAACACAGACCACTTTCTCTATAACCTTAGTGTTATGGTTCCACATACCTAACGAAATTAATTTTTAATTATAAAAGTGTGTTCTTTCCACCCCAAAAAAACCTGTTTGTACTTTTGGGTCTAAATGTAATGAGCCATGTCCCTCATAATGAAGGGCAATTAGAATGTGCAACACACACAGACTGTCAATACTGGTGGTATCTAATCATCTCTGGGCATGCCCACATTAGGACTCTATTTTGGGTCAATAATGTGGTTTGTGTTGTTTTGAATGCAAATTTCACAGTTAAGTCTGTTGCATTATATGAACCAAAAGACAATAAGGGGACAGAGTGCACAAACAACATGCATTACTTCTGAAAGGAAGCTAGATGATGTGCTCCAGGATTTCATATAACTCTTTCCCATCCTGAATAAGCATTCCATTCAGAATACCAGGCCAGGATTAGCACAGAACATAATTTCTGCAAAATACGTATCAGTGTGAATGCCAGGTCCAAGACACTATCTTTTCACTTGGCACATTCACATATTAGTCTGCACTTGCTCCTAATGCAGACTTTGTCATTGAGTATTGTCATTGCCTATAAAGACTGGATTGGTTTTTTTAAAGCATCAAAAAGAAAGTTGTAATTTGGGTTAAAAATAAGGGTTCAGCCTTATTTTTATGGACTGGCAGAGTTCCAGTTGCAGACGCATAATCTAGTCTTCAAACCTGACTCAGGAATGACTGAGCACTCTGCATGTCAGGAAGGCAGTCCCTGGTGTAGCCTTTGTACTGCTGGTCATGAAATAAAAAAAATTTGCTTTGTTTCATTCCTTCCACTTCAGTCACCTCACTTGTGAAAAAACTTCAACAGTATCAGTTACTTACTGTTGTGCATAGATCATAACTTGATATTGGCAAAATGTGCTTTCAACTAGGACACTAGAGAATTACTTTATTTTTTATGAAGTAATCCTCGTATCACTGACTTCAAATTGCCCATGAAATATTGTAATTCTAGGGATCTAGATACTGTCAGAGCATATTTTCTAATTTAGCTTCAATATTCAGCTCACATAAGATACAATTTAATGATAGTGGAGAAGATAATCTTGAACTGTTCTTCATAAAGAACACTTTTAAAGCTATTAATAGCATTAGTATTTGCTGTGCATGATAACAGATTACCTCCTATACTTTTACTGCTAAAGTATAACCCTTCAGTAGGAGCACAAGTCAACTACATGCAAGGAGATCTAATACACCAAAACACAAACCAGATTGAAGATCCATCAACTGACTTCCAGATTCAAAGGTGTCGCTCTGAAAAGCTGTGCCTAAATAAGACCCAATACTAAAGAGTACACAAGTGCAACACGATTGGAATTACATCTTTTGCCTGGCACATAGCATGACTATAAGCATGCAAAGGCTCTGAAAGTTGTTCATGGATAACTAAGGCCACTTGGGATGTTCAGCTCCTAGGCTCCCAAAATTCTTTTAAGCATTTTCCTTGGCATCTCTACTCTTTATTGTGATGAAGTAATTGTCAAATGCAAGCTATGGAAATCTTGTCTTCACCCTCCCGGCTTTTACGTGAGGAACTTTCTCCTTTGAACCTTTTTTTTTTTTTTTATTGCTTCTCTTTCCTCCATTCCCAATTCTTGGGGAAACCGTAGTGGGGACCAAGAGAAGAAATGACAGGCAGCCAAGTTCAAGAGAGACAAAGAATGGCTAACAAAACTGAGGTAAAGATACAGAGAAACTACTTTGTTCTTTCAGTGAATAATGTCAAATCCAACAGCTACTGAGCTTATTTATTTTGTTTTATAAACAGGATATGATGCTTTTAAAATGTTTAACAGGCTTCATACTCTTGAGTGAGAGAAAACAGAATCTGTGTGTTCTGGTCTACATATCAAGAAATTAAAATGCATCTACATGGAAACAGGCAAATAGATGTAATTGTGCCTAGTTAACATGCTGAGCAGGTTTCTACAACGTTTTTCCAGCATGTTAGCAAGATTAAAATTAAAACCAGCTGTCCATCTCTTTATCCTTGAAAAAATCATGCAGCCAGTGCAAAACTTCAGAGTTTTGCATCTCTTAAGGTTATCCACTGTCTAGGAACCTGCATTACTTGATTAATTTTCAGCTTTTCCTCAAATTTACAGCCTTCTAATTGAATCACTCTGCCTAGCCTCTATTTAAAAATTATGTAATCACAGGCACATTTTTCTATGTATTGCGTGTATTCCTTCTCAAGCTCACAGACCTGAAAATCTTACCTTGTGGACATCAAGACTGGGATGGTTAAGATTTGTTATGTCATTTGAGAACAAATACAAATTAGTGATAATATAGATTTCATTCTTTCTTCATTCAGTTATTATTCTAGCAGAAAATAGAAGAGAGAGAGCAAGGGGGAAACACCCTTTTTCCCATTCAGAAGATATTTCTGCACTGAAAGATACAGATACAAAAGGGAAACATCATTCTACAAATCACACTATAAACAAAACAAATGTTTATTAAAATCTTGATAGTTTTTAAGACCCTTTGGTCAGCCTCGATATTTTAACACTCATGTGTGTAACATACTGGCTAACAATCAGATAGGAGTTAGCATCAACAACTTTCCTATAAGAAGAGACAACTTTCTCTACATTTTTGTGCCATAATCTCACACAGGAACAAATATTTTAAACATCTGACAAATTATTATAAGTGTTTATAGGAAAATTTCCCATCAGAACATGATCGATATACAGACTAAAGGTCTTTCAGTCTTTGAAATGCTGGCTGACAAATGGAACAGCCAGGATACAACATATGGGTTTTGGTATTTCTGGAAAAGCAGAGCAGGAAAGGATCTCCTGTAAATGTACTACCTATGAAAGCCTCCTTTAAACAGCACCCTGCAGCAAACTAGAAGTTTGTTTTTCGAGACTTTTCTTTTTCCCTTCCTTTGTAAACATACCAGTGATGGAATTAATGATGGAAAATGGAAGGACAAAAACTTAATTTTTTTCCTCAAGAATACAGGTACTGATGTTATTGCTGAAGCTTAAATCTTGGTATTGTGAAACAAGACCACAAATAAAATGGTCTCCAGAGGCACTAGTCTATATACTGGTGTTATCCCAAAGCAATTCTCCATAGCCAGTAGAGCCATACGAATCAGTCCTGTACCAAGCATTAGTCACCAAGCACAGAAGCAAAACCAGTACATTAAAACATTCATGCTTAGACTACATTACCTCACCTCTGAAGAAGCTACCAAAACCTTCTCTGCTCCCACAGCGTTTCCAATGGCCTCCCCATTGGCAAAAGGGCTCCCAGTGAGCATCCAACACGGAGCACAGCACCCATCCCAGACACATCAAGCACCACTCCCTTGCTGTCACATCCTGCTACAGCCATGAGCAAACCTCCTCAGGAGCTGAGCAAGCTCACTCAGGAGGCCACACGCTGCCAAAGTCCTTCCTCTCCTTCCCCACAGCCATTTTACCTCAAGGCCACCCCGCCCTGGATTCCCCCCACACAAACTCCCCTCACCTCCCGAGCTCCCACTTATAAACTTTAACGTAAAAAGCAAGAAACTCATTACCTTGCTTCTATACTGCTCTCCCACCTTCTCTCTTTAGCTCTTCCACCCCTCTGCTGCCCCAGCACCCCCGGTGGCAATGTCTGCCCCGGCTCAGCTGTGCTCCATTACCCTCCCTCAGCTCTGCCCACCACCTGCTGCCCTGCCCCGCCCGACCCACCAGGCCCCACCTGAGCCTACAGCCTCCTCCATGTGAAAGATTAATTTCTCTATATCAATGTTTAGCAGTACAATAGTACTGATTGCTGCACGTTAACATTAAATGCAACATTTAATGCAATTAATGTAAATATTACACAGGAGTTCCCACCTCAGCCAGCAGGTGGGATTCAAGCTTCCACAGCTCCGGAAGGAACATTCGAGAAGGAGTCACCCAAACAGCTGCTGTTGAGTGTGTTGAACTCTGAAACCTTCCATAAATGCCCATTTAATGCCAGGTGCAACACTTGCAAAAGCGTAGGTATAAATGTTTTTCTACTTTTTGTCTCGACTGCACACTGATCAGGGGCGGCGGTGTGAGCGGGCCGGGGGCGGGGGGGCTCCCCACAGCTGTGGAGGGACCTCAAAAACAACAGCAGAATTGTTCTCAATTTTGCTGTGGTAACAAAACGACGAAATTTAGCATATTGACTGCCAGTTCCTGCTTTGCTGAGTACAAAACGGAAGAACAGATCAGAGATCTGAATATCCATAACTAAAACAGAGACTGATGAAATAAATGGGGTGAAACACTCTCCTGCGAATGCTGAGCTTTGTCCTCCGACAGGCGACAGCATTGCCCCAGTCCAAAACACTGGAGATGTAAAACCAGCATAACTGCTAATATATATTATAAACCACAGGCTTCTGAAATTTGATAACTCTAGGTGCCTACCTGAATTCAATAGCCTCTAAGGAAAGCCTGGAGCACATGATATTTTACAGGATGTTGTGAAGATACAGAAAGAATAAAAGGTCATGATAACCGATGATTTAACAGATTGTGGGTGGAGAGGTGTTTGTGCTTCTGATAATTAACTGGCAGTTTTAGAGAGTGCAGTTCTTAATTAAGCTGTAAATACGTGTTGATGAGCATTGTGATTTAATAATGATTAATGGCTTGATCATGTTACCATAAGAATACATAAAAGGGACTTAGATGTTCCATAACGTAGCAGATACAGTCATAATTTTTCTCACTAATTTAATGGAAATGCATACTCTGTTTCTGTAAACATGAAAGCTGTGAACTTGAATGTGAAGATTTGGCATGAATGATGTACAAATGGTTGAAATTGGTGAGCAAGTTGTGGAGAGGAAAACCAAAGTATTTCTGAGGGCCACAGCTGCATTGAGACAGCACGCGTGTTATTCTGCTTTAATTCTCTTCACAAGTTTACTATTTGTGCTGAAAGAAACCAGACTTCTGCAACAACAGAGATGTTGTTAGAAAGGACAACTAGCATACCTTAATCTTGTGTCTGTTTTCAATTGTGTAAAAAAAAACAAATCCTGCACTGTGGAAGATGGTATGTAGGGTGTATTCCCAAGTCTCCAGCAAAAGGTGCAGTGGAGCCTCCTGCTTTTCCAGAGGTAAGTCAATGTAAGCACAGGTTCCTCAGTTCCAACGAATCTTCTATTCAGCCTATCTACAATTACTGATTGTAAGTTTGTGGGAGAGAACTGGAAAAAGAACTAAGTTTTGGAAGAAGAATGTCTGATACAACATATTAATCTAACTCAAAGGACTGCTTTTTACACAAGAAACAATAGAATAGCCAGTGAGAAGGAAAAGAAATGTTTTTGTTTTCCCAAGTGTCAGCAGGGATTGATTTGCAGCCCTTTGTCCTTTGATGTAATACTTAGAATTGTCTCCCATGATGTAGTTTCTTCCTTCTCCACTAGGAAAATTACAAAGAATGAGACTTTGGGGTTCTTTGGCAAAAGATGCTATCGCTAATGAAAACCAGGAAAATTCATTCAGATAACACTAGAATTACGCTCGTAAAGAAATAAGGATCCTGCAATTGTCAAAACTGACCATGGATCAGGACCTGGAAAAAAACAGAAAAACTGTACAGAGGACTATAAATTACTTAAAATTCTGAACTGTAGCCAAACTGTAGGTTTCTTATCTAGAAAATTCCACGTGTATTCTTCCTACTGGAAATGGTACAAGATTTCTGATGGGATCTTTGAAAAAAGTTTGTGTCAATCTCAGGGATTTAAAAACTGCTTGAAGAGTATAAATTGAGCTTAACCATGGAGCTGCTAAGGTCTCTCTATATAAATTTTACATAAGTTTACAATGCCAGAGTGGTGTCTGGTGGTTCACAAAGCAAGCTAAAGAGCAGCCCCTACCCACACCTCACAACCACAATTGCTTATGACAAGTCAATACAGTTGCGGGGGGAGACAAGGCTTTATTAAAACCTCACTCCAGTATCTCATGGTAATTTGCCCTGAGCAACACACAGCTTTTCTTAAGAAAGCAGTATTTTAAACAATGCTGCTTTGCAGTGCACAAGATGGGGAATAGAAAGGCAGAACAAAATCTCGGAAGCCTGCAGTAAACAATTCTTGTTTGGCAACAGTTGTGGAAAAATATATGAAAAGAGTAGCCGAACAAATCATTGACTTTGACTGTAATAAAAAGCTTACTTTACTCTTGGACCATTTGCAAAAGCTGTAGTGAAGATGATTAAAAAGGAGCAAAAAGGAAACAGTATTTGCATTCATTCTGGTAATAGAATATGAAATTAAAGCATGAAGGGATTAATGTTTTAAAGCTTGACTTGCAGCGATAAAGCTAAGGTATTAGAAGAGACAACATAACCGTTACAGGATAGACAAGCAAAGAAAAAGCAGCACATGCCTTAAAGATGAGCAAGGCAACCTAGAATGGAATTACAAAATGATTAATCAATACAAATGAGAAATTGTACAAGGAAAGAGAGCTTGGTGAGACTTCTTATGGGACTCAACACTGCAGCCGCTTAAAGATAATGAAAGGAGCACAGCAAAGCCAAAGAAATGCTTTCATTCAGTAGCAAAGTCATTTGTGAACAGTTTAAATTACCCTAATCACCTCCCCTCCAGCCGTCAGTATGCTCTGTCTCTTTAGTTATTTAAAAAAAAGAGTTTGGGGAAATGAGTTCTGCGAATCTAAGCTGCAAAATAATTATACACACACCATTTTAGCATTTTAACAATGCAATCCCAAACATTTGTTCTCATTAGAATGCAAATCGACTCATTTAATAATCCCACATGAGAATTCCACCACACTCAGCTTAAAAAGCGCAGTGGTATTCAAAATATTATTAATAAATGCCAAATATGGAAAAGCCAGTTTGTTTTGCCAGCAGCTCAAGGTAGATAAAAGACATATAGAACATTTTTTCCAACCAAATTTGTTTAATTGAAATTTAACAGTGCGAATGGTCTGGGATAGTCTTTAAAAATATGAAGGTGACAGTACCCTTTGCTTAACATAGATACACTCACATTCACTAAGGCTGAGTACTACAGCCTGTCATACAAATCAATGACATCAATTTGCTTCAAGTAGAGTCTAATTTCAGTAAGCTACTTCACTGTTAATAGTTTTAACCTCTGGTACAGGTTCAAAGCACTGTTCTGAATTGTGTCATTTCCGATTTATCAATCCAAGTGGTGGTGTCATATTTTCAGTACTGCTGCAGAATTTTGATAATTAGAGGACTGAAAAAACCCAAAGGCTTAGCAATACTATCATAAATAGACCTTTCCTATAATATTTATGATCCTATTCTTATCCTGGGATGCTCTATGTTTCTATTGCTCAATAAAGGAGAGTATTTTATAACCATCACAAAGAGATCTAATTTAGAACAGAAATTATATATATTCTAATCGAACTCTCTAAATAATTAAGAAATCTGTAATGACCATGGCAGATATAATAAAACCCTCTGACCCTGAAGCGTTTGTTTTAATGAGTAACTCTCCCACAAACATATATTCGGAGCAAGGTAGAGATACAATATTACTTTCTCCAGATTCTTGATACCAGTAAAAATTTCAAATTAAATATACAGTGTGCCATTCTTAGAATGGGCATAGAAAAGTCTAGTAGATAAAAAAACCAAAATGATCTCTCTGATCTGCTGCTTCAAGACCAGTAGATTCATGGCAATTTAGGCAACAATTCGTTTTTCTTCTGAGAGGGACAAGTTCTGCCCCTTATTTCAAACAGCGTGATATATCTAACAATACACACTACAATATGTCAGTAAGGCCAGGAGTGTAAGGTCATTACTACGTATGATTACTAGCAGCTGGTTTCCTGCTCTGTTCCTCCAAATTCCACTCAAACAGGTTCTGTTGCTTCCAGAAGCTAACTTTGTGCACAAGAAATATACTCACCGTGGGGTGAGTGGTGAGTAATCCAAAGAACATGCCTGGCATACTGTGTACACTCAGTATCGAATGTTTTTTCAGTACTGATTGGGGCAATGCAGCAGCTGCTGAAATATTAAAAGTCTTTTAAAACTAATATAGTATGACAACAAAAACAAATTAAATATTGTAATATGACATGGAGTATAAATTGTCCTTGACACAAAGTTATAAATATCTGGAGAATCTTTATTTGTTTTGAAAATGTCAGCTTGTCAGAAATTTCCTTCTGACTGTTTTAATTACCTCTACTCTGATGCACATTTAAGCCACAATAAACATTTTAGAAGTTTCAGCATTGGGTTATGCAACTATGTTGTTAACTACACACTTCTGAAAATTTTAAGACAAATTAAAAGAATTTCAGATTTTCTTCCACAGAATGCTTACATAGCACCCACTTCCTGCTACATAAAGCTCTGTACCACATGCTGATTGCTCAACTAGGTTACAGACACATACAAAATAATCCAAAGCACTCATCTATAAGGACGTAATGCCAACTCTCTTTCTGTTAATTGCAAACTGTGTAATGAAGTTCACAGAATGGTGTTTAACTCATTCAGAGCCTCAGCTGAAGGAGATAAGATGGTGTGATGAATGAGGATGTTACGCAATGAGCTACATCTAAACTGTACCTCCAAATTCACTATCCAGTCTTTTAAACACTAGATATTTCTGCTTCACGAGTAAAAAATATACTGTAACATAATTAACTGAATATCCTAGAGACACATAACCCACAGATGGACTAATTTAGTTTACTGGCAATGTAATTGGCCAGTAGCAGTGAAGCAATGGGTAATTATCCATTGTAAGCTACTGTTAAGTATGTCCTAATAGATTGGTTTCACTGATATTTTTTTCCTGGGTATTTATACAACCTCCTCCATTAAATTTTCTGAGCAACTAAAACCTGTAGTGAATTTATCTTCACAATTGTCTCACATGGTAAATGGCAGAATTCCTAATTTTACTGAGTAAGAAGTGTATCTATTCCAAAGTGTTCTTCTGCCAGCTGGGAACTGAAGCTTCACAAACCCTTGCTCCGTACATTGGTTTTGCATTCTACAAGGAAGGCTGTGTAGGGTATCTGAAGGCACAGCATGTCCAATTCCATCCATGCTACAGACAGGCGGGTGTTTAGACTCATGCTAAAGTGACGTCAGATTTTTCATTCTACTTTCTCCCAAAATCAAGAATCTGAATATAGGCTTGCCTTTATGAACCGGGGAGAGTCAGAAGTTCAGTTCAAACATGGATTCCAGCTATGCTAAATATAGTCAAATAGCAAGCTACTTACAACTCTACCACATAAAGTTCCTGTACAAAAGTACATCCAGGAGTTTGCACAGCTGTTCTAAACCAGTTTTAACTACATTTTAAGTGGTAGTTTCCCTTTACAATAATTCTGACTTTGACCCTCCTGAATCTCCCTGAGGGCACAAGAATTTTCAGTCAGGGAATTCTCCTCTGGGCACAGGGAATGGAGATGGCCCCGTGCAGTGCTCGCACTGAGCCCTGGCACCCATGGGTGATGCTCAGCAATCCCATGCATCACGGAGCTCCCTGAACTAGTGAGGAGAGGTACAGGACATTACAGGACACAGCAGCTCTGATGTACCAACAGCGTTGCTACAGTCACACAAAGCACAGGCATGATCTGCTGGGGAAATAGCTGTACTTCTGCAGTCGGGTTAAGTATCTGTGAAGCACAAGATGCAGTGCTTCTGTTCCAAGGCTAGCCTTGAGAGGGAAAACATTCACAATGGACTGCATCATAAAAACACACTTCTGAAGTTCATGGAAAAGAGGAATGTCAGCACGGTGACATTTTTATTTAATTAAAGAGGCCTGCTTGCTTATGTTTTAGATACTTTGTATAACACTTAGCCAATCACACATGACAGTATACAATTATTCTAGGAAAACTTGCTTAGATTACATTTGCCTCATGCTTTCAACCATTCCAGACTTGCAATTATTACACAGTTGTGTCTGGGAAATTATCAAAACAGTATGGTATTTATAAAAGCGAGAGTAAGCCCACATACACATTATCAAATTAAACTGTTGCAATGTGCTTTTTCACATGACTAAAGATTTTATTATAACATAATTCTGCAATATCTTCCTGTTTCACAAAGTTATTAAACCTAAAATAAGCAAAAATCTCTCATTCACATTTTTACGCCCAAAACATTGCAGGTCCTTAGGTGTGTCAAAAGAAGCTTTTAAAACTTCAGTTACTTGATTAAAATGCAAAGAAATAACGAAAGTCATCATCTTGGTACCATCAGAGCTTTGTCCAACCCACCTTCTTGGCTGTACCCAATGCCTCATGGCTTATCACATAGTTTCATAAGAAGTTACAGTATTTTAAAATTGGACTATACCTTTCCCCCAAATAATCTACAATATTTACAAAAGTACTAAGATTTTAGTCATCTCAAATTACAACAGTACTTTTTGGGGCTGCATCCACACATGGTTTACTCTGGCCATATCGACACATAGAACTCTGGGTTTATGCTCGGATACAGCCAGTATCCACTGACTCAACACCGTCACTCTCAATATTAAAGTCTGCAGTGCTAAAACTACTTTTCATGCTACGTGGTCATGAAAAGTAACCTCTATTTGAGTCTTGAGAGGAATAATCTCTTTATCACACTGCGTTCACATGGTGGAGAGGAGGAGAAGAATCGAAGCAAAACAAATTCTTCTCTTTCACATTCCTTTTCCCGTCTCCTGAGTTATAAAACTGGTCAAATGAAGTACCGTACGCTGCAAAGCTCTAAGTGCACTTCAGCATTATACCAAACTGGAAGAGCAAGGGTTTCTCAAGGCCTGTCATTTAAACTTCATTAAATGGAAGGAAGCACAACTGGTCTTTGCCCCTGAGGGAGTCATTTACTCTATTTTTATATTTTTTTAGGATAAGCAAAAATCATACCTAATGGAAATACCAGCTTCAAAGTATCATTTGTAACATTTTTTATTAATTTCCTAATGTTCCACAATAAACATGGCATTTTAAAAACTACAGAAAGATGCTGAGGCAGTTTACTATTTACTATTTCTAGCTGAAGCGCATTCATGTAGATTAATTATCCTGGAGTGTTCAATTCTAATATTTAACAGAACAAAAACATTTTCAGCTGTTTATGTAGTCAATATATAATTTTTACTAGCACATTTTTGCTTATGTATCACTGTAAAAAGAAAAAATAAAAGATAAATATTTGTTATCTGAAAAAGTACACACTGACATTTGGCATAGTTGCTCACTATTGAGTTTTCCTCTGGAAAGAAGTTCTGCTGCAGAGCTCTCATTACAGGCTTTGAGTATGGGAGTCCTTTACTAAGCTTTGTTACTGACAGACTTCTTAAACGGTAAATTGCAAAGTGATCTGAGATTCATTATTTAGAATCATAGATTAATTAACGAACTGTGATATGAATCTATTCATCAGTATTTCTGATATGAACAATACCATCAGATTTTCACATGAGAACCTGCAAGAGTTACGGCAGCATCAACATAAACAAGTTGTGATTAAGATAAGTTTTCTCATTCTGCTTTGTAAAGTGGCCGTCCCATCCAACTTCAGATTTTTTCCAATATTTTTTCCTGTAGAACGTATTTCTCAGGAAAATTGATACCCGTCAGCTATACTCATGGTGGTTCCTCATACCAATCGCAAAGGTTAAGGTTGTTCAAAGGTGGTAGGATAGCTGGTAATTGCCAATTTTAGAAGTTGGTATGTCCAAAAGTTGTTCAGGTAAGTGAACACGTAATGGGGTGAGAGGGTCAGTTCTGCTTTCTCAGAATCATCAAAAGAAGACAAATTATCTTAAAAGGAGCTCAAGATCCTTTTCTTTGAGAAGCCAGAAACACAGACAGCAGAAGATGCCCAGGACAATTAAAAATTATTACATAGACATAAATTTTTTTGCCAATTCTCACCTTTTCTTACAAAGAATTTTCTTAAACATTATTAGGAAATAAGATCTCCAGAGGAAAATGAGAAGCTTTATTTATGCATTCTGCATGGACCAAACACAATGAGCATAAATGTCAATATGTGAAAGTAAAGAGTAAAATGTGTCGTACTGCAGGAGAAAAATTCTGACTTTAAGAGCAACTTCACAAACTAATCACAAAAATTCAATGTGAATTATAAATCTGATATTTCAAGTGTATCCTCAGTCAGTGTCTCAAAGATATTATTATACATGTTTAGTTACAGGATTGCATTTTTCAGGATTCACTCTTGATTTTGTTTTTTGTGATCAAGTTGACATTTAAGTGCACTGGGTTTGCTTGAGATGCTGCATAATGATTGATTCAGAATGCGTAAAGAAAGCTTCTTTCCCAAAGAAAATGCAAAAAAACATGCCTCCCTCCATGAACATATTTGTAAGATCTTCCAAAAAAAGATGGATAACATTATTAATCCTGAACTGAGTACATGGCTCTCCATGGAAAATATCAATAGGACAAAATCTTAGGACCTGACAAAATTAAGGACCTGAACGTCCTTACCAAAATATCTACACAGGCAACAAACCTGTATTTCAGTGACCTTAACGAATAAACTAATAAAAATCACACTAACCATCTAAGAAATAAATTCTGACAGATTCCATAACTGAAATTATCATCCTTTATTCTATTAGTTATTCCTGTTACACTCCACTTAAACGTGTAGTTGTTGGTGTTGGGTTTTTTTAAACATATATATTACAAATCAGGAGTCTTACAGGCAACTTTAGGTAGAGCTAACAACCCATTTACAAATCCCTCTTCCCCAACAGCATTAAAATTCTGAAGACTGCTGCTTCTTAATTGTACATAGGCAGGACAATTTGCTCCAAGGTTTTATTACATTAATTTTGTATAACATTGTTATACATTATTAGATTCTTGCTAAATTATATACTGCTGAAGCATGAAGTAGAGAGCTCATACTAAAAACCATTCTACAATCTACAGCGTGGTCTAAAGATTCTAAAGTATTGCTCTTATTTTTTAAATATTCATAACCATGTAACTTGGGAAAAAGAGAATGCAAGATTGCAGTAGCATCAGTGCAGTGGAAGATCTAAAAAGAACAGAAAAACTATTCTAACCATGGAATAGCATCCAAACTCTTCCCTAACTAGTTAGAATAGGAACACTGGTAATAGATGATGGTATATAATTACAGTGATCTTTACAGTCTTTTTCTGAAAAAGATAACAATTCTAGACAAATTTGATGCTTCAAAGCAAAATGGGAGATTACTTAGGAAACTGAAAAATGTATGGGAAAAATCCCTGCTCTGTTAATTGCAGCCTATCTGTTTGAACAGGCTTTTTAATTCTGCGTGTTTTCAGTCTTGAGGTTTCACATGCCTGTACCACATCGTGGCCTGAGAGGATGGCATTGACTTCACCTAGAGCTCTGAATCTTCATTCAGAACAATCCTTCTTGCCTAATACTTTTGCTTCTGCTGATCAAAGCATATTTTCCTTGGGTAGCCCAGGAAGCCTCAAAACATCCCAAACCTTCCCATTGCACTTTGATTTAGGCAATTAGAACCACAACCTGTCACGAAACTGTCACTGTGGGAGGCAGGGATAGGACTGAAGGTGACAGGGAACAGAGAGGTGAAAGGAGCTGGACAATTGACCCAAGGGGTAATGGGACCTGCCAGCCTGACTGACACTGTGGTCAAGGAGAGGACAGGGGATGCTGTGCAGTTTGACTTCAGCGGGCCTTTTGACAAAATGTTCCAGAGACTCCTTGCAGCCACACAGGGGAAACGTGGACTGGATAAATGGATGATAAGGTGGATGTAAAACTGGGTGAACCATCAAGCTGGAAGGGTCAGCGCTTGGTCAGTGGTAGAAAACACAACGAGTGGCCAATGTCACTCACAGATGCTATTTCCCATAGTGTTTAATGTCCTTATTTACAGCCTGGACAACAGGATGAAGTGTACTCTCAGGAAATTATACTTTCCAGCTGTTTTGGGAGCTTTTTTTCAGAATAGATTGAGAAAATCTAATTATTAAAAACACATAAAAGATGAAATTATATGATTGGACTGCTTCTCCATATATACGCATTTTGTAGAATAACTAACTGATTATACTGTCTGTATCAAATATGACCATTTATAGTATGTCACTATAGAATAATAAATTATTATGGTTATTTAAAATATGTCTAATGAGCAACTTCTGCTGGGAAATCAGAGTCTTTATTCAAATATTATCTATTGCTACATGGAGACAGGGTAGTATTTAGAACTATTTTTGTCAGAATATGCTCAATCATCACTTTTGCAAGACAGAAATGCAAAAATAGGAACTTTTTTACTAAAATCTATAATACACTAGGGAAACGAGAAGGTTCAGCACAGATTAGTGGGTTTGATTAATGCAGTTATATATACATTCAGAATAAATACCTAATTCAAGGACTGCTGCTCACTTATCCATATTATTTGGAAAACTATCAAACAAACCAATAATAAGTATGTTCCTGGGATCTCAATTGAACCAATGTGGATGAAACTCTGAAGATACTTCAAATCAATGAAGACTCAAATGCAACATTTCAAAAAGCTTATCTGGTGAACATGCTGCCAATAGAACTCATATGCTCGCAGCCATACACACCTACTAACTCCAAAACCTAGAGATATTTCAGAGGAAAGGTGTAATTGTTCACTAAAGCTTGATGCGTAACGGAAAACAGAAATGTCACAGTTCAAAGATGATACAATCTAAAGGAATCATTTCTGGTATTTCCTGTAACTGAAATAATAACTAGTTAATTCTTTAGGGAAATTATCTGACTTATCTTTTGGGGAAAAGTAAAGCATGTCCAAGGGAAGGGGAGGAGTTTGGAACACTTCTAGAGTGAATGTGTACAGGCACATGCTTGCCCTCTGCTTATGCTCTTCCCTAACCGTTGTCCACCACCAAAGAGAAAGCATTACATTTGGGTACAGATACACATTACAAGTACCTGGCTATATGGACACTTGGTCTAGTTCTGCATAGTGTTTTCTAATGTTATGTTTAATTTTCTGTGTACGCAGAAGAAAATCATGAAAGTGCACGGAAGCAAATCACCTAAGAGAATAATCTGTGGATTTTATGACTTTTAATAGATAAACCTGAAGATCCTCCAGCTTACCAGTGTAGGAATGGGAGAATTATAAAATAGTACACATAATGATATACGTAACAAGGACATTTTCAGCTGTTTACATGATATATAAACACAAACAATATCTACCAGCAAATTGAGTTTATCCTACAGAGAATGGAGAAAATTTCCAAAATGAAAATATAATGAAACAATCTGAATTATAGCAAACAAAAATTCAAAATGAAATCAAACATTTCTTTTCTCCTGAGAATTCCAAGAGTTGAATCATCAGTAGGCCACTAAATACACGCCCACGTACGTGTGGAAGGAGGAAAGATCAGTAGAAAATGAAGGGAATTAAGTTATTTTTGACTGGACTAAAGGTGGAATTATTTTTCTGAAATTACGCAGGGAGACACTCTGACAAAGAAAGATAAGTCTGGCTGTGATTCTTCAGAATTGAGTCTTCCCATGGGCAGGGAAGGGTAAGTTTTAGAAGAAAGCTAGGAAATGTGTTCTCAGAGTTTCTATGATATTACTCATTAAAGAAACCCAAACAAACAAAAGAAGAAAGCCCCCAAAAACCTCAAATCACTTCTGTTTTGAAAAGACTGTTTGGTAACCGGTTCCCAATACTGTCATTGCCCAGAGGGAACAGAACCACCAGTGTTTCATCTGAAATCAAAATAGATTAGGTAATCCAAGGTATAAGATACAACTCCATTGAGAGTCTACTGATGAGTAGTGCTCTGAGACCTGACTGATAAATGGAGAGAGAAACCACCTGCAGCTTCCTGCTGATGTGCAAACTCCTGGTCAGGAGACCGAACAAAATTAGATCAGGGTTCACCCGAATGAGAGCTATGTCATTAAGAAATGTTACCACCACCACTGCAATTTATCCTCACAAAGAATTTCTTTGAAGAATACCAGAAATAAAGGGACAGAGTCTGGAAAGAACATGAAAGGAAAAAATATGCAACTTTTCCATATAGTCTTAACAAAAGATATTATTTATTCTTAAGATAATACATTGTAGAAAGGACTAGAATAATTGTTCAACACTTTCTTCAAACTGAGAGAAAGGTTCATTAATTTTTTATGTCAGTGAATGCAGAAAACTTGACTAATTATGTATTATTTACTTGTCATATTTTTAAATAGCTTTTTGTAGGCTTCCTCTGAAAGATTGTGATGTACTACCCACCATTATTATCACTGCTAACGCAGAGGTTAACTGTTCTTTCTTCCAAATAGAATCACAGAACAGTTTGGGTTGGAAGGGCAGAACAATAAAGGGCAGAGGAAAGGGCATTACTTCCCTTAAATATGTTTTTGACTTCTCAGTATTGTTGACGAGCTTATTTTATTTTTTCTAATAAGCTGAACCAATGGTTCTAACAGGAATAAAGTATTCAACCTCTGCATTTATATTCTTTTGTCCTGATGTCAGTAATAATTACTAAAATAATTTAAATGTCTTGCTTATGCAATAATTGTTTGATGTGTTTTTCCTCAAGATAAAAACATTCAGAATGCAAACATTCAAAACACACTTTCCACAACATGCTTTAATACAGGCTTTACAATAAATCCTCAACTAATTCCAATCGTGCTTTTATAATTATTTCTATTGTCACTTCTGCACCTGTAATGTCACTTCATATAGTAGGACAGCGTAGGGTAGAGCACTGATTTCAATTTTCTCTCAAACTCATTTTAGTTGTCTGGTGGGGGGAATAAACCAACAATTATTGAAAGAAATAAAGAGATTTGAAACAAAATTTCCAGACAACAAACATTCAAATATTCTGGACACTGTGTGTTTATGAAGGGAGGGATACACTGGAAGAGAATTCTAACCAGACCTGGTGCCATGTCACATGGAAGTCTCCCCTGCCTGTCTCCTGAACAGTTAGTCTACTTTTTCTCAAACTCAATCTCAGTTCAGCCTCTGACTCTTTGCTAGTCACAAGAGAAAGCAGTGAACTCCACTGGCATTTTCCTTGCAGTAGTTTATTTTCGTCTCCATATTAGCTCAACCACACACTCGCCTTTTCTTAGTGCATTATTTTGTGCACTTTTGTTGGAAGTGAAATAGCAGCAGCCTCTGTCCCAAACGACTCGGTGCATGTGAATAGAAGCAAAGGGCATCTGATGTCTTACTTCCCTGAAGGAGTTGGCAAAAACAGTTCCCATACACCTTGTAATAAGAGCATAAATTCCACAGCAAGCAGCTTTAATGTTAAATAAATAATTTAACAAGGCAATCAATTCCAAGGTGCATAAATTTTGGGGGAGGATACACAAGCAGATCTATTGACTTCAGATTCTGCTTCCAATTGTGCCACCCCCATGGAAGTGGATAAGTGAAATGGTAGAATTAAAAATGGATTGCCAGTTCCCGAGGCTTCTGAACACACCCTCTCTAAAAAGCCATTTGCAAGTGTCAGCTCCGGAATAAAATACACTGTCACTGGTGTGAAAAAGTAGTAAACAAGATTATGGGAGAAGAAGAAATGGAGATTATAAACTCATTTCCATTAAGTATCTGAAAAGACATAGAAAATATGATTGTAGTAATATTTGAAGAAATAAAAGGCATTAGATCTCACAGAGTAAAAAGCACTTATGAGAATGCAGATGGCAGAGGTCAGTAGAACTGACAGCCACTACAGGCTGTTAACATTATTTGTTAAGACACTTGACTAATGGTTTCCCACGACACAATATTGAGCAAGCATTGTATTTGAGAGGGGAGAAGATATTGCCCACTGAAGCCGCTGAGAAAGATATTAATCACTTCACTAGGCTTTGATTCAGGTCTTAATTCAGCTGAAATATGGCAAGATTTCATCTACATGTTTCGCAGTACACTGAAGACATAAGAAAAGGCTTTAATGGCTTTTTGAAACTAGACATTGATACAATGCCTCCTTCTCATTTTCATGACCTTCAATTTATTATTGTGTACATGACTGACCCATAATGAATTTCACGAACAGTGATACTGCAGATCTACTTTTAAAAGTTTTTTACTTATATAACATCAGTTCAAGTACATCTAATAACCAATTCTCTGCCTCCGTAAGATGGGAAAGAAAAAAAGCCAGAAAGAAACATAACTGGGTTTACTTTTTTAACTTGAAAGGAGACATTCTGCCAGTGTGATTATTAACTCTTTACTTAGAATCACCACTTGCCCTACTGGATTTATGTGAGTGGCTTGCAATAATGGAAAATCTATTTGCTTTTATTAGAGCATACGGTACTCAACCATCATAAAGCTTATTGTCAAACTAGTGCTGGCTCTGCACAAAATGATTTCTAATGTTCTTCATTTTATTATGTTAAATGAATTCTCTAGTGCAATTATTGTGCAGTGGATCATGGGGGTAATAAGCTAATTGTTACTTGTTTTAATTGCTTAAGTATGAACTGTCAGTGATTTATAAGTAATGAAGAAGCCGAGATGAAGTAATAAAATACTAACCACCCATAAGATCAAGTAGTGTACTTCCGAAATGAGGAAGACTTTATTTCACAATGGCAAAAATACTGTATTTTCACCCTCTGAGTAGCAACCTAAAGACAGAAGAAGGAAAGAATCTTGGCTCCTTCCTTCAGCATAGCTCCTGTTCAAGCAATGGAAAATGCTGACTCACTGTAGTAAAATAACTGGTACAGCATTGTGAGTACATATTTCATACACTGGATACAAAAAGGATGACACAAACATTACTATGTATGAACCATATGAAAATACTTTTGTACAGCTTCATGCAGTCAATGGACCTAAACCAAGCTCAAGCAGCTGCACCTGGTTTGAACTGCAATACAGTTGTTTTAAGAAGTGATTTATATGGCCGTGATCAAGTAGAATTTAGCTTTGCATAATACAGAATTAAGTCTTATTATTCATTTGTACTGTTTATAATGAAGCTGTCATACAGTGTATGCTTTTCCTTGATCCAAAATATATCGCTATGAAAATCAGATGGAAATGTATAATTCCCTATGACATTGGTCCACAGAGATGGATGACAGAAAAGCTGTTTTGTTTCTTAATATGTTAAGCAAGGTTCTAAAATTCAAAGACTTGATATAAATAAATCTGTGTATGTGAATTTCCAAACTGTATTTTAAAAATATTAAGGGACTTATGCTCAATAGTTCTTCATAATTGCAGAAATTACACAAAGTAGAAGAAAATTTCTCACCATCAGAACAAGTTGGTAAAATATGTCTTTTTAACTTTCTCATCCCCAATGCAAATTCTAAACATTCAGAACACATAAACTTTTATTCTAGTTCACAAGCTCAAGTAACACAGGCAAAAAAAACACCAACACAAAACCTAAACTTTCATCCTAACTAATCTGAACTCCAAGACCTTAAAGCTTAATCATTACTGATTTCCAGAACTCAAATTCCTGAGGTATAATCAGAATATCTTTTTACACAGACTTTCTGGAAGAATAACATGTTGATAATCTGTTCTAAGATCCCTACACTGTTAAAAACTGAGACTTCTCTGTTTTCCCTATACCAAATTTCTTACGGGTTAATACATCACTATGTGTAGCTAGAAAATTTGGTATTTTTCACCCCTGAAATTTTCCAGTGTTTCAGTATTTTTAATTCTTTGCAAGAAAATAATCAAAAAAGAAAAATACAGAAGAGGGAGAGACTGTCATAGAATCATAGAACATGTTGGGTTGGAAGGGACCTTTAAAGGTCATCCAATCCAACCCCCCTGTCCCACATAGTATGAACTTTAGGAAATCTACCAGTTGGAGAGTGGGCATTTTGAGTTACTCTTTTAGAGCAATGTAGAGAAGTAATCACATATTTCTGAGCAAGAAAGAGACCTAAAAGATGATGGCTACGGAGGTGGTCATTAACATGGCTCCTCACTTTGAAGACAAGTGTCAAAGATACGTGGCTCTACTTTCTTGTCTTCCTTTTTCTCCCTTGCATTTTAAATAAATATCACATCCTGGACTTTAAGTTTTATCAGAAATAACAGATTTGTATAAAAAGTTATTTTTATTATTTTCATTAGTGTTTTTCAAAGAAACAACATTCATTAATAAGTCCTCTATTTTCTCATCTCTATGAAAAACCAACTGGCAGTCAGTCAACAAGAAAGCAACAAGGTGCAGAATTTCAGATGGAGTTACAAAATTCACTTTGTGCTCTTTAGTTGCTTATATTCATATCACACACCCTACTCTGGATTCATACACAAAGTTGAAGATATCAGTGACCTAACTCAAGTGTCATGATTTCCCCATAAACATATGAAAATTTCTAATCAAAGGAGTTTCATCCAAAATGTATGTTTGAGTTACTAGTAACACAAATCAGTAACTATCTCTATACCAAATGCATGTGCAAACAGAGGAACTGCACAACTGAAATTATTATAATTTTACAAGTGCAATATCGATTATTATAAAAGTAAGAAACACTATCATTATCATTAAAAATTATTATATTTTCCAAAGGAAACTATCATCAAATTTTCAATTGGTATTCAAGTCTCACTAAGAACTCACTAGCTGGTTATAAAATGATATTTCTTAATTTTGTAAACATTTATTTAAGATTTTTAAATCATAGAGCCTTGCTAAGAGTATGACTCATGTTCACTATATATATTCATCTGAAACAAATATTGAAGTCTTTGAACAGATGTGCTGCTGCCACTGACTATATTTATTGTGGACAGACAGACAGAGCAAAAATTGTTTATGTCATGCCTGCCCTGAGCACCTAACATTTTAAACTGTTGGGCCAAGAGAGACAAACAGTAGCAAAAAGATAATTACAGGCAGGAAACTTCAACTCTCTAATGCTTAAGGAGTATATGGAAGCTAAACCACTAAACCTCTCCTGTTCACTGTACTAACTCATTAGAGATTTGTCCATACGTGTGGAACTTCATCATTATCCCCATATCCCAGGCACAGAGAAAACACCCACCTTTTAACATTTCTCTACACACACACACAAAACCCCCTTATGCTGAAGGGATACAGAACTGAACTCAACAGTAACAAGTAAATCAAAGACAGTATTTTATATCCATATGAAATAAGACTTTACATTCTCTGGTCAAGTATAAAAAATATACATGGATACTCGTTTGCTTCAAAACACATCATCTTCTTGGTTGTACAAGTCAGATGCTTTCTCTCCACTGCTTCTGTCCTGCTTCTGTTAAAATTGTGTTAGGATACCACTAAATGTGAAAGGCCAAAATCAAATATTTTCTCAAAGTGAAGATTGCTCCCCTCCCCAGGTACACAGTGAAATTTAAAATCTTAACAGGACAGAAAAATCCAGAATTTTTTTTAGTTTAGGAAGATAGCTTTCATGTCGCACAATCACTAACACTTTCAAAGATATAACACTGCACATGTCCAGAGCAATGCAAGTACTATACTGTATCTGAATGACTGTTTACCTTCTATTATAGTGCTGAAGAGGAAATTGAGCTATATATGTTTTTTATTGGCTTGGGATATCTATCTACTATCTAAAATTACTTCTATTTCCATATCCATTATGTGAATTGGATGTGGAAATTATAGTCTCAAGTTTCATATGGCATCTGCACACTAATGCTGATAGCATGTGGACTCAACACCCCTTGGAAATAATTGTATGAGATCACTCACGCCATTACATTTGATGCATTAGGCCCATTACATACTCAAAGAGATCTCTGTCCTCACTACTGTAAGCTATATCCTTGATAGGGCTGATATTAAGGAAAGAAATTCACCTCTTATTTAATCATAATAAATGTGATATTTCAGGATAAAAGCAGTTCCTGAGGAAAATCAACTTCGTGGTCATAGCAGATTTGCTGATCTCACCCTACATAAGACAGGCAACTTTTATCTCTTCCATAATAACAAACGTCAAGAAGAAAATACAGTTACTGATCATCTAGTAAAGCTGTCTGTGTGTTCTCCCGCCAGCAGAAAATACTACATATACATTAGCGATGAAATGATGCATCAAGATAACAGCCTCCATCTGGGTCAAGCCAAGAGAGACACTCTGCTCCAAGAGGTGTACCACCTGAACCTCCCATGTACTGGAAGTGAGCTGCAGCTTACTGCTTTTCAGGCTTACCAAATTCCAGAGAGACAACAGTCATAGGAAATAAGCCAAATGCTTGTAACAGGAGTGTAACTGTGCAGAACTACTCAGATTTCACAGGAAAATTGTAACAGTTGCTGGTAAAATATCATGCCTAACCATTTAATAACCAGGTAGAGAAGTTAAAGCTATAATTTTGGCAAAGTTGTAAAACAGCAAACCTTTCTTTTCACAAAGAGTATCATTTACCTTTTCTGAATTTCCTTGGTTCTGCTTTTTCCCGTAAAGCTTAACACCACACACACTGCTTCAGGCTGCTGCGATTTAAAGCAAACACGTAAACAAGTATTTTTCCTGTTATTTTGGTGGCTTGGTTCAGAGTATGTGATACGAGCATTTTTGAACTTTGGAAAGGCAGACCGGTAGGACACACAATATGTGCTCAGCTACTCCTGCAGATGAGTCTGGATTTATATGAGGATAATTGCTTCATTCATCAATTCCAAAGATGAAAGACACATAATACAATAGGTAGCAAAGTCAGAGTAGGATAGTTCTCCTTCAAACAACACTGTCAGTACCACAACATGGGAGGAATAATACTTGAGTGAAAATTACTTTCAAAATTAAGAAGAGCTGAATTTGGACAAGGACCACTGTTCAATGTAAGAAGATCAACTACATAAGTAGATGAGCTATTATGTTTTAGAAAGACAATCTGTAATTTTCAAAACTATACTTTTCAAGTCGTAAAAGATGACACTTTTTTGATTTCTTGCTGGGAAGATAATTTCCCACATTAGAAAATTTAAGGATGTATTGCCTTTGGCTAGATGCTTTGCGTTATGTAGACTACAGTGTGAACAACTTTACAGTTTTCAAGGCCCTTTTAAATAACACAAGTGCCAGAAATTCCAGAGTTTAGCATGAGGCAAAGACTGATGGAAGAGTTTGCTTTTGGTTTCATTTCTGTGCTGTCGTAGTAAAATTTCATTTTCCTCTTTACTTTGCTGAGTGTAAAACAGATGTGTGAGAACAGAGGAAAGAAACACGTTTCTCTACTGTTTTGGTTACCAGCAGGATTGCGAGATGGAAATATTTCTGCAGTATATATGCTCCCATTTTGTATTTTTACCATGTTTATGGATACCAGACCATCCTAAATATGTATATAATAAATAATACAGATGCCCAACATAAACATGTTCCCCTTTGCTCTCAAAATTATATACTATTTATGTATTATCACCATTTTACGCATAAAGATTAATTCTAAGGTAATGAGAAAACTCACTCATAATCACAAGACATCACAGAATGGTCCACCACCAAACCCACTTTGTTAGCCACTAATCACATTCACAGGCAAAAAATCACTGTTGAACAAATAAATCACAAAACCACAATCCATGTTCACCGGTCATAATTGTATCATCTCAAACATCAGAAGGACTGCGTGGAGCTTTTGCTGCAATACTAAAGCTCAAGTCAAGAACATCTAGTGAGCTGGGAAAGCGATTAGGTTACTGGGGAGTCATAACTGGAAAGATTTATGAATTTTGGGGGGAAAAAAAAACAACAAACAGCACAAAAATAAAAGAAGCTGGTGTATCTAAATCATTTTCCTTTTCAAGAGTCACCTTGCATTTCAAATGAAAACACAAAAATGAGCAAAATGCAATTTGCTTCAGAGTACGTGCTGAGAGGGAGCCTGCAAACTGAGACCAATGCCAAGATAGTTTGCATATCATTTGGGCTTCACTTCTTTTCCAAGCTTTATAGAGAAAAAGGGAAGTAATTTTCCCTAGAGAGATTTTTGTATTTAGCATTATTTTTTGAGTCTCATGTTCAGGGGAAAACATCACAGAAGCCATAAAAAATTATTGATGAAGCTGCATTATTTCCTCACCATATGTTATTAAGTGACAAAACATCAGTGGAATGTGTCTTTTCAAGAAAGATTTTTAAAGACTCAGGAGCTTTGTCAAACTAGTGTAATCCTCTTAGATGTTTCAACACTGAAATAAACTTTATTGCTTCTGGAATTAAGAAGTATAAAGCTCAATGGGAAAAAAAAAAATCATTGAACAGTTTGATTTTATGTGTTCTTTTTTCCTCTCCAACTCAAATGTTTGTATTCAGAGGAACTCTTATTTTATCTCCTGGATTTTAAGTACCAGCCACCTGTATTATCCACAGTATGTGTGGACAGATAGATATGAACAGTGTTTATATGAACATCTTAGAAGACATCCATTTGCACTTTCAGCTGTTGGAAAATACTAGTTGAACATGTTAAGCATAATAATATGAATTCAAAGTAGATGTCAGCTATCATCATGTGCTGTCATCTACGGAGGAACCCAAAATTACAGTCTAATGAGAATAATGACTAGGTTAAATCTGTGCCAGTGCCCATTTTTATCATCATTTCATCTGTTTGTGACATCTGCTTCAAAAAAACAGAGCTGCACTAGTGTACATTTTATACTAGATATTCTGACCTAAAAGTGTATTATATTAGTTGGACCTTTCAAGAATTTGGTGAGGCTAATCTACTTTTACTGTGAGTTAGCTGTTGATGTGGGCACAGACAAAAGGGAAAAAGGGGTGGAGAGTAAATAAGCAAAAAGATTGCATAAAACATCTTCTGTTGCATTTCATAGAAAATATTAGCTAAAAATTCAACTACTTCTCACTGAGGGACTGTTACAAAAATGGGAAATAGCACAAACAATCCATTGCAATGACAAAGATTTACTTAAAAAAAAAAAAAAAAACCGAAGGTTAATTATAAATGCACATTCCCTATGGATACCTCAGGAGATATGTCTCAGTCTATTTCCTATTGACAGGTGGCAGTGTAAATTAAATGCGGTATTATGAATTCAAATTGGATTTGAACTGCTCATCATCCATACTGTGGCTTTAGAATAGGCTGAGATGATTATAGTCTCAAAGCCATAATGAAAATAGGTATCTTTTGTGCCATTTTCTAGTCTCTTTTCTTTCTTTTTTTTTAAGAGGACAGATTTATGATGTTCACATGATATTTATCTTCTTAGAAATGTATTATTCTGGATTGTATACATGTGTTACTTTGGATTAGCAGAAGCAATAGACACATACTCCATGATACAACTATAAAAACATAGCATTTGGGGGGGTTGGGTATTTAACATAGACAAATGTCAAATCCACAGGATTAGTTTTCAGTCATTAGGAACAGAAATGTTGACATGATGTTATAGCAGTTACCAGTCACAAAATAGCTGTAAGACTCTTAGAAAAACAAAACTAAAACACAGATCCTTCAAACACAGGCTAACTCAGTCTAATAAACACAACCCAAATGCAAAAAACTACCACACTAAATATTCCATTCGCTTTTTCCTACTTCCATTTTTAGGTTCTTGACCTTCCACATTACAAGTTGGTTGAGAATTATGCCATTTGTAAATATATTTTTATGCCAGTGTATATGAAGCAGAGATGCCCCTGCTAATAACACAGAAAGAACACAGAAAAAAGATCACTTTCTCCTAACAGTGTAAAAGAGAAGCTACTGTAAGGAAGATGGAAAATATTAACATTAAACTTCTCTCATGCTCACTATAGAACTTCTTTCCCTTATCCTCTTACCTTCTTGCTTCCTGCTACTGCCTCTGAAGAGCAGTACAAATCTCACCATAACAATACAGCTGGGACAGAACTGTCTACAAAATGCGCTGGGATCACCATACTGGAAAAACAGCAATCATTTTCAAGATACACAGATACCACAGGAGAAGGGTTCATAGAGATCCATTCTTTCAGAAGGATCTAAAAATAGCAATACATGAGTTTTCCATGGATGCAAGCTATGGTCACTAGCATACTCTTTACACACACGCACACACAGAGCTCCTACTAGGATTTTGAAGTCAACCATCCCAACATTAGGAAAATCCTGAAACAATTTAGCTATGTAATATTCTAAAATATGTCTGTGCTACAATCTCCGCTCAGTGCAAAGGACAGATAGATACTACTAATTAATACCAACAGCTGTGATGATTTTACAGCCACAGAACCAACAGTTTGCTATAATGAGCTTCCATCACATATTAAATTTAAAATAGAAGACTCCCACTACCAAAATATTCACTGATACAAGCTTTAATTATTTGACTAGTAATCTGTTATTAGCCTTTCACAGGACTATATAGAATAACTTAATCTGTTATTTGAAGTCGATTTTGCAAATATCCTCATTAAGCAAAGAAAGTGAAAAGTCTAAGATTCAAAATAAACAATTTTTTTTAAAAATAGCACTTCAAGCTTCAGTTCAAAAGAATAGGGTGTTTTTCTTTACTGTTGTTAATAAAATGCAATTATTCATGACATTTGGAATGATTAAGCATAAATGCAAGAATAAAAAAGAATGTTCAACCTTTCTGAAGATGGAAAGGGCTCATATATCTTTATAATATCCCCCGTAATTTAATTACTATATTCCTTATACCATCTGGTCTGACTCACTCAAAATGTAACAAAGTACATCACAATTAAAACATTATAAATCTAACACAACTTTAGACTGAACACTTTAGATTATACCATCATTGTTAAAAGCTGGGCTGTCAGTAAAGTGACAGATGATTCCACGGAAGCTAATTCAGCAGATACTTTACAATGCTCTCTTTGTTAAAAGCATCTGTATATTGATTTCCATATTTGTATTTTAAGACAATGGCATGCTTAGAAAAAAAGAGCTCAAAGTACAAATGAGGCATGGAATATCTGTCACTTGTCAGATCTGGACTGAAATCTGGAGACATAAAAATGTCAGGATATAAAATACTTTACGTCTGCAGTGAATAGCTAACCAGGCAATTATTACTCAATTTCTTTTGGAAAAAAATGGCAGAAACTGGGGAAAAAATCATATTTGGATTAGTTTTTGAAAGTCTCCTTTTCCTTTCAAATATCAGTAAATTTGAAAACAGCAACATCATTTTGAGATGTAACTCTCTTCTTTCCCATTCGATTCTACAATAATGCAAAAATCATTTTGTGATGCACTTTTTCAGTATCAATTTAATTTCCATAGAAAACAGTTCCTCCAGTTCTACAAATGGGCCTGATGTTATGAAAGTCCGTGACCAGGTCAGAGGATGAAGGAGAGACATATTAATTTTATTTATCTATTTTTGGTCAAAAGTGGCTCAGGTCACACCGACAGAACTAGATTCAATTTTTAAAAACCCTTTCTTGTTTATTCAAATGTAAATAAGTAAAATCAAAATGACAATAATAACCACCATTATTTCTCCTGAACATCTATATACAGATAAAATGTGAAAATATATGAATAGAACATTTACTTTTAGTCCACCTCAGGCTCACACCTTTTCTTTTTTTAATGAAATACCACCCCGGTTGGGTCACAAAGTAGGTCATTTTTTAAAAGGTGGGCAGAAATCAGCAACTTGCCAACCACTATAATCTTGGGAAAACGAGGGGACTTTCCTACATGACTGATCCCCCAAAGGCAGAAGAATTCTCCCAAACACAGGCAGATGTGACTAGTCTCATAATGAGCATCTATCATATGCTTCCCCAAATTCCCACTGATTTTGACTGAGTGTTCCTCAATACTTACTATAGCACAAGGACCAAATGCTACCCCGGTATATCAGAAACAGCAAACCTGATTCTTTTTTTTTCCTTTTATATATACATTATTTCCTGCTTTTCACCTTTCACTAGAAGTAGTAAAAGCCTTCAATCCATAAGGTTTGTGAGAAGAATCACGGAATCATGGAATTAGACATCAGAGTTGGAAGGGACCTTCTAGAGATCATCTAGTCCAACTTCCTGCCAAAGCAGGGCTGCCCAGGGCACATCACTCAGGATGGCATCCAGGCAGGGCCTGAAGATCTCCAGAGAAGGGGACTCCACACCCTCCCTGGGCAGCCTGTTCCACAGCTCTGGCACCCTCACCAGAAAGATCTTCCTTATATCTGGGTGGAACTTCCCATGTTCCAGCTTCTGCCCATTGCCCCTCAGAGAAGAAGAAAGCCCTTTTAAAGTAAGAAATAAAAAGTGACTGATGCATTGATACCAGATTTGTTTGCACAGCGCGCACACAACAGTCTCTTTCCTGAGTGTGAATGTGCTCCACTGAGAATCTGTATGGTGTAATATGATAGAACCTGTATTAATTCATTTTTTTCTTATCCTTCAAAGCACAGAAAAAAGAAGAAAGTGAAATTACATATTGACGTAACATATTGTCAGTGGCATCCATTTTAGTACCACGGGGGCATTTCCCCAGTCTAACTTGCACTGTGCTTGGGCTGTAATGGAAGAACACATCTGTGTCTCAGCACAGCCCATCAGAGACCCAGTGCTCCGCTAGCCCTGCCAATGTAAGGGAGAAAAAGGGTTTCCTTTTAAACTAACTTCAGTTAATTTATCCTATTTAAAGTACCATAGTTTTGAATTAGATGTAATTGAAAACCTGCAAAACATGGTGAAATGGAGTTTTAGCTGAAAAAGTAAATAATGAGAGATAAAGTGATGCGTGTTACCAAATGCCATCTATCTAGATTCCCACCAGTTAAACAAATGTCAAGGTATTGATCTGTTCATACAATAGTTCAGGAGGGCCTAGTCTTGAATTTCCTGTGGCTCTCAAGAAATTCAGGTGCAGCTCTTGTGTCAGGGCCGTACCGTATGTCTGCAAGAGGGCTGTGCTGATGTGGAGGCTGTGGGCTTTATCAGGAGGCCTGGCTGCTTCAAACAAGACATAAGATACTAAGGATTTCTCCAACAAACTTCACGGACTCATCAGCAAGCTCAGGAAGGATACACAGCACCCTTGGAAGAGTACTGTCACCTCAGTGATCTGTTCCCAGAGCTATTCACCACTCCCCATCGTTCTCCCCGGTGTAATGCACGTACGGGAGGATTTCATGACTTTAGGAAGCTCCTGGCATTTGTCCAGTTCCGCAAAGAAATCTGGATTAGGCACTAACTGCTTTATCGTACTGAAGCTGTATCTAATGTAGATTTAAGAAAACAGGCCAAATACTGACAACAGGAGCCTGAGAACCAGACCCCCAGCAGAAGAGGGCAAAGCCCAGGATGGAGCACAGCTCCCCAGGAGCCAGCCCCAGGCACCGGCCAGCAGAGAGCACAGCCCTCCTCTGCTGGAAGCTTCTGCAGACACTGCTTCATCCATCGCACCCAGACCACACGCTCTTCACCAAACTTCAGCATTACTGCGGAGTTCAGAAACCATTCTTAGAAGGCTTCTGCAATGTAGTTACTCATTATTTGTTTTGAGGAGCCTGGATAAAAGTATTTACCTAATTTATCTGACTCAAACTAATCTATCCAGTGTGGTTTCACTAGAAAGAGCCAAATCCAAAATATTAGCATGTTTTAAATATCTGTTCCACCTTTAGTGAGCTGCATTTTAGTGTCTCAGGCAGGCACCACTTTATTTGTTAAGAGAATTTAGAAGCACAGGAGATATGCTGATTTCCTGGCTTATTATCCTCCCTGACCTCCCCTTTATTTTTTCCTTTTATTCCTGTCCTGAACTGAGAAGGTCCCAGATGGAATTTCTAAATGAAAGCATTTTTGTCCACTGCTCCCTACTGAAAATATGTTAAGGGAGACAGTCTGTGGGAGTACAAAGAATGGGTGAGGAGTTAAAGGGAGAACAAAAGATATCAGTGGGAATATAGATGAAAACAGGCAGGAACTGAGAAGAACAAAGACTATGCATGAAAGAATAAATATTAACTGCCCTCCTATATGTACCTGCCCTTTCAACAGAATATGGAGCTCCTCCAACTACTTTTTACTCACTTACTACAGAAAAGAGCCAAACCTGGTTTCTAGTTTTTATGAAAAAGTAGATCAATAGCTGTTTCACAAGTAACAATTAGTCTGAACATGTTTTAGTTGTATTTGCTTAAAATGCTCTAATAGATGTATTTCTCATTGAAAAACATATCCAGCTACTTTGCACATTTTGATTCTCCCAAGGGAAATGAGGAGAGCACCCTCAGCAGTGTGAGGAGGGGGGAGCGCTGGCAGCGCCGATCGCCCCCACAGCGGAGCTGGAGCCCAGCACCAGCCTCAGGCCTGGGGAGGCACCGGAGGCTCCTTCCTTGAGGTTTAGGGCTGAGAACTTCTGCCCTGCTTACAAACATCACCACTGAAATGTTATTACAAATGCTTAGTCCAGTAAAGTGCATTAGGATAATATTTTGCTTTTAGCTTCTAACTTGTAATGACCATAAGAGGCAATAAAATCTGTTACTAATGTTTAGCTTGGTTTAATCAACACTAGACCACAGTAAAGAAAAAAAATTGCTGATCCAATGATTTAGAAACAGATTCTTTGCCTCACTGTCATGTTTTTAGATCCTGCTTGCTGGTGATTTATAGCTGCATGGTCCCTGGCCTATATTAAAAGGAAGCGAGATGACTAACTACTTCAGAATCATAAAAGTAATTGGAAGACTACTTTGTAGCTTCAAGGGAAAGGCAATAAAATGGATTCTGAAAGACTCTTTCACTGGAGGGGTAGTGGTAGGGCTTTGTGTAGCAAACTCACATGGCACCATGGAAAAATCACACCTTTCTTCTTTAGACAGCCGCCCCGTCACCTTTTACCCAAACTCATGTAAATGAAGGAAGGAGCACTGTTCTGTGACTGAATAGTGTGTGAAGTAACAGCGTGGAAACAAATGAGATGAAACGCATCATCCACAGCTCACTGTAATCACCTACAGAGCTGAAGTAGATGAATGAGGGACATCCATACAGATTTTACAGACGCCAGTATCTGACTTTTTTCCCTCCTCAACAGTTGCAGAGAACACATAATTACATGTAGTGATTTGCATTAGAGAGTAAATGTGTGCTCCTTTCGTTATTCATTCACGGCTCAGATTAACTTTGTGTATCAAGACATACATAAAAATGTAATCATTTCATTGTCAGGAGCCTAAAGCTAACGTTAATTACAGTTTGAAACTTCGATTATTAATGCATCTTTACCTATTGAAGTGTGAAATAAGCAATAGTAGTTGGAATACACCAATTAAATTAGCTTTTGAGACTGGAATTCATAAATAGGATACTATCTTGTATTTACAGTTAAAATTGTAACACAGCGTGCAAGAGCTGGAGGGTTCTGTATTCTAAATAACAATACACCTTAACATTCATACAAAGAAGGAAAAATATTGGGCTTATTCCATAAACCTATTTCTAAATTATAAATACACAACAAGCTTTATGTCCTGTGGAAGCAGTTGCTGTACTTACTCTATTCAGTCAAGTATTACAAAAATCAAACTCACTCTTCTCATAAATCTTGCATTAATACACACCCTCACACCCCCTACATAAGCAAATGGTTTCTACAGCCAGAACTAAGCAAATGTTGAATACAGGTATTCAAGAACAACAATTCAAAGAATTAATAGGTTTATTTTTTTTTAGTTAATAAGTTATTTTGTCCATTTTCTAAGTTTGCTCATTGCACTTCGTTGAGTTCGAAAGTCAACAGTAAGAACATGTATCAGCTAGTAAGTTGATATCTTAAATAGTTGGAAAATTTATATATAATTTACAAGGAAGCAGTAATGTTTTCAATGTATTGTAATTGTCTAAGAACAGTGAAAAGTATTATGACTTATAAAAATAAAGCCTTAAAGAACAACAGATATTCAATCATGCCAGTTACTACACTTTCAAAAATTCTCTAGCCAGTGAATTCACTATCTTCGGCTCATCCACAGAACAAAACCCTCCAGATATATTTTGCTCCCTGTAAATTCTCTCTCACTTCATAATCTCTAATTTTACCTAGTTACTTCCCTTTCTGTATTTGTTACAAATGATTTCTTTTTAAAAATACTCTTTCACCAACTTCCATCTTTCCTAGAGATCTGTATTTCTCTTCAGATCACTTTTCTTCTGACATAAGGCACCCAGGAAAGGCAGTCTGATTTCTAAAATGCTGCACTGAAACACACGTACACTTTTTGTGATGGTTAGAACATCTTCCTCATCCATCACTATAATTAAAAAACTAACCATCAGACTGTAAAAGTGGTGGGATTTCTGGTACATGGTTTGACCAAGTCCTGACCCAGGAGAACGTACTTGATCACTGGATCTTAAGTTCATGCTTTGTATTATCTGATACTTGGTATCACAGAAAGGTGTGGACTCTGCACCTTAGTACACCAGCAACAGCTCGTGACAAAGCATTACTTGTTTAAACTAACCAATCTGCCATCAAAAACTGCAACTTTTTTTGGACACCTGTCTATACATGAGTCCATACATGATTAATTTTCAAATGTTAAGAAAGCTTAGAAAACTTCACCATACACATTTTAAGTTATTAAAAAAAATTTGTGCAATAAATTACTCATTATTAGTTACAGACAGCTTTAATTACAGGTACTGACTTAGACTGAAAAAAAAATTCTGCACAAAGTGATCTAATAAATTAGGTATGAACAAGAAGCATGAAATGACAACCTGAAATTAGTATCATAAAAGGAAATTGTTCTTCAAACTTTAAAGTAGATCATAAGCTTAAATTTCAACAAAGATTATATTTTTTAGTGCTTTTTAGAAAACTCAATCCTTTGAAAGCAACACCAGAAACCTTGTTATTCGTAAGGGACCAAAAAGTGAGGATGAGTGAAAAATAATAAAGAAGCAATTAAGAGAAAGATTTTCAAGATCTTTCTGAAGGCTTGACTACACCAGCGAAAAAGAGAGTTAAAATAGTACGGAAACAATTTAATTCCTACAGAAGCCAGTATTTAATCTAGCACAAAGTTAGTGATATGCACAGACTACACCTTATCTCAAGAAATATCCTGACACAAAATCAACCCATAAAAAAATTTAAATACTTTTGACTTGAATGTTTTGCTGTGGGGGTTTTGGTTCACTGTGTTGTTGACCCCCAGTTTCAGCTGATGATAAGAGAAAGAGCAGTGCTTATGGGCAATCCAAATCAGAGCTGTGGTGACAGTGCTTTAGACGGAATCAATGATACAATAGATTAGTGGACACACTGATTAATTGGTCACTTCGTCAGTGTGCTGGGGATGTTAGGAGAAAACTGCTGTTAAGAGTGTCTGGGGGCGTTCCATGGCAGAGCCTGGAACTGGCAGGTCTGGCAAAGATCATGCACTTTGCTCTTGTAGATTTTGCTGCCCTATTTCATCTCAAACAGCTGAAAATTCAGGTTGTTAGGATAGATAAAATTTGCAAAGAATAATAATACCTTGACACAAGCCAGCTTCTTTTAAAAAACATGACGAGTCCTGTAATCAGACAGGGAATATCCATTTAGGAGACAGATTTGTTGCCCATCTTCCCTCAGAGCTTTAAGTCCCCTGACTTCTTTCCTCAGAGCCTCAGTGCCGGTGCTCTGACACGTTCTTACTGCCTTCCCCATCACTTCATGTTTCACCCGTGTCCTTCATGTAAGACATCTCTCCTGAAATACCAAAGCCTTGGTGCTCATACAGCTCACATTGCTGAGTGGCCCTGGGCTGAAGCTAAATTCAGGCTAACACCTTGAAAGCTTTTAACAGTGCCCTGCAACTTGCTCAGACAGGGGACACCACTAACCCTCTCCCCAGCTCCACTCACACCCTCTTCTCTTCCCTTCCTGACTCATTTCAGTGGGACTGAATCCAAATCACAGCGTTATGGCTCTTTGCGGTGCAGATTTGTTTGAAAATTCCCTAGCCAAGCAGAACTAGAAAGTGCTTTGTGAAGACAGTTTGCCTCTTGCCTAGACGAGGCAATAGCTGGCACAGCTTTGGAGCTTGCAGGTTTTGTCTTTTTTCTACCCTTTAGGCTGAAAGAGTCCTGCAAACCAGCTGGAGAGCTCATACGGCAGCCAGGTGGAGAAGATGCTATTTCACTTGCTCCACTCTGGCTGCATCTGACCATTTCATGTTCCTGACCAAAATCAGGGACACAACCACAGTGGAGAAACATACAGGTCAGAGCTATCCCACTGTAGTAAATAGAGAAACCAAGCCACAAACATTGGGGTTTCTTTAGAATGTTGTGATGGTAGAGGTGACCGCAGTAGTCTGCAGCGTGCTTCACAAGTGCATAGAGAGGAGTACTGCTAGATCCACCTAATCCTCCTTCATGTAGGAAGTCCACCTAAGCAAGTCCTCCTGAGCAAGTCAAACAGCTCTATACATTATCTAGAATACAAACTCACTTAGGGATTTCTGAGTCTTGTATATATTCACTTCAACAACTCCACTGAAAATCAGGACAAGAATGGATAACCTTAGATCCAAATCTAATTCTGCCAGAAGCTTGTCTGGATGCCCTAAATCCAGCATTTCCAGAGGCTCTTCAAATATCTATCACTTCTATGTGCCATTGTACAACGCTAGGAGTGACACATTTAAACCTGTCAGAGGAGGAGTGGTTTGGAATCTCAGACTATTAGCTTCCTCTGCTGTTGTCTTAGGGGAACTCAATGCTACCGTGACTCCTCAACAACAAAAGAAATTCCTCATCAAATAATTTTTAACAAGAACAGACTGAAAAATGTTATTTAAGAACAAATAAGGAAAAGGCGCAATCATTAAACTACAGGGCTCCACTAGTGTTCTGGAAACTAAACATCTTGTCATTTTCTCTGTCATTTACAATATCACCAAAACCTCTGGTGGTAGAATCATAGTTTCATGATTCATAGTTTCTTGTATTTATTATGTAAATCCAAGCTTATATATTTCAAGATTATATCCAGATTATGTATTTCAACTAAATCGCACCATACTGCAGAATTCATCCAAAGGGATAGAGACTGCTCATTTCTAAAAACCTGCTGGAAAATTCATCACACTGAACACCTGCATTGTTATTTCTCTCTTTTTCCTGACTTGCTATTAACTCATCTTTGCAAGAAAAAACACACAGAAACACTAAGATATTTCAAGCTACTAGATTCTGATGGGAATATCTAATCACAAGTATCTCCAGAGGAATATTTCAGTAGAATTCATCTTATTACCAACCTGACACTGTATTTCATACATGTACAGTAACTTTATGCTAGGAAAGTTTGTTCTTTTTAATTTTGGATGGGATCATATTAAATTAGCTTTGTAGTTTTAAATCAACATAAACTTTAAAGGTTAATTCTAATTATCTGAGCTTGTAAATTGATCATATTATCCGAGCTTGTAAATTGATCACATTATTCAGTACATCAGAGGCTTTGTACATTCCTATTTACTGTAGAGCAGCGGGGAACCCAGTTTATCACAGTAATTCAAATGTATTTAGGGTCTGATTCAGAAGGGTGTGCTAGGTAAAATTCACACAGGTGCTCGAATAGTGGTTTAGCAGACGACATACATAAACCTATATACTCAAGGGGTTTGTGTTGTGGTTTTTTTGTTGTTTTTAATTCATGACATGTCCATTTTCTTTGCTGGAATCCTTATTAACTTCATGAATCCTCTTCCTTATTACAGAAAGAAACTTACTCTCAAATCATAGATGTTAAATTAGTAAAAACAGCTCTTACACACCCTTTCTCAAAATGTCTATTAACAGATATTTATACAAACATTGATAAGCAGAAAGAAAGAGGTGAAGAATTCAACAGCATCAGGAAGCGTCTATAAAAACATTTTCTAAAATACCTATACATTATGCTGGGTTTCAGTATTCTCTGGCAAAATAAAACACTGAGATTGACCCTGAAGTGAAAGAAGCTGTATACATTTTATTCTCTGTTATCATGCCAATAGTCCAATGACAGGTTAAAATTGCAAACATGTATGTAGAGATACTTAGCAGAGAGAGCTGCACAGGGTCCAGATAGAGCCATAGCAATAGTCTGCTATCACACAAGAAACTCTTGACTTGGCAGGTTTATAGCTTTATCATTATGAGGACTTATTTCTTCACAGTTACAACTACAGATAAAATAATATTGCTTATAGTTATGCTAATATTGTAAATATACTCTTTGCTGTATTTAACTCCTTGTAATAAGGGGAAAGACAAAATAAACCTGTCATCTAGCAACAGATCTAAGGAAAAGACTAATTTTTCATAATGTGAAAGATTAATGAAGTTAGTTTTTTTTAAAAACACCACCAGAAGAAAAGAGTTACATAAACACACATATTCATATTGGAATATCCCAGTAATGGAGCTGTACCAAGAAATTATCCAATTTGATCACAAATTCTATTTTGGTTCTAAAAGAACTTTCTTAATGAAATAGAAACAAGTATGTCTTTATGAGAACTCACACATTTCAGTAATTGACAATTCCTACCAAAAAAAAATCCTATAACCCTTTAAAGAAACAGATAAATATTTTTCAGTCCTCTCCTACACTGATCCATCTCAGATTAGCTATATCTTGACCTTAAGATGTTAACGTTTCTTAGGCTTTGAAATAACTTTGAAAATCATTTCTTTTCTGCCTCACAGACTGGTATGGCTATAACCCTGACTGAACACAGAAGCTTATGGTCCGTGATTTCTATGTACAGTGATTTCAAGTTGTGAAACCTTGAACACAAAGCTGCTAAGGTATGTCCCTAGGCTTAGGGAGCACGATCATTTAGGTTAAATCTTTAAAACTTTGCCACACGTGAGGTGCATTGAGACCTCATTTCCTCCAGGTCCCTTCCTCAACCAGACCCTTCTTTTCCTCTTAACTCCCAATTTATTGTCTCTTCAAGCCTCAAACAATTTTATGATCCTTCTCATCTTTGCCACCTGCTCAGAGCAATCCGTTTTCATCCCCTACTATCTCATTCAACAAGTTTCATTCCTTTTGCCAAGGACTTTGTTAAGTGTGGCAGTTCCCTCCTTTGAGCCAACCAAGCTGATTGAGTAAAGCTACACTGGAAGCAACAAAATATTTTCCCTGCCTTTAGGGAGTTCTACTTTCAAAGGCAGTCAATGTTCCTGAGAGTAAACTCAACCTGTAAAACACCTTTTTTTTGGAAAGTGGGTATTCAAAAGGAGTGCGGAACCTCACGGGGTCAAGCTTAAGTAGCAGGAATGTATGTGATGTATAGAACGACTTCGTTTGGAAAACGAAATTTCAGATTAAGTTAAAAAATTAATCAGAACGCTACTGCCTTCTATTTCTAAGGATCTTTAGAACCCTACACAGAAATGTGTATCATGTTCCAGTATTTATTTGATGACCTGAAAGCATAATGCAGTTCTCAGAGGACTGTACAGGTTTCGGTAGATTTTCAGTCGAGCAAGTTTGTGAATCATGTGCTTACACTTTGCCTGATGCAGGTCAGGGCCATTCACTCACTTTTCTAAGTGCTGAAGTGATCCATTACATTTTGGAAAAAGAAGCACTGTCAGGCCAGCTTTTACAGCAGCAGGCAACGCTTGCTATTTCACTGCATATTTTATATCCATCCATTGCTGAACAACTCAATCACAACCCAAAGCCATTACACTCTTAACAACGTGCTGTTGAGTGTAGCAACAAGGTATCTCATGAAGACTCAGTTCTCTCAGAAGTCATGGCCAATTTTTTAAAATAAACAATTAAGATGGAAGGAAGTTAGAAAAAACAGTAAAGGCAGAACAGAAAAATCAGTAAGTGCCTCTCCATTTTGGGCAGAATTTTAACAAAGAAAGATGAACTTAATCTTACATAAACTAGCCAGTCAGGGAAATTAAAACACACAATTGAACTCCAATGCCTCCACCAAGACTAGTCTGACTCAACCCATTGACATTTGCAGGAGATGCTGGATGATAAAATAGATTTTCTCAGCAGCTCTGAAGCTGTCTACGTGCCAGAAACCCGGTGCCAGCTGCTGTGTTGAACTTTCCTAAGGATCAGATCGCAGCGGCCCAGAGTGAGAAGGTGCAGAGAGAGGAGTAATGTAAGAGTAAAGCTTCAGGTTTCGATGTTTGTTTTTTCTTTCCATGCCTTCTCCAGGGCACACAACATGACTTAGCACTCACAGACCCTTTGAGTACATAAAGGTTCACAAAGGGTGAAAGAAGACAGTTAGGAAAGTCAAGGCTTGTTTCCTACCTGTGTTTTCAAAAATGCAGTGAAGTGCATTAGAGACATTCATATTTTATTATAAGGCAGAAGATGAATGTCTAATTAATAGATATGTTTCTGTTAGTAGTCATTGAACATGACCACAGACCCAAATTTGTTCTTTTTCACTACTGGACTCCGCTTCAAAAAAGCATATTCAAAATGGGGAGGAAAGATTAAAAATACTGTAATTAATTGATCTATAAACTGACCTTCCAATATACTCAAATTAAGAAAAAGAATGCCTAGTAGGGGAGAGCTCTTCAATTTAGAAAACAAAGTAGAACTTCTTCAGATTTCAGGTGGAAGATGAGCCAGCTGTGACTTACAAGTAATCAGAATAGGCAGAAATGTCTTTCAAAAAAAACTCAACACAACAAAAAAGTGCCTGTAACTCAGCTACATGCTATAATTCTGCTACTTTACTCAGTGATATTCTTCCTTCTTTGTATGCTTCAGCGATGGGTTTTAAGACACAGTATCAAGGCCAGATATGGTACACAGTTTTGTCATAATCTTGTACAATCACAGCACCGTAATATGACAAGCTTTCAATTATCTGAGGTGGTTTTTGTAAATTCTCACTATCCACATATATCTAACTCCTTGTGAGTCCTACTAAATCCTTTGGCTTCACGCATAACTTCTTCACAAAACTGTTTCTTGTCTTTAACTCCTGTTAATGTGTTAGCTCTGCACTGGTCCTATTAGGAAGCAGTATCTTCAGGACAGTAAGTTAATTGCCAGAGTTAAAAAATTCAGTCATGATTAAAAAAATCACATTAAACTATTAAGTATGGCTATGAGTTAGCATCAAGTGACTTCAGAATCTTAATTTTTTTATTTCAGCATAAATTCAGAACATTCCCCCTTCGTTCATGATTTAGCTTTCTTTAGTTACGTACACCACCATCTTGATAACAGCAATAAATGATAAATGGGTCTAAAACATGCATTCAAAAATTGAATTCCATCCAAATTGCCCAGTCTTCTCTCTAAATGCCACTGAGAATCAGTACAAGTGATAAAATCTTAAGTGAGTACCATCAATTAGATGCAGTTATAATGAAATAAGCTGTATCGTAATGTAATCTGAGCAGTGCAAACCTTTGAGGATGAAGCCTCAAATGAGAAAATGGTGCTGGGCGAGATTTTTAGCAGAAACTAGATGAAACTCTCTCAGTTCTTCTACCTGAAATGAGGACTTACAAGCCCATTTTAGTTTACAGTAAATCTCTTCCAGCTTCTCCACCTTCTTCCCTCTTGCCCCCAAAACTGGCGAAACACCTGCTAATGAGAGTGCATGTAAAGCAAACTGAATTGGACACACTTCTGACTACAAAAGAGAAAATCTTCAAGGGAAGAGATCAAGTATCATTTTCTTTGAGCTCTGTGTTATGCTGCATCTGTAAGAGAATGACTCCAAGGAAGGGGTGCAGCTGTTTGAATATTAGAGGGCATAATGAATAGATTTTATTCCATTTGTAAACCACACTGGATCACTGATAGGAAATAAAACCAAAAAGTGGAAATCTTCTCAGAGCACTGATGTGGCCCCAGAAGATTTCCTTCCCCATATTTGTTGCTTTGGGTTATGTCAGTTTGTTTTATAGCTGCAGTAATTTTAAATGCATTTTCCTCTCCGGTGAGATGCACTCTTTCAACTTTCCTTGAGGGAAGCTTGAGGCACTGATTTATGGTCAGATATGTGTGAACATATCTGACCATAAAACACTCTGTACTTTAGTATTTACTGCTAGAAGACAGAAAATATTCCAGATTCAGTGTCTGAGTTATATTAGCCCTCTTGCTATATGCAGGTACCATAACATTCTGTTTAAAAAAAAATATCTGGTTTATTAAATTATTTCTAAAGGTTTTGCAAATGTAGCATGTGAACATTCATTAATGGTAAAGGGAGACCTGTGATATTCTGATTTTACTTATAAAGGAAACTTAAGTCTTGAATTTTCAACCCACCCCTTGATAAAAAGACAGAGGCTGGAAGCATTTGAAATTTCCAGTATCAGATTTAAAACAGACAGATTTTTTTCTCCTTATACGGTCTAGAAATTGGATAATACTGTTCAAGAGTCAGAAAAGCATAGAAGAGAGTATCACCCATTTTGAATTTGTACTGAATTTGTACTTTCTAAATTTTGAGTTAGAAATGAACGTAATTAAAAGTGCAGGCAGCCCACCTATTAGGCTGCCCCAGTGCCCAGGATGTGGGTTTCTGGGGTTGTGAAGAACTGGACCACAGGCATAGCTGGGACCTGCCAGGCTCCTGCGGTCCTCTTCCCAGGCAGGCAGGGAGGCCAGACTGGCAGAGCCAGATTCCCCAGCATCCCAACCAGAGGACAGGTGAAGAGCCAGGGATGTACATGAAAATCTATTTGGTTGGACTGTGCCTACAATTTGGCCTCACCCAAATAAAGCACCCAAGCAACACACACCACGGTTTCCTTAAGTCCCACACCACAGTTTGAACAAGTCAGCGTTCAGAGGAGATTTCCACATAGATCTCCAGACACACCTGCTATAGATCTCCTTATATTCCACAGCAAAGGTCACTAAAACACAGCGCAAGAGTGTCAGCATGGCATTGCTTCCTGCTGCATGCACGTAAGAAATATTATTTGAATTGAAGCTCTGTTGATGCAGAAACTCCTGAGCCAACACAAACTCTCAGTATTATCAAAATCTCCACCATAATTTAAACTTGAGGAAGAAAAAACGCAAGAGAGGTTCACTTCTATTATAAGCAGAGATGAGTTTCTTTTTTAAGCAGGTATCTTGCTCCACTGACGTTCCTTTTTCCTCACAAACACAGGGACATGCACTAGAAAAACATCAATTGTGCCCCGTCTGCATCGGTTCATAGGAAAAATGGGTGAGAAGAAAACCATCCCATGACTACCCTGCATTTGCATTACGACCATGGATCCGGTGACTGCCATTCTTAGTCAGTAGAAGTATAGAAGTAAATTACTTTTTCTGAACTCTATTTGTTGTTTATTGTATTAACATTTGAATTACTCAGAAACACAGGCTCATTCATGCAACATGACTAGAAAGAATGAAAAATTGCACTGCCTGTGTAAGTACTTACCCAGATTTCAAATACTGAACCCTAGACGTGCTGTATAATCTAGACTTCTAACTTCTATGAGGAAAATAAGCCAATAATGCAGCATGAGAACTTGAATCTTATGAAAAAGTATTAAAAAGTGAAAAAGTCTACCATTTTTAGCTATTAATAAGATCCCAATAATATTTGTAATATCAGCTGCACAAAAACTCAGGGGCAATAAAGGAAATTTTCACAGAACCAAGGAAAGAGCACGAGACTCTCATAAGAATGATTTAAGGATCGGTCCCCGCCCCTTTCTATTGTAAGATTATAAAACCAATACCTCTGATTACAATGCCTAAACGAGGTAATCTGTCCAGCACACCACATTAGACGCCTCTAATTATCTAGAAGTTTTCAGTTCTGTTATATTCCTTTGAAAAGCATTATCAAAAACGTTTCTGACAGGAAGTGTTCAGAAAACACCATTTTCCTTCTGCAAAACTGCTTTCCAAACCAGCTGCAGTTTCTGCTTTCATTATCAGAAGTTGGTCTGTCAGGTGGCAATAGTCACAGATGTCAGCGATGCAAAGTGCTGCTTCTAACAGACAAGACAGAAAATTTTCCTCAATGGCCACAGGTAGTTAGAAAGTTGTCATCTGACTTCAGCAGGATGGCTGTGTCTAGACTAATAATTGGGGTTCACCTTAGGCTTCTTGCTTGGAAACAGGCTCTTTCTGCAGGAATCAGTCTGCAGAATATTTGCCCTTTCTTTCAGTCTTGCCACCATCAAGGGACATTAGAACAAAGATAGAAATGTGAACTACAAAAGGTCCAAAAAGTTACTGGGGGAGACCAAAGGTATGTCTTGTGTGTGATCTTAAGGCCAAATCCTGACCATCCATACAGGTACAGGCATGTTCCCTGATTCCTCTTAACCTGTAACCTGACAAGTATTATCTGTGAGAAGAACAGCTACAGCCAACAATTTAAAGTTGGAGTAAGTCTGCATATTTCATGCAAAGTATTGCCTGAATTCCTATTACTTAACTCTGTGTGCGCATTTAACTGCCCTGCCAGCTGCATGTGCTGAGAAATACCTACAATTCAAAATTCTCTTTGAGTACAGTCAGGGTGACTGAGAGCTAATTTAGGCACCAATGCAGCTGCTTAATGTTAAGGGATGAATCAATAACATTCTTAAAAAAAAAAAAAAAAGAAAAAGCAGAAAGAAAGAAACTGGAGAAGAACCACTTAGAAATTAATTTCTTTATAAAACAAATCTCTTTATAAAAGAAATACCTCGACAGCTACTGCAACCATAGAGACACAGGAAGACAGTAATTTGAACAGGTATGATGGGCTGTCATTTCTCTGCTTCCCTCAGCACACATAAGACCTGGCAATGCTTCCACACTTGCGCAACAAATTCCTCATTCTCCTGAAGTTATCAGGGATTCAAACAACAAAAGTGCATACAAAGTAATTATTTGGATAAACAACTGACCTATACAGGAGAGAAGACAGGCCATAATTCCACAGCACAATCTGGGGAGGTTGGAAAGGGAGGGTAAAACTTCAAATAGCCCAACCTGAGCAGAATGCGGGTTCTGTGTTCTTGTATGGAGATACCTGCAACAGCCGCAGCACTTCTGACACAATTAGATGTAACATGGATTTTCAATAGCAAATCCCTCCTTTGCCAACCAGTGGAAATTAGGTTAAGAGCTTCTGAAATTAAGATTTGACCCAAACAGCCACCAAGTTTAGTCAGAGTTACTCAGGTGAACATTTTTTTTGTCTGAAGAACAGTTCCACAATATGCCTTGTTTATCACGCAATACATATTATTCTCTTTTTTTATGTTACAGGTAATAAAGCACAGGATTCACCATGTCTGAGCTTTTACATGTAAAAGTACCTTGTACCTTTGGATGCTTCTGATATCTAAAACATATTTCCTCAAATCTAGACATCAGACTGACATTTACGCGGTTTGTTTATCCTCTAATCCATTAATAGAAAAAATTCTTAATGTTTTAAGTTGTACATTCATCCAAGACCTAAAAATGGTATTTTTTAACCATGAATGTGATGGAAATTCATAGAACCATTGACTGAGGCATGGCTCTAATTTATTCAGCTCCTCCACTACGTTAAGAGGAGCAGTGTAAGACAAGGGAACAGTTTGTATCACTTATGCAAGAAACCATTATGGAAGTTACTGCTTGGGCTGACATAGAAGGCTTCCTTAACAAGGTATCTGGGTAGTGGCATTAATAAACTGGCTTTTTTGAATTGTTCATTACCTTTTAAAGGAATCTTCAAGAAAAAAGATACCCCTTAAATTTCAGATGCAGAAAATACCAAGGGAGCCTTTTTAGCTCATTTGAAGTCTGAAGGCTATTGTACCCATTTTTTAAAGCTGATCAAAATTCAGTCTGCTGTTTGTTACTAAATTATGTATCTCTGAAGCATAAATGTGTTAGCTTTGGAAAGTTACAAATTAGTGCATTTCCATACAGCTTGGGAGAATATAATTTTAACCATTTTGTTTTGGGTAGGAAAAATACTGCTTGCATTGTAACACAAGGGAGCTGTCAGTATACACGGCCAGACAGTTTCTTTGGCAGCAAGATTCTCAGCGTTAGCAGTAAATTAGCTAGTACTATTAACAGTATTTCCTGTAATGTCTGATTTTATTTTTTATTAAAACATAGGGGTTTTCATTGAATTGTCTTTATGAAGACATCTGATTTTAATGTAGTATCTTTTTATTCAAGAAACTACTTTGATCCAGACTTTTTGTTTTGCTATATGTCTACTTGATTCTACACAACTGCGAAGTCTGTGGTCTGTAACAGAGTATTTTCCTACCAGTTTATCTTACAGTAACAATTTGGTTACACTGCCTAAACTGTTCAAGCAGAACTGATGACTTCTGAAAGCGCCATCAATAAAAGAAATAAGGGCCAACTGTTACTGTAATCATGGAACATCGCCGTGGATTGCAGTGGCTTTAGGATCAGGACTTATGGCAGGAGATAAGAACCACACAAATTAAAATGGAGAACATCTATGGAAAAAAATAATAAAAGACAGCAAAAGGAACTAAAGGGAAAAGAAGGAATTAAAAGAATTAAATCAGGAACAGAAGAATAGAAGTCAGAGGAAGAAAACGGGGTAATAACAGCATTAGGTTAGAAAATACTATTTGCAAAAGGAAAGAAAGCGAATAGGAAAAAGTATGGAGTAAAAGACAATTCCCCTCCTCAAACATATATGTTATGAGGCTAAACAACAAAATCTCGGGATGTATCATAGATGTTTTAATTTCTAGCCTTCAATGCTGTGAAAGGAAATAATGACTTCAAGCTGGGTTAAAAAAAAAGGAAGATTAGTGACTAGACCACAGTTTATTTGGTATTACTATTTGTTTGTACTAATGACTACCATGTCAGAATCCATCCCCTTTTTGACACCTTCAATATTGTTTTACCCACAGCCTTCTTGTGTCATAACTATATAACTATAGAGGCTGGATATGTATATAAAGGAGTAATGTGATTTAAGCAATTAGTAGCTATGTAGATAGAGGATTATTGATGATGATGATGATCAGAACTCACGGTATTAACAATATATCTACTGAGCTAGCAAAAAAAAAATACTTTCTTCAACAAGAAGAGAAATACCCTGGAAATCCGAAGGATGAGAGAAACTATGAATACCTTTACATTTATCCTTTTCTGTCCATGGAAGATAAGTAGGCTAGTAAGTATGATGGCTGATTTTTATTTCTGACATGAGAATTGCAGCTCTATTCAAAATACAAGAACAACAACAAAATCAATGACAAGGATATTTTTGTTCCTTTTTGTTTTAAGAACTCTTTTTGTGTCATAACTCCAGCTCCTTTGAAACCATTTTCTAGTGAAAACTATTTAAAACGGCAATCAGGCTGTCGTTGCAGACTTTCATCTTGCAAGCCAGACAGCCAGAGTGACCTTGCATCTTCTTTTCTGTTAGAATATTATTTCATTTGGAAAAGTGAAACAGGTAAAGCTTTGTTTCTCACTTCTCTCACCTATTTTTTAAGCAATTCGATGCTTTTAAGCAATTTCTAAGCTTTCACTTGCTACTGTTGCAAGGAAATGCTTAAGTGTAGCATTTGAAATACAGGGGGGTTTGTCACAAATGGCACCAATGCCATGTCACATTTTCTTGCTGGTCCAAAGTCTACAGCAGTTATGAGGAAGGTGGCAGTTCACATGGGTTCTATCTCCATGGTAACTTGTTTACAAGGACTGAAATACATGCTGAAAATTCAAGGTTAGCTTTCCCTTTGTTCCTGTTTTGATGTTTTTGGCAATATGAATAATGTGGGCATAATCCTAGATTTAAACAGCTTCATGCCAGACTGAGTCGAAACAAAACTCTCCACAAAATGTGCTTTCATCACCCCCATTAGAAAAAGAGAATTCAAAAGGCTGCTTAATCAGACCCATCAGTTGCCTCCTCCTTTCATACTCCAGAACAACTGTCCTTATTCTGCATTTCAGCTTTGCATCTCGAGGAATGA